>NC_041390.1:514044312-514082524 GCF_002162155.2 Triticum dicoccoides
AGTGCTCCTCTGAGTGTTGGTCCAAACTAGAGCCCTGTGCAGCGCCCCCTCGGGGAAACTCAAGGTTTGGTTTTAGTTGTATGGAGAGCTCATCTGAGTGTGCCCTAAGAACGAGATATGTGCATATCCTATCGGGATTTGTCGGCACATTCGGGCGGTGTTGCTGGTCTTGTTTTACCATTGTCGAAATGTCTTGTAACCTGGATGCCGTGTCTGATTGGAATGTCTTGGGAGAAGGAATATCCTTCGTTGACCGTGAGAGCTTGTGATGGGCTAAGTTGGGACACCCCTGCAAGGATTTGAACTTTCAAAAGCCGTGCCCGCGGTTATGGGCAGATGGGAATTTGTTAATGTCCGGTTGTAGAAAACCTGAAGTTGACCTTAATTAAAATACATCAACCACGTGTGTAACCGTGATGGTCTCTTCTCAGCAGAGTCCGGGAAGTGAACACGGTGTTGGAGTTATGTTTGACGTAGGTTGTTCTAGGATCACTTCTTGATCATAGTTTCTCGACCGTGCTTTGCCTTCTCTTCTCGCTCTCATTTGCGTATGTTAGCCACCATATATGCTAGTCGCTTGCTGCAACTCCTCATCATACCTTTACCTTACCCATAAGCTTAAATAGTCTTGATCGCGAAGGTGCGAGATTGCTGAGTCCCCGTGACTCACAGATACTTCCAAAACTAGCTTGCAGGTATCGTTGAACCGTGCAGATGACGCTACCAAGTTCAAGGAGGAGCTCGATGAAGATCTTGTCATTTGTGTTGTTTCATTCTAGTTGATCAATAGTGGAGCCCAGTCGGGAAGATCGGGATCTGTGTAACTTTTGGGGTAGTCTTCTTTTATTTTGGTTCCATAGTCGGACCTTGATTGTATCTGGTTGATGTAATGTTTTATTCATGTAATTGTGTGAAGTGGCGATTGTAAGCCAACTATGTATCTTTTCCCCTTTACTTTTTACATGGGTTGTGTGAAGATTACCTCACTTGCGACATTACTTCAATGCGGTTATGCCTCTAAGTCGTGCTTCGACACGTGGGAGATATAGCCGCATCAAGGGCGTAACACCCGCGGCATGCCCACGCATGTCACCTCATCAGGCTCTCAGTGCCTTCACCTCCTTGCGAAGAAACTAGTGGCGGACCGGCAATCACCATGGCAATTTGTGCCCTTCCCCGCGCTAACTTGGAGGAACCTCCTGAGGACTACAGCGGGCAGTACCGCGGGCTCTCTCTCTCTCTCTCTCTCTCTCTCTCTCCCTCTCTCTCTTCTCCCATGCAATTCGCTTGTGCGTTAAAAGGGGGGCTCCTGAACATCACGACTCAGGAGCTCTTACTGGCTCTCCAGCCCTCACCCCCTGGCCTTGACCACGGCATCGCGACCTAGCATACCAGCGGCGGCTGAGCTCACTCGAGGGCCGGGACCTAAGGACGCAGAGCACACAGGAGAGCATGGAGAAGAGGAGGAGGCTCGCACGGGCCTAACCTAGCTACCCAATGGTGGTCGACGCCCAAATCTGGCACAACACAAGGAACTAGCTTCGGAATACCAAGATAAGTCTCGCGCCTGGATCAACCCAGCGCTACAGCACAAGATCCTCGCCTCTCGCTACCCTGTTGCGGCAACGTCGCCTCCCTTTCCCATTCTCAGGTAGCTGCTTGCGCGCTAAAGGGGACCTCTGAAGCATTGCGCCTCCGGAGCTCTTACTGGACCTCGGGCCGCTCACCTCCTGGCCTTGACCATGGCATCGTGACCTGGCATACCAGCGATGGCTGCAGCCTGCCTGGGGACCGGGACCTGTTGGCGTAGAGCACCAAGCTGTCGCGGGGTTGGAAAGGGGAGACCGAGCCTCAGCAGGACACGCCTTCTCAAATTTTCACAATAAGGATAATATCGACAAAATACATTATAGACGCTTTACACGCCCCCAGGGTCCGTTTCGATTCCTCGTAGGGAAAAAAAGAAGGGAGTTCCTAGGAGCTCTATCTACACACGCCGGGGCAGCCTACGCCATCATCAACAGTGGGCCACGGGAGGCCGGCACCAACCCCATCCAAATCAGCGACGGCGGCGGCCGGACGTTGCGGCCTTGCTCCGGGCCCGGCGAGAGCCCGGGGGCACGTAACTGTCGTCGCTTGTCTCCGGAGTCTCGACAAGCTCGGGAGAGTCGCTGGACCACCAGGAGTCACCGCTGTCACTGGAGGAGTTGCGGGCAAGGCCAGCAGCAGGCTCGGCGTCACGACTATCTCACGATGATGAGACAGCCTCTTCTTCGGCGGAAGTGGCTCGGGCTCATCAAGGGGAGTTTTGCCCTTCTCCGCGGCTGAGAACCTCCATATCGGCGCCATGACCAATGCAGCAAGTGATGGAACGAGGAAAAAGAAGGAGCGGGAGAAACGAAGTAAGAGATGGGTGACAGGGGCTCCGCCCCCGCTTCCCATTTATAGCCAAGGGCAGGCCAACAGCCGGCCTCCACGATCTAAGGTAATAATGATCTTTTTCTACATGCAGCAAGGACTCGTCAACTTGGGCAGTTGCCGAGGCAGCGCGGGGAAGCGGAGACGCCCACGTCCAATCAGTCGCCATGCGACAGCCGTGGCCACAGGCTGTTGGGGCCCGTGGTGCTCCGTGCTTGCCCCTTGGCTTTGCCTCGAAGCCAAGCCCAAGCGTGCCTTGGGCCCGCGGGATACTGTCAGCGTTCTGGGAACGGGGGTCCCCAGACTTGCCTGCCTGCGGCCCACAGCATGGCTCCCCCAGCGGCCCTATACGGCCCATCCTCACCGGCAAACACTCAAGACCCTCGCGAGGGGCCAAGCCTCGCGAGGCAGACGACACAAGACCTCCTCAGGGGTGGCCTCACCAGGCTGTCTCGCGAGAGGCGGATAGATCAAGGCAAGGGACACCTCGCGAGGTTTCTGTGACGCAAGCCATGACGACCGGAGCTAGGCGGGCGCTAGCGCGCGCAGTGTCCTCGTTTCCTCTTTGGTGCTAAGGAGGCAAGCGCAGGCGAGGAGTTCCGAGGCATGAGGCAAAGGTTTCCATATCGGTGCAACAAGACCAAGACCAGCAGGACAGCAGGATGGAGGTCACCATGAAGCCCAAGACGGCGTCACCACCAGAGCCTTTGGCAAGCGAAGACTACTTTTGTCAAGATAACTTGTACTAGTTGTCTCCCTTTGAAATTGGCCGTTGTGGGATCCCTTCCCGCTCAATATTTGGGAAGAGGACCAGGGCCACTATAAATAGGACTAGCCACCACCATAGTGAGGCATCTCATCTTGGACTGGACCCATTCCACAAAGGCAACCACACACATTCACCAAGCACAAGAACACCTCTCCTCAGGAGGTTGTTCTTCCCTTGTAATTGTCCGTCCTCATCCCAAGAGGCAATCCACCACACCACACTGGAGTAGGATATTACACCACAATGGTGGCTCGAACCAGTATAAATCTTGTGTCTCTCGTTCATTGGGTTCGATGAGCTAGGCCGTGAGATCGTGGTGAGCGCGAGCTGGAGGGGGGAGAGATCTTTGTGCGCACCCTAGTGTCCGAACCTCAAGGGTTTTGCGGGAACCCGAAATCCGACACATAGACCTGTTGTTGGCATGCACGTTGTCTCAGTTAAAATAGGAGATCATTGTTATCATGGTTTATGCGACATAGGTGCTAGCGTGAGTGCTATTCCCTTTACTTTATATCAAGAAATTATGAATGACATAGCACCTGCAGAGATAGAAGACATATATGTTACTATTAAACTTGCTAATAGAGACATTATATCACCAATTGGGATTGTTAGAGATGTTGAAGTCTTGTGTGGGAAAATAAAATACCCTACTGATTTTCTTGTTCTTGGTTCCCCACAAGATGATTTTTGTCCCATTATCTTTGGTAGACCTTTCTTGAACACCGTTAATGCTAAAAATAGATTGTGAGAAACAAACTGTCGGTGTCAACTTTGGTGATGAGTCTCATGAGTTTAATTTTTCTAAGTTTAGTAGAAAACTTCATGAAAAAGAATTGCCTAGTAAAGATGAAATAATTGGTCTTGCTTTTATTGATGTGCCTCCTACTGATCCTTTAGAGCAATCCTTGCTAGACCATGAAAATGATTTACATATGCATGAAAGAAATGAAATAGATAAGATTTTCTTTGAACAACGTCCTCTGCTTAAACACAATTTGCCTATTGAAACTCTAGGAGGTCCTCCTCCACCTAAAGGTGATCCTATTTTTGAATTAAAACAATTGCGAGACACTTTGAAATATGCTTATATTGATGAGAAGAAGATATATCCTATTATTATTAGTGCTAACCTTTCAAAACATGAAGAAGAAAGATTATTGAATGTTCTAAGGAAGCACCGAGCTGCTACTAGATATACTCTTGATGATTTAAAGGGCATTAGTCCCACTCTATGTCAGCACAAGATTAATATGGAACCTGATGCTAAACCCATTGTTCATCACCAATGTCGGTTAAATCCAAAGATGAAAGAAGTGGTAAGAACGGAAATATTAAAACTTCTGGAAGCAGGTATAATCTATCCTATAGTTGATAGTAGATGGGTAAGTCATGTTCATTGTGTCCCTAAGAAAGCAGGTATTACTATTGTCCCTAATGATAAGAATGAACTTATTCCACAAAGAATTGTTACAGGCTATAGAATGGTAATTGATTTTATAAAATTAAACAAAGCAACTAGAAAATATCATTACCCTCTGCCTTTTATTGATCAAATGCTAGAAACATTATCTAGTCACACACATTTTTGCTTCCTTGATGGATATTCTGTTTTTTTCACAAATACCTGTTTCTCAACCTGATCAAGAAAAGACCACTTTCACTTGTCCCTTTGGAACTTATGCTTATAGACGTATGCCTTTTGGTTTATGCAATGCACCTGCTACCTTTCAAAGATGTATGACTGCTATATTCTCTGACTTTTGTGAAAAGATTGTTGAGGTTTTCATGGATGACTTTTCTGTTTATGGGAAGTCTTTTGATGATTGTTTAAGCAATCTTGATCAAGTTTTGCAGAGATGTGAGCAAACAAATCTTGTCTTGAATCGGGAGAAGTGCCACTTTATGGTTAATGAACGTATTGTTTTGGGCCATAAAATTTCTGAAAAAGGTATTGAGGTGGACAAAGCTAAGGTTGATGCAATTGAGAAAATGCCATGTCCTAAAGGTATCAAAGGTATTCGTAGTTCCTTAGGTCATACTGGTTTCTATAGGAGATTTATCAAAGACTTCTCTAAAATTTCTAGGCCTCTTACAAATCTTTTGCAAAATAATGTCCCTTTTGTTTTTGATGATGATTGTTTAGAAGCCTTCGAAACACTCAACAAAGCCTTAATTTCTGCACCTATTGTTCAACCACCTGACTAGAACTTGCCTTTTGAAACTATGTGTGATGCTAGTGATTATGATGTTGGTGTTGTTCTAGGGTAAAGAGTTGCCTTTTGAAACTATGTGTGATGCTAGTGATTATGATGTTGGTGTTGTTCTAGGGTAAAGAGTTGATAAGAAACTAAATGTTATTCATTATGCTAGTAAAACTCTAGACAGTGCACAAAGAAATTATGCTACTACTGAAAAAGAATTTCTAGAAGTGGTGTTTGCCGGTGATAAATTTAGATCTTACATTGTTGATTCAAAATTAATTGTTCACACAGACCATGCTGCTATTAAATATCTTATGGAAAAGAAAGATGCTAAACCTAGACTTATTCGATGGGTTATCTTGTTACAAGAATTTGATTTGCATATCACTGATAGAAAAGGAGCAGAGAACCCCGTAGCTGATAACTTGTCTAGGCTTGAAAATGTGCTTGATGACCCACTACCTATTGATGATAGTTTCCCTGATGAGCAGTTAGCTGCAATAAATGTTTCTCATAGTACTCCTTGGTATGCTGACTATGCTAATTACACCGTCACTAAATATTTACCACCTAACTTTAAATAGAAAAAATTCTTCTATGATTTAAGACATTACTTTTGGGATGACCCACATATTTATAAAGAAGGAGTAGATGGTATTATTAGACATTGTGTACCTGAGCATGAATAGGGACAAATCCTACGGAAATGTCACTCCGAAGCTTATGGAGGGCATCATGCAGGAGATAGAACTGCTCACAAGGTATTACAATCTGGATTTTATTGGCCTACTCTCTTCAAGGATGCACGTAAGTTCATCTTACCTTGTGATGAATATCAAAGAATAGGTAATATCGGTAAGCGTCAAAAATGCCTATGAATTATTCACTTGCTGTTGAACCATTTGATGTTTGGGGATTTGATTGCATGGGATCTTTTCCTTCTTCTAATGGGTATACACATATTTTGGTTGCTGTTGATTATGTTACTAAGTGGGTAGAAACTATTCCAACTAGTAGTGCTGATCACAACACCTCTATTAAAATGCTTAAGGAAATTATTTTCCCAAGGTTTGGAGTCCCTAGATATTTAATGACTGATGGTGGTTCACACTTTATTCATGGTGCTTTCCGTAAAATGCTTGCCAAGTATGATGTTAACCATAGAATTGCATCACCCTATCATCCTCAATCTAGTGGTCAAGTTGAACTTAGCAATAGAGAAATAAAATTAATTTTGCAAAAGACTATCAATAGGTCCAGGAAGAATTGGTCTAAGAAATTAGATGATGCACTTTGGGCTTATAGAACAGCGTATAAATATCCTACGGGTATGTCTCCTTATAAAATGGTTTATGTAAAAGCTTGGCATTTGCCTCTTGAGTTAGAACATAAGGCTTATTGGGCAGTTAAAGAACTCAACTATGATTTCAAACTTGCTGGTGAAAAGAGGTTATTTGATATTAGCTCATTAGATGAATGGAGAACCCAAGCTTATGAAAATGCCAAGTTATTTAAAGAAAAAGTTAAAAGACGGCATGATAAAAGAATCCAAAAGCGTGAGTTCAAAGTTGGAGAATATGTTCTTTTGTACAACTCTCATTTAAGATTCTTTGCAGGAAAATCCTCTCCAAATGGGAAGGACCCTATGTTATTGAGGAGGTTTATCGGTCTGGAGCTATCAAAATAAATAATGCCAAAGGTACTAACCCGAAGGTTGTTAATGGGTAACGAATAAACATTATATCTTAGGTACGCCCATTAATGTTGAAAGTAATATTATCCAAACTATGACACTGGAAGAACACATAAAAGAGACCTTCCGGAACACTCCAGAATCGTGAAAAAGAGGAGGTACGTGATACGGTAAGTAAACTGACTCCGAAAAATCTGCAAAAATATTTTTCGTCAATTTTGGAATATAACAAAAATTAGGAAAACAAGAAACTACCGGGATGGTCACCCTGGTGGGCACAAGACATCAGGGCGTGCCTAGCATGTTCCCACCTTGGGTACCTTTCAGACTTTGTTTTTCTTCCGTTTGCTTGTTTCCCAAGATAAAAAATCTTTATATACCCCCCGAACCTATTGATCACTGTATCACGGAGAAATCTTCTGTTTTATTTTCCTTGCTATTTTCTGGCAGATTCGATTAGGCCAGCATCATGTCTTCCTCATCTTCCAACAATGGAGAAGAAGATGCGGGGTTGGTTCAGGAAGATCTAAGGAGAGAGGAAGCTGAAGAGGTTGACATGGAGGAAGGAGAGGAAAATCCCTTTAGGGTTCACCCTCCGGCTTCCGAGAGAGGCACATTGGCTCGCATCTCCACTCATCCTAATCCTCATCAAGCAATGAGATCATCAAACAATCAAGAGAGCCCCGAAGTGCATGAAGAACTCCCACCAAGAAGGCCTTTACATAGGTTACATCGTAACAATTTTCACAATTTGATTCACAATTATGGGTTCGAGAATACTCCTCGTGTGCACATACCATCAAATTGGGACATAGCTCGTCCAAGAGAAAGCAATGCAGGAACAAATCCCCGGGTCCTGGAAAATAAACACATAATGGCTGAAGTGATGAAAAACACCGAGTTACGTCATCGAGCCCTTCGGGAGATTCAAGGCTTGAGGGATCTACTCATGGTTATATTGGAAAACGTTGCTACTTCATCACCAAAACAAAATTGAGTATCGAGTATGGGCACTCCCCGTGGCTTCCGCCAAGCTTGGGGGAGGTGCCCCGGTATCGTATCACCTCCACTGTCTTTTGCCTTCACTTCTCTTAGTTCGATCCATAGTTACCTTTTGCTTTAGATGAATAAAAATTTAGTTCGATCCTTTCTTTTTGAGAGTTTGCTTAGTGACCTATCCTTGTAATCGTGTGCAAAATATATAATAAAGTTTAGTTTGAGTTATTGATTTCTTTATTCTCATTTTCTAATAAAAAGAAAGGAAATAAATGAAAAGGATCATATGCTAATCTTATGGTAGGTGATGACACCACATAAGGAAAAGTATAAGTAGGAAATTTTATTAGAGATTGACAAACATAGCGTTGGTCAATGATGCAACTCATGAAAGAATTAACAAGGAAAGAGAAGATTCACATATAAATACACTATCCTAGAAATCTTTTGTGATTGTGAGCCCCCATCAAAATATTATATGCAAAAATTATTGACGTTGGACAAGGAAGACAACGTAAAGATTTATGTTTGTTCATATTCACATAGAAGTTATATTGTCATAGATCCTTCAACATGTGGTGCTTGCCCCCATCTTTGCTAGCCAAAAATTTCACACTAAGTAGAGATACTAATTGTGCATCCAAAAACCCTTAAACCCAAATCTTATTTTCAAGACTCCACCATACCTACCTAAGGATTGAGCAAGATCCTTCAAGTAAGTTGTCATCGGTGCAATAAGTCAATAAAAATTGGTTCTAAAAATGTAAGATCATTTAGTGTAGGAGAAAATTGAGCGTTGTACGAACTTGTGATAGCAAAGAATAAAAGCGACAGACTGCATAATAAATATTGCTATCATAAGGGGCAATATAACGTGACATTCTTTTGCACTAAGGGGTTGAGCATACTAACAAATAAGCGCATGGCAACCTCTGCTTCCCTCTGCGAAGGGCCTATCTTTTACTTTTATGTATTTACTTTTATGCAAGAGTCAAAGTTTTTCTCTCTATTCCTTTTTATTTTTCTCCTTTGGCAAGTAGCATGTGGTGAGGAAAGATCTAGGCACATATGTCCAGTTGAATATGGGTAGCATGAGTTATTATTGTTGACATCACCCTTGAGGTGAATACGTTGGGAGGCGAAACTATAAGCCCCTATCTTTCTATGTGTCCAGTTGAAACGTTTTGCTCATGTGTATACGGTTAGTGTTAGAAATCATAGAAAACTATATGATGGTTGAGTATGTGGACTTGCCTAAAGACTCTGATATGCGACCCTTCCTGAAAAGATGATGAATTGTACTTGCAAAGTTGACTGAGAACATAGTTTGTTGGTTTCCAATAGAGTTTATGCTTTATACTTCAATAGTGTGATGAATTGTTACTTATTCATGAGAAGTATATGATAAAAGTTTTATGCTAAAGTTTGTTGTTGTTATAATAATTCACATGATGCTTCTGTGTTTGTATTTTGTTTTCATCGACACCTCTCTCTCTCTCTCTCTCTCTCTCTCTCTCTCTCTCTCTCTCTCTCTCTCTCTCTCTCTCTCTCTAAGCACGTGGACATGTTTTTCGATCTTGGTTTTCGCTTGAGGACAAGCGAGGTCTAAGCTTGGGGGAGTTGATACGTCCATTTTGCATCATGTTTACCTACTATTATTTATAATGTTTGTATGCATAATAATGCTTTTTCGAGTAATTCTAATGCCTTTTCTCTCATAATATGCAAGGTACACACAAAGACGGAGAATTCCCGTAGCTAGAAATCTAGACCTGGAAAAGCTATGTCAGCCTACCTATTCTGCACAACTCCAAATGAGCTAAAACTTTACAGGTAATTTATATGGAATATATAAGAAATATTGGAGTCAATAAGTACTAGAGGGGGCCCACCAGGTGGGCACAACCCACCTGGGTGCGCTAGGGAGCCCAAACGCACCCTGGTGGGTTGTGCCCTCCTCGGTCCACCTCCGGTGCCCATCTTCTGGTATATAAGTCATTTTGACCTAGAAAAAATAATAGGAGGACTTTTGGGATGGAGTGTCGCCGTCTCAAGGCGGAACTTGGGCAGGAGCACTTTTGCCCTCCAGCGGAGCAATTCCGCTGAGGGAACTTCCCTCCTGGAGGGGGAAATCATCGTCATCATCATCACCAACAACTCTCCCATCTTGGGGAGGGCAATGTCCATCAACATATTCAACAACACCATCTCCTCTCAAACCCTAGTTCATCTCTTGTGTTCAATCTGTGTACCGGAACTATAGATTGGTGCTTGTGGGTGACTAGTAGTGTTGATTACATCTTGTAGTTGATTACTATATGGTTTATTTGGTGGAAGATTATATGTTCAGATCCATTATGCTATTTAATACCCCTCTGATCTTGAGCATGTTTGTCACTTGTGAGTAGTTACTTCTGTTCTTGAGGTCACGGGAGAAATCATGTTGCAAGTAATCATGTGAACTTGATATGTGTTCGATATTTTGATAGTATGTATGTTGTGATTCCCTTAGTGGTGCCATGTGAATGTCGACTACATGACACTTCACCATAAATAGGCCTAAGGGAATTCATTGTGGAGTAGTTATTAGATGATGGGTTGCGAGAGTGACAGAAGCTTAAACCCTAGTTTATGCGCTATTCCATAAGGAACTGATTGGATCCAAAAGTTTAATGCTATGGTTAGAATTTATTCTTAATACTTTTCTCGTAGTTGCGGATGCTTGCGAGGGGGCTAATCATAAGTAGGATGTTTTTTCAAGTAAGAACAACACTTAGCACTGGTCCATCCATGCTACCTCTTGAGCACTGCGTTGGATTTCCTTGAAGAGGAAAGGATGATGCAGCAAAGTAGCGTAAGTATTTCCCTCAGTTTTTGAGAACCAAGGTATCAATCCAGTAGGAGGCTACGCGCGAGTCCCTCGTACCTGCACAAAACAAATAACTCCTCGCAACCAACGCGATAAGGGGTTGTCAATCCCTTCACGGTCACTTACGAGAGTGAGGTTTGATAGATATGATAGAATAATCTTTTTGCTATTTTTGTGATAAAGATGCAAAGTAAAATAAAAGCAAAGTAAAAAAGCAAAGGAAATAACTAAGTATTGGAATATTAATATGATGAAGATAGACCCGGGGGCCATAGGTTTCACTAGTGGCTTCTCTCAACAGCATAAGTATTTTACGGTGGGTGGACGAATTACTGTTGAGCAATTGATAGAATTGAGCATAGTTATGAGAATGTCTAGGTATGATCATGTATATAGGCATCACGTCCTAGACAAGTAGACCGACTCCTGCCTGCATCTACTACTATTACTCCACTCATCGACCGCTATCCAGCATGCATCTAGAGTATTAAGTTCATGAAAACAGAGTAACGCCTTAAGCAAGATGACATGATGTAGAGGGATAAATTCATGCAATATGATAAAAAAACCATCTTGTTATCCTCGATGGCAACAATACAATACGTGCCTTGCTACCCCTACTGTCACTGGGAAAGGACACCGCAAGATTGAACCCAAAGCTAAGCACTTCTCCCATTGCAAGAAAGATCAATCTAGTAGGCCAAACGAAACTGATAATTCGAAGAGACTTGCAAAGATAACCAATCATACATAAAAAATTCAGAGAAGATTCAAATATTGTTCATAGATAATCTTGATCATAAACCCACAATTCATCGGTCTCAACAAACACACCACAAAAAGAAGATTACATCGAATAGATCTCCACAAGAGAGGGGGAGAACATTGTATTGAGATCCAAAAAGAGAGAAGAAGCCATCTAGCTAACTATGGACCCAAAGGTCTGAGGTAAACTACTCACACTTCACCGGAGAGGCTATGGTGTTGATGTAGAAGCCCTCCGTGATGGATGCCTCCTCCGGTGGAGCTCCGGAACAGGCCCCAAGATGGGATCTCGTGGGTACAGAAGGTTCCGGCGGTGGAATTAGGGTTTTGGCTCTGTATCTGATTGTTTGGGGGTACATAGGTATATATAGGAGGAAGAAGTACGTTGGTGGAGCAACAGGGGGCCCACGAGGGTGGAGGGTGCGCCCCCTACCTCATGGCCTCCCTGTTGGTTGCTTGACGTAGGGTCCAAGTCTCCTGGATCATGTTCGGTGAGAAAATCACATTCCCGAAGGTTTCATTCCATTTGGACTCCATTTGATATTCCTTTTCTTTGAAACCCTAAAATAGGCAAAAAAACAGCAATTCTGGGCCGGGCCTCCGGTTACTAGGTTAGTCCCAAAAATTATAAAAGTGGATAATAAAGCCCAATAATGTCCAAAACAGTAGATAATATAGCATGGAGCAATCAAAAATTGTAGATACGTTGGAGATGTATCAAGCATCCCCAAGCTTAATTCCTGCTCGTCCTCGAGTAGGTAAATGATAAAAAAGATAATTTTTGATGTGAAGTGCTACTTGGAATAATTCTAATGTAATTCTTCTTAATTATGGTATGAATATTCAGATCCGAAAGATTCAAGCTAAAAGTTTAATATTGACATAAAAATAATAATACTTTAAGCATACTAACAAAGCTATCATGTCTTCTCAAAATAACATGGCCAAAGAAAGTTATCCCTACAAAATCATATAGTCTGGCTATGCTCTATCTTCACCACACAAAATATTTAAATCATGCACAACCCCGATGACGAGCCAAGCAATTGTTTCATACTTTTGACATTCTCAAACTTTTTCAATCTTCACACAATACATGAGCGTGAGCCATGGATATAGCACTATATGTGGAATAGAATGGTGGTTGTGGAGAAGACAAAAAAGGAGAAGATAGTCTCACATCAACTAGGCGTATCAACAGGCTATGGAGATGCCCATCAATAGATATCAATGTGAGTGAGTAGGGATTGCCATGCAATGGATGCACTAGAGCTATAAGTATATGAAAGCTCAACAAAAGAAACTAAGTGGGTGTGCATCCAACTTGCTTGCTCATGAAGACCTAGGGCATTTTGAGGAAGCCCATCATTGGAATATACAAGCCAAGTTCTATAATGAAAAATTCCCACTAGTATATGAAAGTGACGAAATGAGAGACTCTCTATCATGAATATCATGGTGCTACTTTGAAGCACAAGTGTGGTAAAGGATAGTAACATTGTCCCTTCTCTCTTTTTATCTCATTTTTTATTTGGGCATTTTCTCTTTTTTTATGGCCTCTTTCCTTTTTTCTTTTTTTCATCCAGAGTCTCATCCCGACTTGTGGGGGAATCATAGTCTCCATCATCCTTTCCTCACTGGGACAATGCTCTAATAATGATGATAATCACACTTTTATTTTCTTACAACTCAACAATTACAACTCGATACTTAGAACAAAATATGACTCTATATGAATGCCTCCGGCGGTATACCTGGATATGCAATGAATCAAGAGTGACATGTATGAAAGAATTATGAATGGTGGCTTTGCCACAAATACGATGTCAACTACATGATCATGCTAAGAAATATGACAATGATGGAGTGTGTCATAATAAATGGAATGGTGGAAAGTTGCATGTCAATATATCTCAGAATGGCTATGGAAATGCCATAATAGGTAGGTATGGTGGCTGTTTTGAGGAAGGTATATGGTGGGTGTATGATACCGGCGAAAGGTGTGCGGTATTAGAGAGGCTAGCAATGGTGGGAGGAAGAAAAGTGTGTATAATCCATGGACTCAACATTAGTCATAAAGAACTCATATACTTATTGCAAAAATCTACAAGTTATCAAAGCAAAGTATTACGCGCATGCTCCTATGGGGATAGATTGGTAGGAAAAGACCATCGTTCGTCCCCGACCGCCACTCATAAGGAAGACAATCAAAAAATAAATCATGCTCTGACTTCATCACATAACGGTTCACCATACGTGCATGCTACAGGAATCACAAACTTTAACACAAGTATTTCTCAAATTCACAACTACTCAACTAGCACAACTCTAATATCACCATCTTCATATCTCAAAACAATTATCAAGCATCAAACTTATCATAGCATTCAACACACTCATAAGAAAGTTTTTACTATTCTTGAATACCAAGCACATTAGGATTATTTAGGCAAATTACCATGCTATTTGAGACTCTCAAAATAATATAAGTGAAGCATGAGAGATCAATAGTTTCTATAAAACAAATCCACCATCGTGCTCTAAAAGATATAAGTGAAGTACTAGAGCAAAACTATATAACTCAAATGATATAAGCGAAGTACATAGAGTATTCTAACAAATTCCAAATCATGTATGGCTATCTCAAAAGGTATGTACAGCAAGGATGATTGTGGTAAACTATAAAGCAAAGACTCAAATCATATATGACGCTCCAAGCAAAACACATATCATGTGGTGAATAAAAATATAGCTCCAAGTAAAGTTACCGATAGAAGTAGACGAAAGAGGGGATGCCTTCCGGGGCATCCCCAAGCTTTGACTTTTAGGTGTCCTTAGATTATCTTGGGGGTGCCATGGGCATCCCCAAGCTTAGGCTCTTGCCACTCCTTGTTCCATAATCCATCAAATCTTTACCCAAAACTTGAAAACTTCACAACACAAAACTTAAAGTAGAAAATCTCGTGAGCTCCGTTAGCGAAAGAAAACAAAAGACCACTTCAAGGTACTGTAATGAACTCATTCTTTATTTATATTGGTGTTAAACCTACTGTATTCAAACTTCTCTATGGTTTATAAACTATTTTACTAGCCATAGATTCATCAAAATAATCAAACAACACACGAAAAACAGAATCTGTCAAAAACAGAACAGTCTGTAGTAATCTGTAGCTATCGCAAGATCTGGAACCCCAAAAATTCTTAAATAAATTTCTGGACGTGGGTAATTTATCTATTAATCATCTGAAAAATAATTAACTAAATATCACTTTCCAAATAAAAATGGCATCAGTTCTCGTGAGTGCTAAAGTTTCTGTTTTTTACAGCAAGATATCAAGACTTTCCCCAAGTCTTCCCAACGGTTCTACTTGGCACAAACACTAATTAAACACAAAAAACACAACCAAAACAGAGGCTAGGTAAATTATTTATTACTAAACAGGAGAAAAGAGAAAGTAATAAAAATAAAATTGGGTTGCCTCCCAACAAGCGCTATCGTTTAACGCCCCTAGCTAGGCATAAAAGGCAAGGATAGATCTAGGTATTGCCATCTTTGGTAGGCAATCCATAAGTGGCTATCATAATAGATTCATAAGGTAATTTAATTTTCTTTCTAAGAAAGTGTTCCATGCCTTTCCTTAATGGAAATTGGAATCTGATATTTCCTTCCTTCATATCAATAATTGCACCAATTGTTCTAAGGAAAGGTCTACCAAGAATAATAGGACATGAAGGATTGCAATCTATGTCAAGAATGATAAAATATACGGGCACATAATTCATATTTGCAACAATAAGAACATCATTAATTCTTCCCATAGGTTTCTTAATAGTGGAATCCGCAAGGTGCAAGTTTAGAGAGCAATCATCAAAATCACGGAAACCTAACAAATCACACAAAGTCTTTGGAATCGGGGAAACACTAGCACCCAAATCACACAAAGCATAGCATTCATGATCTTTAATTTTAATTTTAATAGTTGGTTCCCACTCATCATAAAGTTTTCTACGGATAGAAACTTCCAACTCAAGTTTTTCTTCATAAGATTGCATCAAGGCATCAACGATATGTTTAGTAAACGCTTTATTTTGACTATAAGCATGAGGATAATTTAGCACGGATTGCAACAAGGAAATACAATCAATCAAAGAGAAATTTTCATAATTAAATTCCTTGAAATCCAAAATAGTGGGTTTAGCAATATCTAGGGTTTTAATTTCTTCAATCCCACTTTTATCAAATTTAGCATCAAGATCTAAAAACTCCGAATTTTTGGAACGCCTTCTAGATAAAGGTGGATCATATTCAGTCCCATCATTATCAAGATTCACATTGCAAAACAAAGATTTAATAGGGGACACATCAATAACTTTTAGATCTTCATCTTTATTTTCATAGGAACTAGAAGAACACGCTCTTATAAAGGCATATTTCTTAGCACGCATCCTAGCGGTTCTTTCTTTGAACTCATCAATGGAAATTCTCATGGCTTTGAGAGACTCATTGATGTCATGCTTAGGAGGAATAGATCTAAGTTTCAAAGAATCAACATCAAGATAAATTTTGTCAACGTTCCTAGCCAACTCATCAATCTTAAACATTTTTTCTTCAATCAAAGCCTTGAAACTCTTTTGCAAAGTAATAAATTATTTAATATTAGATTCAAAATCACAGGGCATCTTATTATAATTTCCATAAGAATTGTTGTAGGAATTACCATAATTATTAGAGGGATTACTAGGATACGGCCTAGGATTAAAATTTCCTCTATACGCGTTGTTACCAAAATTGTTCCTACCAACAAAATTCACATCCATAAATTCATTATTATTCTCAATCAAAGTATACAAGGGCATATCATTAGGATCAGAAGAAACACTCTTACTAGCAAATAATTTCATAAGTTCATCCATCTTTCCACTCAAAACATTAATTTCTTCCATCGCATGCACCTTTTTATTAGTAGATCTTTTAGTGTGCCATTGAGAATAATTAACCATAATATTATCTAGGAGTTTAGTAGCTTCTCCTGAAGTGATTTCCATACAAGTGCCTCCCACGAACGAATCTAAAAGATTTCTAGAAGCAAAATTCAATCCGGCATAAATTTTTTGCATAATCATCCACAAATTCAAACCATGAGTAGGGCAATTACGTATCATTAATTTCATCCTCTCCCAAGCTTGTGGAACATGTTCATGATAAAGTTGCTTAAAATTCATAATATTGTTTCTAAGGGAGATGATCTTAGCGGGAGGAAAATACTTAGATATAAAAGCATCTTTGCACTTGTTCCAAGAATCAATACTATTTTTAGGCAAATACAAAAACCAAGCATTAGCACGATCTCTAAGCGAAAAAGGAAATAGCTTCAATTTATCAATATCATTATCCACATCTTTCTTCTTTTGCATATCACACAAATCAACGAAGTTATTCAGATGGGTAGCAGCATCTTCACTAGGAAGGCCGGAAAACGGATCTTTCATGACAAGATTCAGCAAAGCGGCATTAATTTCACAAGATTCAGCATCGGTAAGAGGAGCAATCGGAGTGCTAATAAAATCATTGTTGTTGGTATTGGTAAAGTCACACAATTTAGTGTTATCTTGAGACATCATGACAAGCAAGCAATCCAACACACAAGCAAACAAGAAACGGGAAAAAGAGGCAAATGGAGAAAGAGAGGGAGGATAGAGAGAGAGGGCGAATAAAACGGCAAGGGTGAAGTGGGGGAGAGGAAAACAAGAGGCAAATGGCAAATAATGTAATGCGGGAGATAAGGGTATGTGATGGGTACTTGGTATGTTGACTTTTGCGTAGACTCCCCGGCAACAGCGCCAGAAATCTGCTTGCTACCTCTTGAGCACTGCGTTGGATTTCCTTGAAGAGGAAAGGATGATGCAGCAAAGTAGTGTAAGTATTTCCCTCAGTTTTTGAGAACCAAGGTATCAATCCAGTAGGAGGCTACACGCGAGTCCCTCGTACCTGCACAAAACAAATAACTCCTCACAACCAACGCGATAAGGGTTTGTCAATCCCTTCACGGTCACTTACGAGGGTGAGGTCTGATAGATATGATAGAATAATATTTTTGGTATTTTTGTGATAAAGATGCAAAGTAAAATAAAAGCAAAGTAAAAAAGCAAAGGAAATAACTAAGTATTGGAAGATTAATATGATGAAGATAGACCCGAGGGCCATAGGTTTCACTAGTGGCTTCTCTCAAGAGCATAAGTATTTTACGGTGGGTGAACGAATTACAGTTGAGCAATTGATAGAATTGAGCATAGTTATGAGAATATCTAGGTATGATCATGTATATAGGCATCACGTCCGAGACAAGTAGACTGACTCCTGCCTGCATCTACTACTATTACTCCACTCATCGACCGCTATCCAGCATGCATCTAGAGTATTAAGTTCATGAAAACAGAGTAACGCCTTAAGCAAGATGACATGATGTACAGGGATAAATTTGTTGGGGAACGTAGCAGAAATTCAAAATTTTCTACGCATCACCAAGATCAATCTATGGAGTAATCTAGCAACGAGGGGAAGGAGAGTGCATCTACATACCCTTGTAGATCTCTAAGCGGAAGCGTTCAAGTGAACGGGGTTGATGGAGTCATACTCGCCGTGATCCAAATCACCGATGATCTTAGTGCCGAACGGACGGCACCTCCGTGTTCAACACACATGCAGCCCGGTGACGTCTCCCATGCCTTGATCCAGCAAGGAGAGAGGGAGAGGTTGGGGAAGACTCCGTCCAGCAGCAGCACGATGGCATGGTGGGGGTGGAGGAGCGTGGTACTCCAGCAGGGCTTCGCCAAGCACCGCAAGAGACGAGGAGGGAGAGGGGTAGGGCTGCGCCAAGAAGGAGATGTTCTCGTGTGTATGGCAACCCAAAACCCCACTATATATAGGGGAAAGGGAGGGGCTTCACCCCCACCTAGGTTTCCACCCCTAGGGGTGGTGGCCATCCCTAGATCCCATCTAGGGGGGCGGCCAAGGGGGGAGAGAAGGGGGGCGCACCACTAGGTGGGCCTTAGGCCCATCTGAGCCTAGGGTTTCCCCCTTTTCCCTTCTCTCTTCACCTTGGGCCCTGGTGGGGGGCGCACCAGCCCACCTGGGGCTGGTACCCTCTCACACTTGGCCCACGCAGCCCTCTGGGGCAGGTAGCCCCACCTGGTGGACCCCCGGGACCCTCCCGGTGGTCCCGGTACATTACCGATAGCACCCGAAACTTTTCCGGTGACCAAAACAGGACTTCCCATATATAAATCTTTACCTCCGGACCATTCCGGGACTCCTCGTGATGTCCGGGATCTCATCCGGGACTCCAAACAACATTCGGTAACCATGTATATCTATTCCCTATAACCCTAGCGTCATTGAACCTTAAGTGTGTAGACCCTACGGGTTCGGGAACCATGCAGACATGACCGAGACACCTCTCCGGCCAATAACCAACAGCGGGATCTGGATACCCATGTTGGCTCCCACATGTTCCATGATGATCTCATCGGATGAACCACGATGTCGAGGATTCAATCAATCCCGTATTCAATTCCCTTTGTCTAGCGGTATTGTACTTGCCCGAGATTCGATCGTCGGTATCCGATACCTTGTTCAATATCGTTACCGGCAAGTCTCTTTACTCGTTCTGTAACACATCATCCCGTGATCAACTCCTTGGTCACATTGCGCATATGATGATGTCCTACCAAGTGGGCCCAGAGATACCTCTCCGTCACACGGAGTGACAAATCCCAGTCTCGATTCGTGCCAACCCAACAGACACTTTCGGAGATACCCGTAGTGTACCTTTATAGCCACCCAGTTACGTTGTGACGTTTGGCACACCCAAAGCATTCCTACAGTATCCGGGAGTTGCACAATCTCATGGTCTAAGGAAATGATACTTGACATTAGAAAAGCTTTAGCATACGAACTACACGATCTTTGTGCTAGGCTTAGGATTGGGTCTTGTCCATCACATGATTCTCCTAATGATGTGATCCCGTTATCAATGACATCCAATGTCCATGGTCAGGAAACCGTAACCATCAATTGATCAATGAGCTAGTCAACTAGAGGCTTACTAGGGACATGGTGTTGTCTATGTATCCACACATGTATCTGAGTTTCCTATCAATACAATTATAGCATGGATAATAAACGATTATCATGAACAAGGAAATAACCAATTTATTATTGCCTCTAGGGCATATTTCCAATAGTCTCCCACTTTCACTAGAGTCAATAATCTAGTTCACATCGCCATGTGATTAACATTCACAGGTCACATCGCCATGTGACCAACATCCAAAGAGTTTACTAGAGTTCAATAATCTAGTTCACATCACTATGTGATTAACACTCAATGAGTTCTGGGTTTGATCATGTTACTTGTGAGAGAGGTTGTAGTCTACGGGTCTGTCACATTCAGATCCGTATGTACTTTGCAAATCTCTATGCTATATTTGGAGCCATTTCAAATAACGGTTCTACTTGGAGCTATTCTAAATTGTTGCTCCATTATACGTATCCGGTATCTCTACTCAGAGCTATCCGGATAGGTGTTAAGCTTGCATCAACGTAACTCTTTACATCGAACTCTTTATCACCTCCATAACCGAGAAACATATCCTTATTCCTCTAAGGATAATTTTGACCGCTATCTGGTGATCTACTCCTAGATCACCTTTGTACCCTCTTGCCAGACATGTGGCAAGGCACACATCAGGTGCGGTACTCAGCATGGCATACCGTATAGAGCCTATGACAAAAGCATAGGGGATGACCTTCGTCCTTCCTCTTTCTTCTGCCGTGGTCAAGCTTTATGTCTTAACTTCATACCTTACAACTCAGGCAAGAACTCCTTCTTTGGCTAATCCATCTTGAACACCTTCAAGATCATGTCAAGGTATGTGCTCATTTGAAAGTACCATTAAGCGTTTTTTATCTATCCTTATAGATCTTGATGCTCAATGTTCAAGTAGCTTAATCCAGGTTTTCCATTGAAAAACACCTTTCAAATGCTTTCCAGAAATTCTACATCATTTCGGATCAACAATATGTCATCCACATATACTTATCAGAAATGTTGTAGTGCTCCCACTCACTTTATTGTAAATACAAGTTTCTAACAAACTTTGTATAAACCCATAAACTTTGATTACTCTATCAAAGTATATATTTCGACTCCAAGATGCTTGCTCTAGTCCATGGATGGATTGCTGGAGCTAGCATACCTTTTAGCATCCTTAGGATCGACAAAACCTTTCTGATTGTATCACATACAACCTTTCCTTACGAAAACTGGTAAGGAAACTTGTTTTGACATCCATCTGCCAGATTTCATAAATGCAGCTTATGCTAACAAGATTCCGATGGACTTAAGCATCACTACGGGTGAGAAAATCTCATTGTAGTCAACTGCTTGAACTTGTGAAAAACTCTTCACCACAAGTCGAGCTTCATAGACGATGACATTACCGTCCACGTCGTCTTCTTCTTAAAATCCACATGTACCTAACAGCCTTACGACCATCAAGTAGTTCTTCCAAAGTCTACACTTTGTTTTCATACATGGATCCTCTCTCGGATTTTATGGCCTCGAGCCAATTTTCGGAATCCGGGCCCACCATTGCTTCTCCATAGCTCATAGGTTCATCATTGTCCAACAACGTGACCCTTAAGACAGGGTTACCACTTAGAAGTTGTACACACCCTTGTCAACCCATGAGGTTCGATAGTAACTTGATCTGAAGCTCCATGATCATCATCATTAGCTTTCTCTTCAACTGAGGCAGGTGCCACAGAAACATTTTTCCTGTGTTGCGATACTCTCTGGTTGAAGTAAAGGTTCAACAACCTTATCAAGTTCTATCTTCCTCCCACTCAATTCTTTTGAGAGAAACTTTTCCTAGAGAAAGGACTCGATTCGAGAAACAATCCCTATTGCTTTCGGATCTAAGACAGGAGGTATACCCAACTATTTTTGGTGTCCTATGAAGATGCATTTATCCGCTTTGGGTTCGAGCTTATCAGCCTGAAACTTTTTCACATAAGCGTCGCAGCCCCAAACTTTTAAGAAATGACAGCTTAGGTTTCTCTAAACCATAGTTCATACGATGGCATCTCATCGGAATTACGTGGTGCCCTATTTAAAGTGAATGTGGTTGTCTCTAATGCCTAACCCATAAACTATCGTGGTAATTCGATAAGAGACATCATGGTATGCATCATATCCAATAGGGTGCAGTTATGATGTTCGGACACACCATCACACTATGGTGTTCCAGGCTGTATTAGTTGTGAAACAATTTCCACAATGTCTTAATTCTGTGCCAAACTCGTAATTCAGATATTCATCTCTATGATCATATCATAGATATTTTATCCTCTTGTCACGACGATCTTCAACTTCACCCTGAAATTACTTGAACCTTTCAATAATTCAGAATCGTGATTCATCAAGTAAATATACTCAGCATCTGCTCAAATCATCTATGAAGTAAGAATCTAACGATATCCACTGCATGCCTCAGCACTCATTGGACTGCACACATCAAGATGTATTACTTCCAACAAGTTGCTTTCTTGTTCCATCTTACTGAAAACGAGGCCTTTCAGTCATCTTGCTCATGTGGTATGATTTGCATGTCTCAAGTGATTCAAAATCAAGCGAGTCCAAAGATCCATCAACATGGAGCTTCTTCATGCGTTTTATACCATTGTGACTAAAATTGCAGTGCCACAAGTATGTGGTACTATCATTACTATCTTATATCTTTTGGCCTGAACATGTGTATCACTACGATCGGGATTCAATAAACCATTCATTTTAGGTGTAAGACCATTGAAGGTATTATTCAAATAAACAGAGTAACCATTATTCTCCTTAAATGAATAACCGCATTGCGATGAACATAATCTAATCATGTCCATGCTCAACGCAAACACCAAATAACAATTATTTAGGTTTAACACCAACCCCGATGGTAGACGGAGCGTGCGATGTTTGATCACATCAACCTTGGAAACTCTTCCAACACATATCGTCGTCTCACCTTTGGCTAGTCTCCGTTTATTCTGTAGCCTTTTATTTCGAGTTACTAACACTTAGCAACCGAACCGGTATCTAATACCCTGCTACTACTAGGAGTGCTAGTAAAGTACACATTTAATATATGTCCAATACATACTTCTGTCAACCTTGTCAGCCTTCTCATCTACCAAGTATCTAGGGTGGTTCTGCTTCAGTGACCGTTCCCCTTATTACAGAAGCACTTAGTCTCAGGCTTGGGTTCAACTTTGGGTTTCTTCACTAGAGCAGCAACTGATTTGTTGTTTCATGAAGTATCCCTTTCTTGCCCTTGCCCTTCTCGAAACTAGTGGTTTTACTAACCATCAACAATTGATGCTCCCTTTTGATTTCTACTTTCGCGGTGTCGCGAATAGCTCAAGGATCATATCTATCCCTGATATGTTATAGTTCATCACGAAGCTCCAGTAGCTTGGTGATAGTGACTTTGGAGAACCATCACTATCTCATCTGGAACATTAACTCCCACTCGATTCAAGCGATTGTTGTACTCATACAATCTGAGCACATGCTCAACGGTTGAGCTTTTCTCCTTAGTTTGCAGGCTTAAGAAACTTGTCAAAGGTCTCATACCTCTTGACGTGGGAACTAGCCTGAAATCCCAATTTCAGTCCTTGGAACATCTCATATGTTCTGCGATGTTTCAAAAACATCTTTGGTGCCTCAATTCTAAACCATTTAGCATTAGGCACTGAACTATCATGTAGTCATCAAAACGTGTATGTCAGATGTTCGCAACATCCACAACCGACATCCGCGGGTCAGCTCACTGAGCGGTGCATTAAGGACATAATCCTTCTGCGCAGCAATGAGGACAATCCTCTGTTTTACGGATCCAGTCCGCATAATTGCTACTATCAACTTTCAACTAAATTTTCTCTAGGAACATATCTAAAACAGTAGAACTAAAGCGTGAGCTACGACATAATTTGCAAAGTCCTTTTGACTATGTTCATGATAATTGAGTTCATCTGATTATTTCATGAACTCCCACTCAGATAGACATCCCTCTAGTCATCTAAGTGATACATGATCCGAATCGTCTAGGCCGTGTCCGATCATCACGTGAGACGGACTAGTCATCATCGGTGAACATCTCATGTTGATCGCATCTTCTATACGACTCATGTTTGACCTTTCGGTCCTCCGTGTTCCGAGGCCATGTCTGTACATGTTAGGCTCGTCAAGTTAACCTAAGTGTTTCGCATGTGTTCCGAGGCCATGTCTGTACATGCTAGGCTCGTCAACACCCATTGTATTCGAACGTAAGAATCTATCACACCCGATCATCACGTGGTGCTTCGAAACGACGAACCTTCGCAATGGTGCACAGTTAGGGAGAACACTTTTCTTGAAATTTTAGTGAGGGATCATCTTATTTAAGCTACTGTCGTTCTAAGCAAATAAGATGTAAAAACATGATAAACATCACATGCAATCAAATAGTGACATGATATGGCCATCATCACTTTGCTCCTTTTGATCTCCATCTTTGGGGCTCCATGATCATCATCGTCACCGGCATGACACCATGATCTCCATCATTGTGTCTTCATGAAGTTGTCTCGCCAACTATTACTTCTACTACTACAGCTAACGGTTAGCAATAAAGTAAAGTAATTACATGACGTTTATGTTGACACGCAGGTCATAAATAAATTAAGACAACTCCTATGGCTCCTGCCGGTTGTCATACTCATCGACATGCAAGTCGTGATTCCTATTACAAGAACATGATCATCTCATACATCACATATATCATTCATCACATCCTTTGGCCACATCACATCACAAAACACTTGCTGCAAAAACAAGTTAGACGTCCTCTAATTGTTGTTGCAAGTTTTTTCGTGGCTGCTATAGGTTGCTAGCAAGAACGTTTCTAACCTACGCCAAAACCACAACGTGAATTGCCAATTTCTATTTACCCTTCATAAGGACCCTGTTCATCGAATCCGATCCGACTAAAGTGGGAGATACAGACAGCCGCCAGCCACCTTATGCAACTAGTGCATGTCAGTCGGTGGAACCGGTCTCACGTAAGCGTACGTGTAAGGTTGGTCCGGGCCGCTTCATCCCACAATGCCGCCGAATCAAGATAAGACTAGTAACGGCAAGTAAATTGACAAAATCAACGCCCACAACTACTTTGTGTTCTACTCGTGCATAGAAACTACGCATAGACCTAGCTCATGATGCCACTGTTGGGGAACGTAGCAGAAATTCAAAATTTTCTACGCATCACCAAGATCAATCTATGGAGTAATCTAGCAACGAGGGGAAAGAGAGTGCATCTACATACCCTTGTAGATCGCTAAGCGGAAGCGTTCAAGTGAACAGGGTTGATGGAGTCGTACTCGCCGTGATCCAAATCACCGATGATCTTAGTGCCGAACGGACGGCACCTCCGCGTTCAACACACATGCAGCCCAGTGACGTCTCCCATGCCTTGATCCAGCAAGGAGAGAGGGAGAGGTTGGGGAAGACTCCGTCCAGCAGCAACACAACAGCGTGGTGGTGGTGGAGGAGCGTGGTACTCCAGCAGGGCTTCACCAAGCACTGCAAGAGACGAGGAGGGAGAGGGGTAGGGCTGCGCCAAGAAGGAGATGTTCTCGTGTGTATGGCAGCCCAAAACCCCACTATATATAGGGGAAAGGGAAGGGCTGCGCCCCCACCTAGGTTTCCACCCCTAGGGGTGGCGGCCAGCCCTAGATCCCATCTAGGGGGGCGGCCAAGGGGGGGGGAGAAGGGGGGCGCACCACTAGGTGGGCCTTAGGCCCATCTGAGCCTAGGGTTTCCCCATTTTCCCTTCTCTCTTCGCCTTGGGCCCTGGTGGGGGGCGCACCAGCCCACCTGGGGCCGGTCCCCTCTCACACTTGGCCCACACAGCCCTCTGGGGCAGGTAGCCCCACCTGGTGGACCCCCGGGACCCTCCCGGTGGTCCCGGTACGTTACCGATAGCACCCGAAACTTTTCCGGTGACCAAAACAGGACTTCCCATATATAAATCTTTACCTCCGGACCATTCCGGAACTCCTCGTGATGTCCGGGATCTCATCTCGGACTCCAAACAACATTCGGTAACCATGTATATCTATTCCCTATAACCCTAGCGTCATCGAACCTTAAGTGTGTAGACCCTACGGGTTCGGGAACCATGCAAACATGACCGAGACACCTCTCCGGCCAATAACCAACAGCGGGATCTGAATACCCATGTTGGCTCCCACATGTTCCACGATGATCTCATCGGATGAACCACGATGTTGAGGATTCAATCAATCCCGTATTCAATTCCCTTTGTCTAGCGGTATTGTACTTGCCCGAGATTCGATCATCGGTATCCGATACCTTGTTCAATCTCGTTACCGGCAAGTCTCTTTAGTTGTTCCGTAACACATCATCCCGTGATCAACTCCTTGGTCACATTGCGCATATGATGATGTCCTACCGAGTGGGCCTAGAGATACCTCTCCGTCACACGGAGTGACAAATCCCAGTCTCGATTTGTGCCAACCCAACAGACACTTTCGGAGATACCCGTAGTGTACCTTTATAGCCACCCAGTTACGTTGTGACGTTTGGCACACCCAAAGCATTCCTATGGTATCTGGGAGTTGCACAATCTCATGGTCTAAGGAAATGATACTTGACATTAGAAAAGCTTTAGCATACGAACTACACGATCTTTGTGCTAGGCTTAGGATTGGGTCTTGTCCATCACATGATTCTCCTAATGATGTGATCCCGTTATCAACGACATCCAATGTCCATGGTCAGGAAACCGTAACCATCAATTGATCAACGAGCTAGTCAACTAGAGGCTTACTAGGGACATGGTGTTGTCTATGCATCCACACATGTATCTGAGTTTCCTATCAATACAATTATAGCATGGATAATAAACTATTATCATGAACAAGGAAATAACCAATTTATTATTGCCTCTAGGGCATATTTCCAACAAAATTCATGCAATATGATAAAAAACCATCTTGTTATCCTCGATGGCAACAATACAATACGTGCCTTGCTACCCCTACTGTCACTGGGAAAGGACACCGCAAGATTGAACCCAAAGCTAAGCACTTCTCCCATTGCAAGAAAGATCAAACTAGTAGGCCAAACCAAACTGATAATTCAAAGAGACTTGCAAAGATAACCAATCATACATAAAAGAATTCAGAGAAGATTCAAATATTGTTCATAGATAATTTTGATCATAAACCCACAATTCATCGGTCTCAACAAACACACCGCAAAAAGAAGATTACATCGAATAGATCTCCACAAGAGAGGGGGAGAACATTGTATTGAGATCCAAAAAGAGAGAAGAAGCCATCTAGCTAATAACTATGGACCCGAAGGTCTGAGGTAAACTACTCACACTTCATCGGAGAGGCTATGGTGTTGATGTAGAAGCCCTCCGTGATGGATGCCCCCACCGGCGGAGCTCCGGAACAGGCCCCAAGATGGGATCTCAATAATACAGAAGGTTGCGGTGGTGGAATTAGGGTTTTGGCTCCGTATATGATCGTTTGGGGGTACGTAGGTATATATAGCAGGAAGAAGTACGTCGGTGGGGCAACAGGGGACCCACGAGGGTGGAGGGCGCGCCTGGGGGGGTAGGCGCGCCCCCTACCTCGTGGCCTCCCTGTTGGTTGCTTGACATAGGGTCCAAGTCTCCTGGATCATGTTCGGTGAGAAAATCACGTTCCCGAAGGTTTTATTCCGTTTGGACTCCGTTTGATATTCCTTTTCTTTGAAATCCTAAAATAGGCAAAAAAAACAACAATTCTGGGATGGTCCTCCGGTTAATAGGTTAGTCCCAAAAATAATATAAAAGTGGATAATAAAGCCCAATAATGTCCAAAACAGTGGATAATATAGCATGGAGCAATCAAAAATTATAGATACGTTGGAGACGTATCAACCCACATATTAAATTATCAAAGTAGTGAACATGAATCAAATCAACATGATGAAAGTGACTAGATGAAATACCCGTGTACCCTCAAGAACGTGTTGCTTATTATAAGAGACCGTTTTGGTCTGTCCTTTGCCTCAAAAGGATTGGGCTACCTTGCTGCACCTTTGTTACTATTATCATTACTTGCTCATTATGAATTATCTTTTTTTTACCTTGAAGCTTGCAGGATTTACACCCCACAACAATTTATTAAAAAAAAGACAGGAAGAACAACAAAGAGTTCCTTAAGAAAAGGAACCGGGCAGGAAAGGAAAGAAAATGAAAACTGTACAAACTAGTCTAGACAGAAAAGAAAAGTCTAACTATAAAGATTACAAATGCAGGGCCCCTCAAGGAGGCAGGAAATCAATCCATCTGATCAAAGCATCGCAGTGTCTTGACTTGATTCTGTGAGCTAAGAGAGAGATGTCTTGGACAAAGCCATTCCTCCACTGCCTGAAGGTAGGTCTGAGATACCTGAAGACTTTGTCATTCCTGACTTTCCAAATATTCCACCAAGTGAGGAAGACCACTTCAGAGAAGAAAGGCTTATTGAAATCCTTCCTAGCATGGTGTGCAATCTGCACCATATCCTGACTACTGAGCCATGAAATTTGTAGATAGTTCCATACTCTCATGCTGAAGTTGCAGTGGAAGAATAAATGATTCCTGTCTTCAAGTGCTCCTGTGTGACAAAGTACACACTCAAGCCCATCATTAATCTTCCACTTCCTGCGTTGAATCATATCTTTGGTGTTTACTCTGTCCATAATGACAAGCCAGGCAAACATTTTAATTGTCATAGTACAGCAGGATTTCCATATCCAACAGAGAAGAGGGTTGACAGGAATTGGCTCATGAACAAAGTTATAGTATTTCTTTGCTGTAAATCTAGCTTTCTTCCCATGTTTCCATTGCTAGGAATCATTAGCAGCAACATCGAAGGAAATCTCAGCCATAATTCCAGACAGTTGATTAAACTCCATATAGGCCAGTTTAGATGGTGGCAAGGAGAACATGCTCTAAAACTCACTGGTCTGCAGCACTTCCATAACAGAGAAATTCTTTTGCAAGTAGAAGGAAAAAAGTCTGGGGAATATGTCTTGGAGTGGTATGCATGAGTTAGCAATTTCCCAAGAATCAGACCAGAATAGCAAAGAGTCCCCTCTTCCCACAGATACAGAAGAGACAACCCTGAATTTATCCATTAGCTTACAGATGTCTCTCCACCAAAAGGAGCCACACAAAGCAGTGTCATGTGGAACTCTCTGATAATAGTAACTATCTCAGATCAAATGAACCCATGGCACATCTACTTTGTTATAGAACTTATTGAGGAATTTCATTAACAAAGCTTCATTTTACAGGCCCAGATTGAGTATGCCAAGCCCACCCTTAAGTTTGGGCATGCAGACCAAAGGCCAAGCAGCCAGAGAATTCCCCTTCTCCTGACCATACTTTCTCCATAGACATTGTATTTGTATTCTTTCTAGTTGCTTTAAAATCCCTTGTGGTATTGATAAACTACAAAGGAAAAAGATTGGCAATGAAGAGATAACAGAGTTTACCAACTACAGCCTACTACCTTGGGGCAGAAACCATGAGCTAGCAGTTAATCTTCTTTCCATATAGTCAACTAGTGGAAGGAGATCAACAATTTTGGGCCTAGTTGTGCCCACTGGCAAACCCAAATATGTGAATGGCATAACCCCCAGTTGGCACCCAAACTGTGCAGCAAGAACATTGGCAGAATTGGCATCCACATTGATTGGGTACATTGATGATTTGTGATAATTAATCTGTAGTCCAGTTGCCATGGAGGAAGTCTTTAGAACAGACTTAAGCACCTCCAACTGAGCAGAATCAGCATTCATAAACAGAAGTGTGTCATCAGCATATTGAACCACTGGGTAATCAGGATCATGAGTTAGTAGGGGCAAAGAGAGAAGTCCTTTCATGAGATGATCATTAATCATAGTCTGCAGCAGATCAGCAGCAATCACAAACAACAAAGGTGAAATGGGATCACCTTGCTTTACCCCACACTTGCACTTGAAATGGTTTCCTGGTACCCCATTGAGTAAGATTGAGGAGGTTGCTGAGGACAACAATTGTTGTATCCAGGATATCCATTTATTATCAAAACCCTTTGCCACCAAGATCTTTATAATTGCCTCATGCTGAATAGAATCAAAGGCTTTTTCAAAATCAAGTTTGAGTAACATGATTGGCTGTTTTGACTGATTGCACTGGTGAATGTACTCAAAAGTCCATGCTATACAATCCTGAATGGTTCTTGACTTGATAAAGCCATATTGATTCTTATGCACACATTTGGTTATTTCATCTTGGAACCTGTTGGCTGCAAGCTTAGTGAGGAATTTCAACCCCACACTTGTCAAACAAATTGGCCTAAAATCTCCAGCAGTTTCAGGTGACAACTTTTTGGGGATCAGAGTTATGAAGGCCTCACTGAGATTTTCAAGCTGAGCAGTTCCAGCATGGAACTCATTGACCAGTGCAATGAAATCTCCTGAAATGATTGGCCAACACTTTTTCATAAAAAGACCATTAAATCCATCTGGTCCAGGAGCCTTGTCAGTGGGCAATTCCTTGATCACCTGCTCAATTTCTTTGACCTCAAAAGGCCTAGTGAGGACATCTAGCCCCTGCACCCTAGGGATGATAGAAAGGATGTCATTGCCCAGAAAGACTGGTTTCACTGTTCCCATTCTGCCCTTAAAATCTCATAGTCCATACACTTATCGGGGGTGTCCGGAACCCCTTCCGGTGACCCGATGACTACCCTATGCACCCCGAAACTCTTCCAGTTATCTGAATACCACAATCCTATATATCAATCCTTACCTCTCTACCATTTCAAGACTCCTCATCATGTCCATGATCTCATCCGGGACTCCGAACAACATTCGGTCACCAAATCATATAACACTATATCGTCAATGAATGTTAAGCGTGCAGACCCCACGGGTTCGAGAACTATGTGGACATGATTGGGACACCTTCCCGGTAAATAACCAATAGCGGAACCTGGATGCCTATATTGGCTCCTACATATTCTATGAAGATCTTTATCGGTCGAACCTTATGACAACATACGTAATTCCCTTTGTTCATCGGTACGTTACTTGCCCGAGATTCGATCGTCGGTATCTTCATACCTAGTTCAATCTTATTACTGGCAAGTCTCTTTACTTGTTCCGTAATTGATCATCTTGCAACTAACTTCTTAGTTACTATGCTTGCAAGGCTTCTTATGATGTGTATTAACGAGAGGGCACAGAGATACCTCTCCGATACTCGGAGTGAGAAGTCCTAATCTCGATCTATGCCAACTCAACAAACACCTTTGGAGATACCTATAGAGCATCTTTATGATCACCAAGTTATGTTGTGATGTTTGATAGCACATAAGGTATTCCTCCGGTATCCAGGAGTTGCATAATCTCATAGTCGAAGGAATATGTATTTGACATTAAGAAAGCAATAACAATAAACTGAAATGATCAATATGCTAAGCTAGCAGATGGGTCATGTCCATCACATCATTCTCCTAATGATGTCATCCTATTATCAAATGACAACACATGTCTATGGCTAGGAAACCTTAACCTTCTTTGATTAACGAGCTAGTTTAGTAGAGGCTTACTAGGGACACGATATTTGTATATGTATTCACACATGTATTTAAGTTTTCAAGCAATACAATTCTAGCATGAATAATAAAGATTTATCATGAATAAGGAAATATAAAATAAAAACTTTATTATTGCCTCTAGGGCATATTTCCTTCAGCTCCAAGCAAAACACATATCATGTGACGAATGAAAATATAGCTCCAAGTGAGGTTACCGGTAATGTTGGAGACGAAAGAGGGGATACCTTCTAGGGCATCCCCAAGCTTAGTTGCTTGGATATTCCTTGAATATTACCATGGGGGTGCCTTGGTCATCCCAAGCTTAGGGTCTTGTCACTCCTTATTCGCCTCATATCGATATCTCACCCAAAGCTTGAAAACTTCAATCACACAAAACTTAATGGAACTTCGTGAGATAGGTTAGTATGATAAAGACAAATCATTCGCTTTGGTACTATCAAAGACAAGATTCATAATTGTTCTCACACAGTGCCTACTGTGCCTTATCATTTTCGCAATTTATATTGAGCAATATAAGCCATAGAAACTATAAAACAAGCAAACTATGCATTGAAAATAGAATCTGTCAAAAACAAAACAATTTGTAATGATCCGGACAATCACCATGCTTCTAATACTCCAAAAATTCTTAAAAATTAGACAACGTAGAAAATTTGTATATCAATCATCTGTAAAACATTCAGAATTTTATCATGTTCCAGTGAATTTAAGCAATTCTGTTACTGGAAGCAAAAGTTTCTTTTTTTGCACAGAACCAAGTAAACTATCATCCACACTATCCCAAAGGCTTTGCTTGGCACTTTATTGAAACAAAAGCTATAAAACATGATTACTACAGTATCTTAATCATGTGAACACACAAAAACAGTAAGGGTAAATGTTGGTTTGTCTCCCAACAAGCGCTTTTCTTTAATGCCTTTTTAAGCTAGGCATGAAAATTTCAATGATGCTCGCATAAAAGTAAAGAATTGAAACATAAAGAGAGCATCATGAATCACATGGCAAGCACATTTAAGACTAACCCACTTCCTATGAAAAGGGGTTTTGTGTGCAAACAACTTATGGGAGCAATAATCAACTACCATAGGAAGGCAAAACTTCAAGATTTTCAACACATAGAGATGAAACTTGATATTATTGAGATATGTAGAAGTATATGTTCCTCTCGCATAATAACTTTCAGTAGCATCATGAATGAATTCAACAATATAACTATCACATAAAGCATTCTTTTCATGATCCACAAGCATAGGATTTTTATTACTCTCCACATAAGCAAATTTGTTCTCATCAATATTAGTGGGAGCAAATTCATTGAAATAACTATCATTTGATACTTGGTTGGCATAATCAATTTGAGCATTAAAATCATGATGACAAGTTTCATGGTCATCATTACTCTTTACAGCATACATGTCATCACCATAATCATCATAAATAGGAGGCATGCCATCATAATAATAAATTTTCTCATCAAAACTTGGGGGAATAAAAATATCATCTTCATCAAATATAGCATCCTCAAGCTTATGGCTTTGCATATCATTAGCATCATGGATATTCAAAAAATTCATACCAACAACATTGCAATCATGCTCATCATTCAAATATTTTATGCCAAACATATTATTGAATTCTGCTTCTATCAATTGAGCACAATTTTCCTTTCCATCATTTTCAAGAAAGACAAGATAAAGACGAATAATATGAGGCCGCCTCAATTCCATTTTTTGTAGTTTTCTTTTATAAACCAAACTAGTGATAAAACAAGAGACTAAAAGATTCAGTTGTAAGATCTAAAGATATACCTTCAAGCATTCACCTCCCCGGCAACGGCGCCAGAAAAGAGCTTGATGTCTACTACACAACTTGTTCTTGTAGACTCGTGTTGGGCCTCCAACGCAGAGTTTTGTAGCATAGTAGCAAATTTCCCTCAAGTGGATGACCTAAGGTTTATCAATCTGTGGGAGGTGTAGGATGAAGATGGTCTCTCTCAAACAACCCTGCAACCAAATAACAAAGAGCTTCTTGTGTCCCCAACACACCAAATACAATGGTAAATTGTATAGGTGCACTAGTTTAGTGAAGAGATGGTGATACAAGTATAGTAATGATAGTAGATATTGATTTTTGTAATAGTAACAACAAAAAACAGCAAGGTAGCAATTGATAAAACAAAGCACAAACGATATTGCAATGCTTGAAAATGATGCCTAGGGTCCATACTTTCACTAGTGTAATCTCTCAACAATGCTAATATAATTGGATCATATAACCATTCCTCAATGTGCGATAAAGAATCACTCCAAAGTTCTTATCTAGCGGAGAACATAGATGAAATTGTTTGTAGGGTACGAAACCACCTCAATGTTATCTGCTACTTCTTGAGCTTGCGTTGGTTTTTCCCTTGAAGAGGAAAGGGTGATGCAGCAAAGTAGAGATAAGTATTTCCCTCAGTTAGAGAACCAATGTATCAATCCATTAGGAGACCATGCACAAATCACTGAATACCTACACACAATCATACAACTTGCACCCAACGCGATAAAGGGGTTGTCAATCCCTTCACGGTTACTTGCAAAAGTGAGGTCTGATAGAGATAGATAAACGGTAAAGTAAATATTTTTGGTATTTTTGGTTTATAGATCGGAAAGTAAAAGATTGTAAAATAGTAGTACGGAAACTAATATGATGGAAAATAGTAGATCGGAAACTTATATGATGGAAAATAGACCTGAGGGCCATAGATTTCACTAGAGGCTTCTCTCATGATAGCAAATAATACGGTGGGTGAACAAATTACTGGTGAGCAATTGATATAAAAGTGCAAAGTTATGACGATATCTAAGGCAATGATCATGAATATAGGCATCACGTCCGTGTCAAGTATACCGAAACAAATTTGCATCTACTACTATTACTCCACACATCGACCGCTATCCAGCATGCATCTAGAGTATTAAGTTCATAAAGAACGGAGTAATGCATTAAGTAAGATGACATGATGTAGAGGAATTAACTCAAGCAATATTATGAAAACTCCATCTTTTTATCCTCGATGGCAACAATACAATACGTGCCTTGCTGCCCCTACTATCACCGGGAAAGGACACTGCAAGATTGAAGCCAAAGCTAAGCACTTCTCCCACTGCAAGAAAACCCAATCTAGTTGGCCAAACCAAACTGATGGTTCGAAGAGAATTACAAAGATACCAAATCATGCATAAAAGAATTCAGAGAAGATTCAAATAATATTCATAGATAAGCTGATCATAAATCCACAATTCATCGGATCTCGGCAAACACATAGCAAAAAAATATTACATCGAATAGATCTCCAGGAACATCGAGGATAACATGGTATTGAGAATCAAAGAGAGAGAAGAAGACATCTAGATACTAGATATGGACTTGTAGGTCTGTGGTAAACTACTCACGCTTCATCGGAAGGGCAATAGATTTGATGTAGAAGCCCTCCATGATCGAATCCCCCTCCAGCAGGGTGCCGAAAAAGGTCCCTAGATGGGATCTCACAGGTACAGAAGGTTGCGGCGGTGGAAAAGTGTTTTCGTGGATGCCTCTGGTGGTTTGGGGATATATGGGAATATATAGGCGAAAGAATTAGGTCAGGAGGTGCACGAGGGGCCCACAACGGTGGGGGCGCGCCCTACCTCCCTAGGCGCTCCCTCCATCCTTGTGGCCGCCTCGTGGCTCCTCCAACTTCATCTCCAAGTCTCCTGGTTGTCTTCTGGTCCAAGAAAAATCATCGCGAAAGCTTTATTCCGTTTGGTATTCCTTTACTGTGAAACTCAAAAACTGGGAAAAACAAGAACTGGCACTGGGTTCTAGGTTAATAGGTTAGTCCCAAAAAAATATAAAATAGCATATTAATGCAAATAAAACATCCAAAACAGATAATATAATAGCATGGAACAATAAAAAAATATAGATACGTTGGAGACGTATCAAGCATCCCCAAGCTTAATTCCTGCTCGTCCTCGAGTAGGTATGTGACGCCCCCGATTCAATCGTACACTAATCATGCACGCAAATGTGTACGATCAAGATCAGGGACTCACGGGAAGATATCACAACACAACTCTAAAACATAAATAAGTCATACAAGCATCATAATACAAGCCAGGGGCCTCGAGGGCTCGAATACAAGTGCTCGATCATAGACGAGTCAGCGGAAGCAACAATATCTGAGTACAGACATAAGTTAAACAAGTTGCCATAAGATGGCTAGCACAAACTGGGATACAGATCGAAAGAGGCGCAGGCCTCCTGCCTGGGATCCTCCTAACTACTCCTGGTCGTCGTCAGCGGGCTGCACGTAGTAGTAGGCACCTCCGGTGTGGTAAGGGTCGTCGTTGACGATGGCGTCTGGCTCCTGGACTCCAGCATCTGGTTGCGACAACCAGGTAGAAGGGAAAGGGAAAAAGAGGGAGAAAAGCAACCGTGAGTACTCATCCAAAGTACTCGCAAGCAAGGAGCTACACTACATATGCATGGGTATATGTGTAAAGGGCCATATCGGTGGACTGAACTGCAGAATGCCAGAATAAGAGGGGGATAGCTAATCCTGTCGAAGACTACGCTTCTGGCAGCCTCCGTCTTGCAGCATGTAGAAGAGAGTAGATTGAAGTCCTCCAAGTAGCATCTACAAGTAGCAACTCCAAGTAGCAACTCCAAGAAGCATCGCATAGCATAATCCTACCCGGCGATCCTCTCCTCGTATCCCTGAGGGAGAGCGACCACCGGTTGTATCTGGCACTTGGAAGGGTGTGTTTTATTAAGTATCCGGTTCTAGTTGTCATAAGGTCAAGGTACAACTCCAAGTCGTCCTGTTACCGAAGATCACGGCTATTCGAATAGATTAACTTCCCTGCAGGGGTGCACCACATAACCCAACACGCTCGATCCCATTTGGCCGGACACACTTTCCTGGGTCATGCCCGGCCGCGGAAGATCAACACGTCGTAGCCCCACCTAGGCACAACAGAGAGGCCAGCACGCCGGTCTAAACCTAAGCGCGCAGGGGTCTGGGCCCATCGCCCTGAGCACACCTGCACGTTGCGTGGGCGGCCGGAAGCAGACCTAGCCTAGTGGCGTTCCAGTCCAATCCGGCGCGCGCCGCTCCGTCGCTGACGTCTGAAGTGCTTCGGCTGATACCACGATGTCGGGATACCCATAACTACTCCCACGTAGATGGTTAGTGCGTATAGGCTCGTAGCCGACTCAGATCAAATACCAAGATCTCGTTAAGCGTATTAAGTATCCGCGAACGCCGAACAGGGCCAGGCCCACCTGTCTCCTAGGTGGCCTCAACCTGCCCTGTCGCTCCGCCACAAAGTAACAGTCGAGGGCCGTCGGGAACCCAGGCCCACCTCTACCGGGATGGAGCCACCTGTCCTTTCAGCCCCCTCGTCAGAATAACTTGCGGGTACTCAATGAGCTGACCCGACTTTAGTCACCATCTGTATAGTATGTATGTATGTATAGTATATACCCGTGATCACCTCCCAAGTGATCACGGCCTGATAGTATAGCAAGGCAGACTGACAAGAATGTAGGGCCAATGATGATAAACTAGCATCCTATACTAAGCATTTAGGATTGCAGGTAAGGTATCAACAGATGTAGCGACAATGTCAGGCTATGCATCAGAATAGGATTAACGAAAGCAGTAACATGCTACACTACTCTAATGCAAGCAGTATAGAGGAGAATAGGCGATATCTGGTGATCAAGGGGGGGGGGCTTGCCTGGTTGCTCTGGCAAGAGAGAGGGGTCGTCAACTCCGTAGTCGAACTGGTCAGCAGCAGCGTCGGTCTCGTAGTCTACCGGAGAGAAGAGGGGGAAGACATAATGAATACAGAGCAAACAAAGCATCACAAAATATAACAAGGCAATACGCGGTGTTCGGTGTGCCCTAACGCGGTAGTAGGTGATACCGATGAAGGGGGGAAAACATCCGGGAAAGTATTCCCGGTGTTTCGTGTTTTCTGACAGATAAACCGGAGGGAGAAAGTTGCGGGTTTGATATGTTAGGGGTGCGTGGTGGACGAACGGGCTACGTATCCGGGTTCGTCTCTTCGTTCTGAGCAACTTTCATGTACAAACTTTTTCCATCCGAGCTACGGTTCATTTTATATTAATTTTAAAAGATTTAATTCATTTTTAGGATTTATTTAATTAAATTCAACATTATCCAGAACAGTGCACGCTGACGTCAGCATGACATCAGCATGACGTCAGCAGTCAACAAGGGCGTTGACTAGTCAACTGACATGTGGGTCCCGCATGTCATTGACTATTTTAATTAATTAAGTTAATCAATTAATTAGGTTAATTAGTTACTTTAAAAAGAATTAATTAAGTTAATTATTTAGTTAATTAATTAATTAATATTTAATTTTATCTATCTATTTACTTATTTATTTATTTAATTAATTTTTTCCCTTTTTTTTTAGAAACCGTTCTGGGGCGGGGCCCCCTAGTCAGTGGCCCGGGGGGCCTAGCGGGTGCTGGGTACGGGGTGCGGCGTTGTAGGCGCCCGACCCGGGCGACGAACCACAGGAGCGGAGGGGGGGGCGATGCAGCACGGCGTCGGGCGCCGTTTGGCCGTGGCGAGGCCACGGCGGGGCGGGGCCGTGGCAAGGCAAACGGTCGCCGGAGGAGGGCGCCGAGAGGAGGCCGCGGCCCGGGGCGGCAACAAGTGCGGCCCGGCGCG
>NC_041390.1:514083247-514135715 GCF_002162155.2 Triticum dicoccoides
GAGGGCGTCGAGCAGTGAGGTGGCCGCGGCGGCAGCAGGCGGGGTCGAGCCCCCAAGCCCCGATCCGATTTGGTTCGGGGGAAATAGAGGAGAGGCGTGGAGAGAGTGGGGGGCGAGTAGGGCGACATGGGGAACCGGTTAGGGTTTCGGGGTGGTAATGGGGAGTGCGGGGGTCGCCGGCTGGGCCGGCCTGGCGGCCCGATGGCCTGCTGGGCCATGGTCCAGCGGGGGGGGGGGATCTTCTATTTCTTTTTTTTAACTGTTTATAACATTTTTCTTTTACGGTTTTAATTCACACTATTTTTGTTTTATGAAATATAATTCTAGCACCTAAATTAGTGGTAGTAATTATATTACTGCCACAATTATCCTTTTATTTATTAAAAGTAGTTTTCAATAATTTAATCATTTAAGTGACGATTAAATAAATAATTTAGCTATTGTTTCTATCATTTAGTGCATCTAAGCATTTTATAAAATTTTGGGTTCACCACCCTGATCATATATGATTTATTTGCTACACTTTGAACATTTTAGATTTGACTTTAGAAAACTTTTATCGTTTAACTTTATTTTAAGTTAGAATTCGAAAGGGACGTGATACACCGCAAGATTAAAAATAGTAACCATGATGACGTGGCATCATTATCGTGAGATTACTGTAGCCTAAGTATCCGGACGTCACAAGGTAAATGATAAAAACAGAATTTTTGATGTGGAATGCTACCTAACATATTTATCCATGTAATTTTCTTTATTGTGGCATGAATGCTCAGATTCGTAAGATTCAAAACAAAAGTTTGATATTGACATAAAAACAATAATACTTCAAGTGTACTAACAAGGCAATTATGTCTTCTCAAAATAACATGGCCAAAGAAAGCTTATCCCTACAAAATCATATAGTCTGAATATGCTCCATCTTCATCACACAAAATATTCATATCATGCACAACCCCGATGACAAGCCAAGCAATTGTTTCATACTTTTGATGTTCTCAAACTTTTTCAACTTTTATGCAATACATGAGTGTGAGCCATGGGCATAGCACTATAGGTGGAATAGAATATGGTGGTTGTGGAGAAGACGAAAAGAAGGAGATGGTCTCACATCAACTAGGAGTACGAACGGGCTATGAAGATGCCCATCAATAGGTTTCAATGTGAGTGAGCAGGGATTGCCATGCAACGGATGCACTAGAGCTATAAGTGTGTGAAAGCTCAAAAAGAAAACTAAGTGAGTGTGCATCCAACTTGCTTGTTCATGAAGACCTAGGGAAATTTGAGGAAGCCCATGTTTGGAATATACAAGCCAAGTTCTATAATGAAAAATTCCCACTAGTATATGAAAGTGACAACATAGGAGACTCTCTATCATGAAGATCATTGTGCTACTTTGAAGCACAAGTGTGGTAAAAGGATAGTAGCATTGTCCCTTCTCTCTTTTTCTCTCATTTTTTTTCTTTTTTCGGGCCTTCTCTCTCTTTTCTGGCCTTTCCTCTTTTTCCTCACATGGGACAATGCTCTAATAATGGAGATCATCACACTTTCATTTACTTACAACTCGATACTTAGGACAAAATATGACTCTATATGAAATGCCTCTGGCGGGGTACCGGAATGTGCAATGACTCAAGAGTGACATGTTTGAAAATTATGAACAGTGGCTTTGCCACAAATACTATGTCAACTACATGATCATGCAAAGCAATATGACAATGATGAAGCGTGTCATACTAAACAGAACGGTGGAAGTTGCATGGCAATATATCTTGGAATGGCTATGGAAATGCCATAATAGGTAGGTATGGAGGCTGTTTTCAGGAAGGTATATGGTGGGTGTATGGTATCGGCGAAAGTTGCGCGGTACTAGAGAGGCTAGCGATGGTGGAAGGGTGAGAGTGCGTATAATCCATGGACTCAACATTAGTCATAAAGAACTCACATACTTATTGCAAAAATCTATTACTCATCGAAACAAAGTAGTATGCGCATGCTCCTAGGGGGGATAGATTGGTAGGAAAAGATTGTCGCTCATCCCGGACCGCCACTCATAAGGAAGACAATCAAAAAATATCTCATGCTCCAACTTCGTTACGTAACGGTTCACCATACGTGCATGCTACATGACTCACAAACCTTAACACAAGTATTTCTCAAATTCACAATTACTCACTAGCATGGCTCTAATATCACCATCTTCATATCTCAAAACAAGCATAAGGAACTTCTCATAGTATTCAATGCACTTTATATGAAAGTTTGTATTATACCCCTCTTGGATGTCTATCATATTAGGACTAAATTTATAACCAAAGCAAATTACCATGTTGTTTAAGACTCTCAAAATAATATAAGTGAAGCATGATAGTTCATCAACTTCTTCAAAATAAAACCACTGTTGTGCTCTAAAAAGATATAAGTGAAGCACTAGAGCAAACAACAAACTACTCCAAAATATATAAGTGAAGATCAAAAGATTCGATTGCAAGATCTAAAGATATACCTTCAAGCACTCACCTCCCCGGCAACGGCGTCAGAAAATAACTTCTTTGACGGGATGTGAGTTCCACTTACCTAGCCTCCCCAGCAACAGTGCCAGAAAAGAGGTTGATGTCTACTACGCAACTTTATCCTTGTAGACATTGTTGGGCCTCCAAGTGCAGAGTTTTGTAGGGCAGTAGCAAATTTCCCTCAAGTGGATGACCAAAGGTTTATCAATCCGTGGGAGGCGTAGGATGAAGATGGTCTCTCTCAAGCAACCCTACAACCAAATAACAATGAGTTTCTTGTGTCCCCAACACACCCAATACAATGGTAAAATTTATAGGTGCACTAGTTCGGCGAAGAGATGGTGATACAAGTGTAGTATGGATGGTAGATATAGGTTTTGGTAATCTGAAAATATAAAAACAGCAAGGTAGCAAGTGGTAAAAGTGAGCGGAAACGATATTGCAATGCTTGGAAACAAGGCTTAGGGTTCATATTTTCACTAGTGCAAGTTCTCTCAACAATGATAACATAATTAGACCATATAACAATCCCTTAACGTGCAACAAAGAGTCACTCCAAAGTCACTAATAGCGGAGAATAAACGAAGAGATTATTGTAGGGTACGAAACCACCTCAAAGTTATTCTTTCTGATCGATCTATTGGGCTATTCCTATAAGTGTCACAAACAGCCCTAGAGTTCGTACTAAAATAACACCTTAAGACACACATCAACCAAAACCCTAATGTCACCTAGATACTCCAATGTAACCACAAGTATCCGCGGGTTTGATTATACGATGTGCATCACACAATCTCAGATTCATCTATTCAAACCAACACAAAGAACTTCAAAGAGTGCCCCAAAGTTTCTACCGGAGAGTCAAGACGAAAATGTGTGCCAACCCCTATGCATAAGTGTCGGGGAAACTGATCCACGAACACCTATGGGGCCGGCGGACCGGGCCCCTTTCGGTTCGGCGGGGGGCGGAGATCGCACGAAGAGCAGATCGAGGCGAAGCACACGAGCAGTTTACCCAGCTTCGGAGCTCTCCGGAGAGATAACACTCCTACTGCTGCTTGTCTGGTTCTATTATCTTGTGTTCTTGCTCGTGAGAGCTAAGTGTTTTCTGGCTCACGAATGAATCGAACCGAACCCCCTCTATGTTGTGCATGGGCCTCCTTTTATATGCTAAAGGGGTCACCGACAGGTGGCAACACAAAGAAGGGTACAAATGTAAAAAGTGAGGTGGTTGGTACAGCTACTTGCACAGTGCACCCTACCTAACTCTGACGGCAGGGGACAAGGGCATTAAGTGCCCGTCTGAGTCGCCCAAACAATGCAGAAAAGGACCGTTAGGGGCGCCACCGTTCGCCACGATGGCGATCTTGTCAGCTTCGCATGCCACTGCGCACCGCTGGCTGCACAGCCTCCCGCCACGCGCGCCTGGAGAGGCCCCCGGGGCGACACGTTGGTGGATGCGCTGGAGCATGGGCACAGAGTGGCCGCCTGCCGCGGCAAGCGCCTTGCCGCTGCTGTTATCTTGTCGGGTTCGGAAGCTTGTCGCTCACCGGGCCTCGAGGTACCTTGGTTGGTCTTCCCGGCAAGCTCCTCTTGTCGGGGCCTTGTTGCCTTGCCAGAGCACGTGGCGCGTCACGGCAAGTTCCTTGGAGTGCCTTGGTTGACCTTCCCGGCAAGCTCCTCTTGTCGGGGCCTTGTCTCCTGAGCTTAAATACTTTGTTCTTGAATGGCTTCAAGGGAACCACGGAGGATCTTGGCGTTCGCCTGGCAAGCCTTGCCGCGGGGTGCTGCAACTGCCCGTGCACAAGTTCGGGGTATTAGGGTACCCCTATTCTAGTACACCGACAGGAGCCCCCGGGCCTGGGCCAGACACGGTGCCGAGCGCTGTTGGGCCAGGCCCAAGGCAGGGCACGGGCACACGCGGACTGGGCCACGCCGAATCTCGCTCCGTATCCACCGCGCTCTCCCCTAACGGCACGTGTTGAATGCGGCATCGTGGGAGAGATCGTGGGTGGTTCTTTATTCGGAAGGGCGAAATGTCCGCCCCGTCCCTCTTTATAAGCAGAGGAAACAGGGGCAGTTCGTTCCCCCTCGCTAGTTGCTACTACTCCATCTTCACGAACCTCCGCCGCTCCCCCCCCCCTTCTTCTCGAAGCCGAGAGAGCAGCGCTCCGCCCCCCATTGCCACCAGCATAACCAACGCCGTCGACCTCCCCCACCACCTCCGCCATGGCTCCGAAAGCCGACAAAGGAAAGGGCGTGAAGTCGGCCGAGGCGCAGCGGCTCGCGGCGCTGCGGAAGGAGCGGGCGATCTTCTCCCCCCAGCTCGGCGTGCAGGAGCTGAGGGAATACTTCTACCTCTTTTGGGCGACGGAGACGCGGGCGCATCCACGCACGAGGGTACTCCCGACCGCTGCTTCGGAGCTGGCTCCAAACGGGTACCCCTTCTTCGCGCTGTTCTTCTATTGCGGGCTCTGCCCGCCCTTCTCGGAGTTCTTCTACGATATCATGAACACCTACGGCTTCCGCCTCCTTGACTTCACCCCCAACGCCGTTTTGACCATGGCAGTTTTCGCACATTTGTGCGAAAACTTTGTCGGAGTCCACCCCAGTGTTGCCCTTTTTCGCCACTTCTTCATACCTCGGGTAGAGAGAGGAGAGCCGCTTGCCGGAGGGATTGCCTGGATCTCGAGAGTCGGCAAGAAGGAGGCGTACTTGGAGGGTGAGCTCCGCAGCAAGTGGGATGAGTGGAGAGCGGAGTGGTGCTGGATCGTCGAGGAGAATTCGCAGCCCTTCACCGCCGTGCGCCAAGCTCCAATAGTGCACGGCAATGACTGGAGCAACGTGGCCTCGAAAGACGAGAGGATGAAGATCGCCATTACTAGGATCCTTCGCCTTAGGCTTGCCGGGCTCACTATAGGCGCTGTAGGCGCAGATTTCCTCCGCTGCCGCATCGCCCCCCTGCAGGAGAGGGGGAAGCCCGCCTGGGAATTCAAGAACTCGGCGGACATCATGAGGCTGCGGCCGGGCCTCAACTACAACTTCATTGTCTTGGAGCTGGATGCAATGCTCCTGGAGTTGTTCAAACGTGACCCCCAGCACCCATTCACGCTGCCGAGGGGCGTCGTTCCATTATGCAATAATTCTTCGCTTGACCGGATCCGCGCCATGATGCCGTTGTGCGATTCACACGGAATCGTTCCAACTTGGCAAGAGCCTGCGGATGACGTTGTGCAAGCGTTCTTCGACAACTTGGAAGAAGTGCCGGTCCACGCTGACGAGCAGAAGAGCCTCACCCGTGACACCACCGACGAGGAGCTGCAGCGCATCGCCACTAGGGCGGAAGAGGTTGCGGCCGCAGCTGCCGCGGGCGTGTTCGGGTTCACTGTGGAGGAGGCGGAGGCTGCAGAGGCGGCAAACCTTGCCGAGCGCGCGGAGTTCATTGGCGAGGAAGAGCCTGCCGGCTCTGAAGCTGAGCCGAGCGAGGCCGGCGAGGAAGAGCCCGAGCCTTCAGAAAGCTTGCCGCAGGCGGAGCCCCCGGCCCCGCCAAGAAGGCGCCTTCGCAGGGCCGGGGACGCAGCGGGGCGGCAGCCGGGTCAACAGCCGCCGAGCCGTGCGACGCGCTCTACCGCGGCAAGCAATGTTGCCGCGGGAGCGCCTCACGCAGCAGCGGCAACTGGAGCGGGATCTTCCCGTGCCACTGCCACCGCCCCCGCCAAGCGGGCAAGGGATCCTACTCCTCCGCCTCGCCGCACCGCAGGAGGGCCGAACTTCGATCTTTCCGCGCTCAGCTCCGACGAGGAGGAAGAAGAGTAAGCTTCTTTGGTGCTCTTGTAGTTCTTCAATCTTGCTGTTTATATCTTGTATCTGACTTGCTTCAATCTGGACTCCTTTCTTTTCAGGACGCTGGCCCAGAGAGCGGCGAAGAGGGCCAAGGCCGCGGTGATTATCATCGAAGATGACCCCACCGTGTCAGCAGGGGGTGGGTCTGAGACCACCTTGACGGACCCGGCAATCACTCCTCAAAGCAGCCCCCAGCACAGCCCCCAGCGTAAGTTCATAGTTAGCTTTCTGCTGTCGGGCGCGCATGAGTGATTTTTCCTTTGTTGATATCTTGCTTGTTGACTTGTGTAGGAGCAGAGCAGCCACATCAGGAGCGCCCGGAAGCTGGTCCCGAAGTGCCATCTGCTTCGACTACACCGCCAAGGGAGGGGTTCCCCGTAAGGGAGCGCTCTCCGGCAAGGGAGAACTCTCCGGCAAGGGGCAGCACCGTCGATCCTGCGGCGGCCGAGACCGCAACTGCAGATCTTGGCACAGGTAATCCACTTGTCCAAAAACTTTCCCTTGGGTTCTTCTTCTTCTGATTTTCCTCTCTTGGATTTTTGATTGATTCTTCTCCCTTTTTCGTTCTTCAGACCCATCTGCGGCTGAGCCAATGGAGACAGAGGGCGCCGGCGAGGAAGGGGCTGGTGCTGATGAGACCGCCGGCGAGGAGGCCGCCAAGGCTGCCGCCGCAGAGGGCGGCGAGGGGTCGGGCGATCGCACTGACGACCCTGAGGCCGCAGGAGCGCCAGGCGCTGCGCCGACCGCCGATCCCTCTGCCGCTGCTGCGGAGCCGGGCTCCGAGGAGCCCCAGCCCGGCGCCTACTTGAAGGCCGGCGACGATATCTTCATCAAGCTACCCTGGGCGTCGAGCTCCAGGGCGCCGGTCGAGGGGGAAACTTTTGATGAGGAGGTGCTCGCCTCCGCCGGACTGTCGTAGGTCGACGCGCCCGGCAGCAGTAGCGGCGAGCCTGAGGAGGAGCAGCTGCTACGGAAGCTGCTGTCACTCTACCGCGCCCGGCAAGCCAAGCTGGCTTCCCGGGAAGCGCTTGTCGCAAAGGCGGGAGTTGACATGGAGAAGCGCGCGGAGGAGCTCCAGGGCCACAATCAAGAAGCACTCCGGTCCCTGGCACAGGAGCGGGAGCGACTCGACGAGGAGCACACGGCCTTCCTTCTCGAGAAGGCTAAAGCTAAGGAGGAACAAAGGCTGGCCGCCGAGAAGCAATCTGCGCGAGAAGGTGAATTGGTGCAGCGGAAGGCCAACCTCGACAGCTACGAGGAGGAGCTTGCCGAGCGCGAGCAAGCACTTGGCGGGGCGCTCAAGGAAGCAAAGGACGCTGCCGCGATCGCAGAGGCCGCCAAGAAAGAGCTGGAGGAGAAAGTGGCGCAGATGGAGGTCAACATTGGGAAGAGCGACGAGGAGCTTGCCGCGCTCAAGCGTGAGCGTGAGAAGGATGCTGCCGCCCACGGTGAGCTGCAAGGTCTTCTCGCTGAGAGGGGCAAGGAGCTCAGCGCCGCCAAGGATTCCAATGCGGACCTGGAGTTGAAGCTGGCCACGTTGATGCAGACGCTGGAGGCCGCCAAGGAGCGGGAGAAGACCTTGTCGGAGAAGGTCAAAGCTGACAAGGCGCTGCTGGAGAGCATCGCAGTTACCCAGAACACGTTCAGAGACACTGTGGAGCACTGGACCGAGGGTCTGGTGAATATTGCCGCAGTCATCAACGAGGAGCTGGCGCAGCTGGGGATGGAGGACTTTGGGTATCCCTCCGACGAGAACCTCCAACCCAGCGCCAAGCTCAGCCTGTTCTTCAAGGGCGTGGCGACGGCACTCCAGCGGCTCCGGGAGAGGATCCCAAAGCAGCTGGCCGACAAGTCGCGCAAGATCTGCGCCGGGGTTCTCCAGAAGGTGCTGATGAAGGTGGCCTTCCGCAATCCAGGCCTCAGCTTCACCAACGTCCTCAAGTCCTTGCCGCCAGACGCCGATCGGGACGCACTCAAGGCCCTTGTCGCACCCATTGTGGACAAGGTGAGCGAGATCAAGAGGGTTGAGGGCGGACGCATAGACTAGGCCGCCCATTTCTTCTTTTCCCTTGTCGCTGCTAATCATGTTATGAAGACAGTCTGTTAGAGCTGCGACAAGTTATCTTGTAATATAACTTTATTTCTGTTATCAATTGCTATGTTATTTCCTCTACTAGATTCCTTCCTTTGTATGTCTTTACCCTACGCTTCTAGGTAACTTGTCGGCGCAGGCGCCCGAGCCGCGAGCGCTGAGTGCGGAACTTCAGCAGCCTGCTGGCGGCGCTGCTTTCGACAAGAAACCTTGTCGCGACTAGATGCAGCACACTTAAGTTGTTGAGCGGACTCGAAACAAAGTAAGGGCGCAACTAGCCACGAGTTGGTTCCTCCGCGCACAGGTTTTCCATACAAAGCAGGGTCGTTCGAGGAAGATAACTCAAAAAATTTAAAAATTGATTGCTCAAACTTTGGCAACTTAGCTTTTCTGTCGTTTGCTTCCCGGCAAGGCAGAACTTTGCTTGAACGACGCCTGGTCCATACCACAATCTTCTCCTTCCCCCCCCCCCCGGCAAACATGTGTGTGAGGGAACCTTCTTTTCCTTTGTTGAAAAAGAAGAAAGAAGAGAAAATAATGATATGGAGCCCTTTGGCTCGTTACTGCTTACCGGATGTAGGTGCTGCACAAAGTGTCAGATAACACATGCAAGAAAGAAACTAATGCATGAAATGGACAAGTTGTGCGGAGCACATGGGGTTCTATTTCTGCACGGGATCTGCGCCCGGCTTTGTACAAAGGATTACATGCAATAGCGGCAAGACTTGTACAAAAGGTGGTTGCCGGAACGGGGTTCCGGCAACCGCGCCCTACGGGAAAAAATTACGAAGATGTTCTATGTTCCAGGAGTTGCTCACCGGAATGCCATCTTCGGTCTCAAGGCGGACAGCGCCGGGCCTTGTGACTCGTTTCACCCGATAAGGGCCTTCCCACTTTGGCGTCAACTTGTTGGAATTCTTGGCGGACTGAACGCGCCGAAGAACAAGGTCGCCTTCCTCGAAGCTTCTGGCCTTAACTTTGCGGCTATGGTAGCGGCGCAAAGGTTGCTGGTATCGAGCAGCTCGTACAGCAGCCTGAAGACGATCTTCCTCAAGGAGCAGCGTGTCGTCTTGTCGCAGCTGTTCTTGCTCAAGCTCATCATAAGCGAGCACTCGAGGCAATCCGTATACGAGTTCCGTGGGGAGAACTGCCTCTGCTCCATAGACTAGAGCGAAAGGCGTCTGGCCAGTGGCTCGATTTGGCGTCGTTCTGATCGACCAAAGAACCACCGGCAGCTCCTCGATCCAGTTTCTTCCGCACTTGCGCAGCCTGTCGAAAGTTCTGGTCTTGAGCCCGCGCAGCACTTCAGCATTCGCCCTCTCTGCTTGACCGTTGCTTCTCGGATGAGCAACAGAAGCGAAGCAGACCTTGGCGCCAAGGTCTTGGACGTACTGCATGAAGGTGCGGCTCGTGAATTGCGTGCCGTTGTCGGTGATGATCCTGTTAGGGATCCCGAAACGGCAAACAATTGACCTGAAGAACTTGACTGCTGACTGTGATGTCACCTTCCTCACTGGCTGCACTTCCGGCCACTTTGTGAACTTGTCGATTGCGACATACAAGTACTCAAAGCCCCCGACAGCTCGGGGGAAAGGGCCGAGGATATCGAGCCCCTAGACCGAAAATGGCCAGGATAAAGGGATCGTCTGGAGAGCTTGAGCTGGCTGGTGTATCTGTTTGGAGTGGAACTGGCACGCTTCACACTTGGTTACTTGTGCAGTTGCATCCTGGAGGGTTGTCGGCCAAAAGAAACCTTGCCGGAAAGCTTTGCCGGCAAGTGCTCTTGCGCCAATGTGGTGGCCACATATGCCTCCATGTATCTCTGACAACAGCTTTTGTCCATCTTCCCGGCAAATACACTTCAATTTCACACTGTTGAGTCTTCTTCTATACAGTATGCTATCGACAAACTGGTACATACTTGACTGCCGGGCTACTCTTTCCGCTTCTTCTTGCTCTTCGGGAAGTTCTCCTCTCTGAAGGAAATGGACAATCTGCTGTGCCCATGCTGGAGCTTGTGGCTCGACAACAAGGACTAAAGGCACATCTGCTGCTGCGGGAACATCCGCTTCTACGGCAAGGACTTGCGGCCCTGCCGGAGCTTGATGTTCCCCGGCAAGCTTGCCAGAGCAAAACTTGTCGGGAGCGTCTGCTTCAATGGAACAAACCATAAGGCTTGCCGGAGCAGACTGCCCCTCAGCATCCTTGGTGTTGATCTTGGGGACTTTCTTGGCGGCGGCTTCGGGGAGCTCTGCCGGAAAGTAGTCACCAGAAACCAACTTCCTCTTCTTGCTTTGTCCAGTTGATGGTGTTACGGATGGTTGAGTCAACTTGAGCACAAAGATCCCTGGTTCCACAGGTAACTTTAGTGCGGCGCGCTTTGACAGACCATCAGCAATGTCATTCTGAGCTCTTGGGATATGCTCCATCTGTAGGCCGTCAAAGTGCTCTTCTAGCTTCCTCACTTCATCAACATATGCTTCCATCAATGGACTCTGGTAGTTCTTGTTCACTTGGCGGACGACAAGCTGTGAGTCACCCCTGACAATGAGCTTCTTGATCCCAAGGTCTGCTGCGATTCTGAGACCGGCAAGCAATCCTTCATACTCTGCAGTATTGTTGGTTGCTTGCTCCTTGGGAAAGTGCATCTAGACTACGTACTTGAGGTGCTCTCCGGTGGGCGCGACAAGCAGCACGCCCGCACCAGCGCCTTGCAGGGAGAAAGCACCATCAAAGTACATCAGCCACTCTTTGCTTGCCTCTTTGACGGGGATGCTCGTCTCTGGAATTTCTTCATCTGGTGTTGGCGTCCATTCTGCTATGAACTCTGCCAATGCTCTGCTTTGGATAGTTGAAGTGCTCTCAAACTTGAGGCCAAAGCTTGACAGTTCCAGCGCCCACTCGACAATCCTGCCTGTCGCTTCTGGATTTTGCAGTATCCTCTTCAGCGGAAAGCGAGTGACGACTGTGATCTCATGTGCTTGGAAGTAATGGCGCAGCTTTCTCGAGGCCATGAGGAGGCCGAAAAGCAACTTCTGCACACCAGAGTACCTTGATCTAGCCCCCTGTAGAAGGGAACTGACAAAGTAAACTGGACGCTACACCATTCTCTTCTGCATCTTATCATGCTCCTGCGCAGATCCATCTTTGTCGGGACCAGAGCTTGTCGGTGAAACCCCCTGCTTGTCGCTGGATGCATCTGCCGTGGTTGCTGGCTCGTCATCTGCCTCCCTCTCCGCCACTAACGCAGCACTAACCACTTGATTGGTTGCCGCTATATATAGCAGCAACTTCTCTTGCGGCTTAGGTGCGACAAGTGTTGGAGTGGAGGACAGGTATCTCTTCAAGTCCTGCAGCGCAGCCTCCGCCTCCGGAGTCCATCTCATCGGACCTGCCTTTTTCAAAATTTTGAAAAATGGCAGGGCGCGCTCAGCAGATCTAGAGATAAACCTGCTGAGAGCAGCCACGCAACCGGCAAGCCTTCGTACATCCTTAACGCGCTTTGGTGCTTCGATCTGCTCAATGGCCTTGATCTTGTCGGGATTGGCTTCAATTCCCCGCTGAGACACGAAGAACCAGAGAAGCTTGCCGGAAGGAACTCCAAACACGCACTTCTCGAGGTTAAGCTTGAGGTTGATCGTGCGTAGATTTGCAAATGTCTCGTCTAAATCTTGAATCAGGGTTGCCCTGTTCTTGCTTTTGACCACTATGTCATCCATGTAAGCTTCCACATTTCTGTGCATCTGCGGCTCAAAAGCGTGGTGGACTACCCTTGCGAATGTTGAACCAGCATTCTTCAAACCGAAAGGCATCCGTACGAAGCAGTACGTGCCACACGGGGTGATAAATGCGGTTTTCTCTTCATCCTCTTCTGCCATGAAGATCTGATGATATCCTGACTATGCATCAAGAAATGAAAGCAAATCACATCCGGCTGTGGAGTCAACAATCTGGTCAATGCGCGGCAAGGGAAATGGGTCTTTGGGACAAGCTTTATTAACATCAGTGAAGTCAATACAAAGCCTCCATTTCCCGTTAGCCTTGCGCACGACAACAGGATTGGCTAACCACGTGGGATGGAGCACTCCTCTGACAAGGCCTGCTGCTTCCAACTTCTTGATTTCTTCTACGATGAATTCTTGGCGCTCCACTGCCTGTTTCTTGACTTTTTGCTTGACAGGCCGCGCATGAGGACAGACGGCAAGGTGGTGCTCAATTACTTTCCTAGGAACACCGGGGATATCAGACGGTTGCCACGCAAACACGTCGACATTCGCCCGCAGGAAAGCAACGAGCGCGCTTTCCTATTTGGGGTCAAGAGTGGCGCTGATGGTGAAGGTACCACCAGTGCCGTCCTCCTTGGCGGACACCTTCTTGGTCTCAGGTGGAGCTGCCATTGCCTTCTTACACTTGCCGGTGGAGCTCGATGGTGCGTCCTCGACGGTAGCGCAGCACTCCGAAGAGGTGCGCTTGCTGGAGTGGGCATCAGAACTTTTGCCAGACTTGGTCTTCTTCTTTCCCCCGGGAGCTTCAGCGACAAGTATCCTGCGTTCTGCTGCGGCTGCTGCTTCCCAGTAGATCTTGTCGGCACAGATAAGAGCATCCTTCTTGTCGCCAGGGACAGAGATGACACTTATCGGGCCTGGCATTTTCAGTACGTTGTACGCATAGTGAGAGGCTTCCATGAACTTGGCGAGTGCCGGACGGCCGAGGATTCCATTGTAAGGTAATGGAAAGTCAGCAGCGTCAAACGTGGCCCTCTCAGTCCTGAAGTTCAGCTCGCTGCCAAATGTTACCGGCAACGTGATCTTTCCCTTCGGCTTGCTTCTTCCCGGGTTGATTCCTTGAAATGTATCGGTCTCTTCGAGCTCGCTGTCAGGGATCTGTAGTTTCTGGAGCACCGCGGAGGAGATCAGATTCAAGCCGGCCCCGCCGTCAACTAGCATCTTAGTGACCTTGAGGTTGCGGATTGTTGGTGAAACCAACATCGGCAAGCACCCGACCGTAGTTATGCGATCAGGGTGGTCCTCAATATCAAAGATGATAGGCGTGCTGGACCATTTCAGAGGCTTGCGTGACTCGATGGGTGGTTCTGCTGCATTAACTTCCCGCACCCACTGCTTGAGCTGGCGGTGCGAGGTATGCAGAGAAGCACCACCGTCAACGCACAGGACCTCTGTGGCTTTCTGGAACTTCTGCTCATCAGTCTCCTCATCATCCATGTCTTCATCGTCGTCGTCATCTTCATCTTTGTCGTGGCCGCGAGGAGGTCTGTCTCCTTGCCGCTGCTTGGCCTTGCCGCGGCGTCCTCCTCGGCCGGGACGTTTCTTGCCGGATCCCCCAGCACCTTCCTGGGCCTTCTCCTTGTCGCGCCGCTCGTATTCAGCTTTCTGTTGCTCAACAAGCTGCTCGACTTTCTTACAGTTCTGGAGATCATGGCCCTTGGTGCGGTGGATCTTGCAATACTGCTTATTGGTGCCGTCCTGCTTGTCGGCGACCGCCGCCTCCGCGGCAACCTCCTTGCCGGAGTTACCAACTTTGGCTTCCTTGGCGCCACCACCGTTGCCAGACTGCTCAACAACTAGCACCTCTTTGCCTTTTCTCCTTCTGTTGTTCCGCCGCTGGTTTTTCCTTGCCGGGGCAGCATCTTCACTGTCAGATCCTCCCGCTCCTACATTCTCTCCGGGGAGTCTCCTCCCTTCCTCAGCACGTGCACACTTGTCGGCCAGTGCATATAACTCACTGACGTCCCTGATCTTGCACATCGCCATTTCCTCCCGCATCCTGCGGTTTCGCACATTCTGATGGAACGCGTTGATCACCGCGGCAGGGTGGACGTCTGGGATGTTGTGCTGCACACTGCTGAATCTCTGAATGTACTTGCGCAGGGGCTCTCCTTCCTTCTGGGCGAGCAGATGAAGATCACTCTCCTAGCCATGAGGCTTGTGTCCGCCTGTGAAGGCACCGACAAACTGATGGCACAGATCAGCCCAAGAGGATATGGAGTTGTCCGGCAAGTGCATGAGCCAGGACCTGACGTTGGGCTTGAGTACCAGCGGGAAGTAGTTGGCAAGGATCTTGTCATCCCGTCCCCCAGCAGCCTGCACCACAATGGTGTAAATGCTGAGGAACTCCTACGGATGCGTCTTGCCGTCGTATTTCTCCGGTACGTCTGGCTTGAAGTTCTTTGTGCTGGGCCACTGGACTTGCCGCAGCTCACGAGTGAACGCAGGGCAACCTACCGCGTATGGCAGATCACCTAGTTCCCCTGGCGCATGCATGTCAACAGAGGGCCCAGCGAGCTTGTCGGATTGACGTCGCGCTTCTCTTCGGCGCTCGATGCGAGTTCGAGCGTCTTCTTGTTGTCGATCATGAAGAACTTGGCGCTGATCGCGACGAGCTCGTGGATCTGAAGATGCGGTGGAGTCGCTATCGAGGTGGATCCGGCGAGTCGGCGATCTTGGCCTTCGGGGTGGTGATTGCATGGTAGTTGCACCTCCACCCGTTTCGTCGCCACCGGCTCGCGCCCGGCAACCCTGCCGCGGCGGCGACGCGCTCGGCCGCCGTGGAGTGTCGCCGTTGGCGTAGCCGATGAGACTCTGAATGGTGGCCCTCCATTCGTCGATCTTGTCCGATGTCGGAGGGTAATCTAGGAGAAGTTGAGCTCGCGCCAAAGCTTCTGCTGGAGTGGTGGGCGGCAGTGGCGGACGGCGCGAGGAGCGGGACATGCTCGGACTTCTAACTATGTTAGAAGGAGCAGTATCCCGTCCAGGCGACCGTGCCCCGCTCGTGCCAGCACGCTGGCGTGCATGCTGGTCTTGAGCGCCCCGAGATCCACCAGCTTGGTCTTGGCCTATCATGCGTATGGCACTGCAAGTGCCATGACGCTGTTGGTCTTGCGCCTCCTGAGAGTGGCGTGGAACATGTACAGTCGCCGAGGTATGTGCAGCCTTGTTCTTGGACCTGGCAGCAGCATGAGCTTCCTCGTCGACGTCCATTCTTCCGCCGGCGTCCATTCCACCACCCATTTGCTCCAACGGTGGCGGAAGTGACGTGGACGGAGCGGCTGCCGCTGAAGTCTTCTTCTTCGGTGGCATGTTGATGAAGGGAATGAAGATCTAGCTCATGCGAACACCGGATCAGGCTCACACAATCTCGACGCCCCCTACCTGGCGCGCCAAAGATGTCGGGGAAACTGATCCACGAACACCTATGGGGCCGGCGGACCGGGCCCCTTTCGGTTCGGCGGGGGGCGGAGATCGCACGAAGAGCAGATCGAGGCGAAGCACACGAGCAGTTTACCCAGCTTCGGAGCTCTCCGGAGAGATAACACTCCTACTGCTGCTTGTCTGGTTCTATTATCTTGTGTTCTTGCTCGTGAGAGCTAAGTGTTTTCTGGCTCACGAATGAATCGAACCGAACCCCCTCTACGTTGCGCATGGGCCTCCTTTTATACGCTAAAGGGGTCACCGACAGGTGGCAACACAGAGAAGGGTACAAATGTAAAAAGTGAGGTGGTTGGTACAGCTACTTGCACAGTGCACCCTACCTAACTCTGACGGCAGGGGACAAGGGCATTAAGTGCCCGTCTGAGTCGCCCAAACAGTGCAGAAAAGGACCGTTAGGGGCGCCACCGTTCGCCACGATGGCGATCTTGTCAGCTTCGCATGCCACTGCGCATCGCTGGCTGCACAGCCTCCCACCACGCGCGCTTGGAGAGGCCCCCAGGGCGACACGTTGGTGGATGCGCTGGAGCGTGGGCACAGAGTGGCCGCCTGCCACGGCAAGCGCCTTGCCGCTGCTGTTATCTTGTCGGGTCCGGAAGCTTGTCGCTCACCGGGCCTCGAGGTACCTTGGTTGGTCTTCCCGGCAAGCTCCTCTTGCCGGGGCCTTGTTGCCTTGCCGGAGCGCGTGGCGCGTCGCGGCAAGTTCCTTGGAGTGCCTTGGTTGGCCTTCCCGGCAAGCTCCTCTTGCCGGGGCCTTGTCTCCTAAGCTTAAATACTTTGTTCTTGAATGGCTCCAAGGGAACCACGGAGGATCTTGGCGTTCGCCTGGCAAGCCTTGTCGCGGGGTGCTGCAACTGCCCGTGCACAAGTTCGGGGTATTAGGGTACCCCTATTCTTGTACACCGACAATAACTTCACAAAGTCATAGAACCCGCAAGTTGATCACCAAAACATACATCAAGTAGATCACGTGAATATCCTAATGTCACCACAGATAAGCACATGCAAGGCATACATCAAGTGTTCTCAAATCCTTAAAGAATCAATCTGATAAGATAACTTCAAAGGGAAAACTCAGTCCATTACAAGAAGGTAGAGGGGGAGAAACACCATAATATCCAACTATAATAGCAAAGCTCGTGGTACATCAAGATCGTGCCAAATCAAGAACACGAGAGAGAGAGAGAGAGAGAGAGAGAGAGAGAGAGAGAGAGAGAGATTAGACACATACCTACTGGTACATACCCTCAGCCCCGAGGGTGAACTACTCCCTCCTCGTCATGGAGACCACTGGGATGATGAAGATGGCCACCGGTGATGGTTTCCCCCTCCGGAAGGGTGGCGGAACGGGCTCCCAATTGGTTTTTGGTGGCTGCAGAGGCTTGCGGCGGTGGAACTCCCGATCTAGGTAATATAATAGCATGGAACAATAAAAAATTATAGATACGTTGGAGACGTATCATTATCCTTTCTGATCGATCTATCCAAGAGTTAATACTAAAATAACACCAAGTTATCATTTCCGATCGATCTATCTAAGAGTTCGTACTGAAATAACACCATATGATACAAATCAACCAACTCTAATGTCACCTAGATACTCCAATGTCACCGCGAGTATCCGTGAGTTGATTATACAATATGCATAAGACAATTTTAGATTCATAATACTCAATCCAACACAAAGAACCTCAAAGAGTGTCCCAAGATTTCTATCGGAGAAACAAGGACGAAAACATGCATCAACCCCTATGCATAGATTACCCCAATATCACTTCAGGAATCTGCGAGTTGAGTGCCATATTCATAGCAAGACATACATCAAGTGATCTCAAATCTATAAAAGTATTCAATCCGATAATAACAAAATCTCAAAGGGAAAACTCAATTCATCACAACAAGATAGAGAGGGGAAAAGACCATATGATCCAACTATATTAACAAAGCTCGCGATACATCAAGATCGTCCCAAATCAAGAACATGAGATAGAGAGATAAAGATTAAACACATAGCTACTAGTACAAACCCTCAACCCCTACTCCCTCCTCATCATGGTGGCCGCTGGGATGATGAAGATGGCCACCGGTGATGATTTCCCCCTCTGGCAGGGTGCCAGAACGGGGCCTAGATTGGTTTTTCATGGATACAGAGGCTTGCGGCGGCGGAAGTTCTGATCTAGGGTTATTTTGATGGTTTCTATATTTATAGGATTTTTCAGTGTTGGAATCACGCGAAGATGGGCCTCGAGGTGACCACAACCCACCGGGGCAAGCCAGTCCCCTCTGACGCACCCTGGTGGGTTGTTCCCACCTCGTGGCTCTTTTGGCCCTCCCACGAAGCTTCCAGTGCCTCTTTTGTTCCAAAAAAATTTGTCAAAAAGTTTCGTTGCATTTGGAGAACTTTTATTTCTGCACAAAAAACAATACCATGGTAGTTCTGCTGAAAACAACGTCAATTCGGGTTAGTTCCATCCAAATCATACCAAAAACATATAAAATTGTTGTAAACATGGCATGAATGCTTCATAAATTATAGATACGTTGGAGACGTATCAGTTAAAGGCAATGATCATGTATATAGACATCACGTCCTAGACAAGTAAACTGACTCCTGTTTGCATCTACTACTATTACTCCACCCATCGACCGCTATCCAGCATGAATTTAGGGTATAAGTTAATGAAAACAGAGTAATGCTTTAAGCAAGATGACATGATGTAGACAAAGTAAACCCAAGCAATATGAATAAACCATATCTTTTTATCCTTAATGGCAACAATATGAATATGTGTCATGTCCCTTTCTGTCACTAGGATTGACCACCGCAAGATTGAACACATCACAAAGCACCTCTCCCATTGCAAGAAAAATCAATCTAGTTGGCCAAACTAAACGGATAGATCAGAGAGAAATACAATGCTATAATAATCATGCATAAAAGAATTCAGAGAAGACTTAATTAATATTCATGAATAATCTGATTATAAACCCACAATTCATCGGATCCCAACAAACACACCGCAAAAGAAGATTACATCAAATAGAACTCCAAGAACATCGAGGAGAACATTGTATTGAAGATCAAAGAGAGAGAAGAAGCCATCTAGCTGTTGGGGAACGCAGTATTTCAAAAAAATTCCTACGATCACGCAAGATCTATCTAGGATATGCATAGCAACGGGAGGGGAGAGTGTGTCTAAGTACCCTCGTAGACCGAAAGCGGAAGCGTTTAGTAACGCGGTTGATGTAGTCGAACGTCTTCACGATCCAACCGATCCAAGCACCGAACGTACGACACCTCCGTGGTCAGCACACATTCAGCTCGATGACGTCCCTCGATCTCTTGATCTAGTTGAGGACGAGGGAGAGTTCCGTCAGCATGACGGTGTGGCAATGGTGATGATGAAGTTACCGGGGCAGGGCTTCGCCTAAGCACTACGATGATATGACCGAGGTGTGTAACTGTGGAGGGGGACACCGCACACGGCTAAGACAAATCTTGGAGTGCCTTTGGGGTGCCCCCTGCCCACGTATATAAAGGATGGAGGGAGAGAGGCCGGCTCTCCTAGGGGCGCGCCAAGTGTAGGGAGTCCTACTAGGACTCCCAAGTCCTAGTAGGATTCCCTTTCCTTTTCGGAGTAGGAAAGAAGGAAAGGAGGGAGAGGGAGAAGGAAGGGGGCACGCCCCCACCCCTTGTCCAATTCGGTTTGGGCAGGGGGAGGCGCGTGCCACCTCATGGCCCTTCTTCCCTCTCTCCACTAAAGCCCAATAAGGCCCATTAACTTCCCCTGGCGAGTTCCGTAACTCTTCGGTACTCCGAAAAATACCTGAATCACTCGAAACCATTCTGATGTCCGAATATAGCCTTCCAGTATATCAATCTTTACCTGTCGACCATTTCGAGACTCCTCGTCATGTCCGTGATCTCATCCGGGACTCCAAACAAACTTCGATCATCAAATCACATAACTCATAATACAAATCGTCATCGAACGTTAAGCGTGCGAACCCTACGGGTTCGAGAACTATGTAGACGTGAACGAGACACATCTTCGGTCAATAACCAATAGCGGAACCTAGATGCTCATATTGGCTCCTACATATTCTACGAAGATCTTTATCGGTCAAACCGCATAACAACATATGTTGTTCCCTTTGTCATCGGTATGTTACTTGCCCGAGATTCGATCATCAGTATCATCATACCTAGTTCAATCTCGTTACCAGCAAGTCTCTTTACTCGTTCCTTAATGCATCATCCCATGACTAACTCATTAGTCACATTGCTTGCAAGGCTCATAGTGATGTGCATTACCGAGGGGGCCCAGAGATACCTCTCCGATACACAGAGTGACAAATCCTAATCTCGATCTATGCCAACTCAACAAACACCATCGGAGACACCTGTAGAGCATCTTTATAATCACCTAGTTATGTTGTGACGTTTGATAGCACACAAGGTGTTCCTCCGGTATTCGGGAGTTGCATAATCTCATAGTCAGAGGAACATGTATAAGTCATGAAGAAAGCAATAGCAATAAAACTAGACGATCATTATGCTAAGCTAACGGATGGGTCTTGTCCATCACATCATTCTCTAATGATGTGATCCCATTCATCAAAGGACAACACATGTCTATGGTCAGGAAACTTAACCATCTTTGATTAACGAGCTAGTCAAGTAGAGGCATACTAGGGACACTCTGTTTTATCTATGTATTCACACATGTACTAAGTTTCCAGTTAATACAATTCTAGCATGAATAATAAACATGTATCATTATATAAGAAAATATAAATAACAACTTTATTATTGCCTCTAGGGCATATTTCCGTCAGTCTCCCACTTGCACTAGAGTCAATAATCTAGTTCACATCACCATGTGATTTAACACCAATAGTTCACATCACCATGTGATTAACACCCATAGTTCACATTGGCATGTGACCAACACTCAAAGGGTTTACTAGAGTAAATAATCTAGTTCACATTCCCATGTGATTAACACCCAAAGAGTACTAAGGTGTGATCATGTTTTACGTGTGAGAGAAGTTTAGTCAACGGGTCTGCCACATTCAGATCTGTATGTATTTTGCAAATTTATATGTCTACAATGCTCTAGATGGAGCTACTCTAGCTAATTGTTCCCACTTTCAATATGTATCCAGATTGAGACTCAGAGTCATCCGGATCGGTGTAAAAGCTTGCATCGACGTAACTCTTTACGACGAACTCTTTATCACCTCCATAACCGAGAAATATCTCCTTAGTCTTCTAAGGATAATTTTGACCGATGTCCAGTGATCCATTCCTGGATCAATATCGTACACAATAGGTTTGGTACACAATATCCCTTGCCAAACTCATGGAAAGGTACACAATAGGTTTGGTACACAGCATAGCATACTTTATAGAACCTATGGCTGAGGCATAGGGAATGACTTTCATTCTCTTTGTATTTTCTGTCGTGGTCGTGTTTTGAGTCTTACTCAACTTTACACCTTGATTGTTGAGTCTTACTCAACTTTACACCTTGCAATACAAGCAAGAACTCCTTCTTTGACTGTTCCATTTTGAACTACTTCAAAATCTTGTCAAGGTATGTCCTCGTTGAAAAATCTTATCAAGCATTTTGATCTATCTCTATAGATCTTGATGCCCAATATGTAAGCAGTTTCACCGAGGTCTTTATTTGACAAACTCCTTTCAAATACTCCTTTATGCTTTCAAGAAAATTCTACATCATTTCTGATCAACAATATGTCATTCACATATACTTATCAGAGAGGCTGTAGTGCTCCCACTCACTTTCTTGTAAATACAGGCTTCACCGCAAGTCTGTATAAAGCTATATGCTTTGATCAACTCATCACAGCGTATATTCCAACTCCGAGATGCTTGCACCAGTCCATAGATGGATTGCTGGATCTTGCATACTTTGTTAGCACCTTTAGGATCAATAAAACCTTCTGGTTGCATCATATACAAATAATCCATTAAGGAATGCAGTCTTGACATCCATTTGCCAAATTTCATAATCATAAATGCGGCAATTGCTAACATGATTCGGATAGACTGAAGCATCGCTATGGGTGAGAAGGTCTCATCATAGTCAACTCCTTGAACTTGTCGAAAACCTTTCGCAACAAGTCGAGCTTTGTAGACAGTAACATTACCGTCAGCGTCAGTCTTCTTCTTGAAGATCCATTTATTCTCTATTGCTAGCCGATCATCGGGCAAGTCAACCAAAGTCCACACTTTGTTCTCATACATGGATCCCATCTCAGATTTCATGGCCTCAAGCCATTTCGCGGAATCTGGGCTCATCATCGCTTCCTCATAGTTCGTAGATTCGTCATGGTCAAGTAACATGACCTCCATAACAGGATTACCGTACCACTCTGGTGCGGATCTTACTCTGGTTGACCTACGAGGTTCGGTAGTAACTTGATCAGAAGTTGCATGATCATCATCATTAGCTTCCTCACTAATTGGTGTAGGAATCACTATAACTGATTTCTGTGATGAACTACTTTCCATTTCGGGAGAAGGTACAATTACCTCATCAAGTTCTACTTTCCTCCCACTCACTTCTTTCGAGAGAAACTCCTTCTCTAGAAAGGATCCATTCTTAGCAACAAATATCTTGCCTTCGGATCTGTGATAGAAGGTGTACCCAATAGTCTCCTTTGGGTATCCTATGAAGACACATTTCTCCGATTTGGGTTCGAGCTTATCAGGTTGAAGCTTTTTCACATAAGCATCGCAGCCCCGAACTTTAAGAAACGACAACTTGGGTTTCTTGCCAAACCACAGTTCATATGGTGTCGTCTCAACGGATTTGGATGGTTCCTTATTTAACGTGAATGCAGCCGTCTCTAAAGCATAATCCCAAAATGATAGCGTAAATCAGTAAGAGACATCATAGATCGCACCATATCTAATAAAGTATGATTACGATGTTCGGACACACCATTACACTATGGTGTTCCAGGTGGCGTGAGTTGCTTCCACATTGTTTCAAATGAAGACCAAACTCGTAACTCAAATATTCACCTCCGTGATCAGATCGTAGAAACTTTATTTTCTTGTTATGATGATTCTCAACTTCACTCTGAATTTCTTTGAACTTTTCAAATGTTTCAGACTTGTGTTTCATTAAGTAGATATATACCCATATCTGCTGAAATCATCTGTGAAGGTCAGAAAATAACAATACCCGCCGTGAGCCTCAACACTCATCGGACCGCATACATCAGTATGTATTATTTCCAATAAGTCAATGTCTCGCTCCATTGTTCTAGAAAACAGAGTTTTAGTCATCTTGCCCATGAGGCATGGTTCACAAGCATCAAGTGATTCCAAAAGCCCATCAGCATGGAGTTTCTTCATGCGTTTTACACCAATATGACCTAAACGGTAGTGCCACAAATAAGTTGCACTATCATTATTAACTTTGCATCTTTTGGCATCAATATTATGTGTATCACTGTGATCGAGATTCAGTAAACCATTTACATTGGATGTAAGACCATAAAAGGTTTTATTCATGTAAACAGAACAACAATTATTCTCTGATTTAAATGAATAACCGTATCACAACAAACATGATCCAATCATACGTATGCTCAACACGAACACCAAATAACATTTATTTAGTTCCAATACTAATCCGGAAGGTAGAGGGAGTATGCGATGGTGATCTTATCAACCTTGGAATTATTTCCAACACACCTCGTCACCTCGCCCTCAACTAGTCTTTGTTCATTTTGAAACTCTTGTTTTGAGTTACTAATCATAGCAACTGAACCGGTATCAAATACCCAGGGGCTACTATGAACACTAGTAAAGTACACATCAATCACATGTATATCATATATACTTTTGTTCACTTTGCCATCCTTCTTATCCGCCAAGTATTTAGGGTAGTTCTGCTTCCAGTGACCATTTCCTTTGTAGTAGAAGCACTCAGTTTCAGGCTTGGGTCTAGCTTTGGGCTTCTTCATGGGACTGGCAACTTGCTTGCCATTCTTCTTGAAGTTCCCTTTTTTCCTTTGCCCTTTTACTTGAAACTAGTGGTCTTGTCAACCATCAACATTTGATGCTTTTCTTTATTTCTACCTTTGCTGATTTCAGCGTCGCGAAGAGCTCGGGAATCGTTTTCGTCACCCCGTGCATATTATAGTTCATCACAAAGTTCCAGTAACTTGGTGATAGTGACTACAGAGCACTATCAATCAATATCTTATCTGGAAGATTAACTCCCACTTGATTCAAGCGATTGTAGTACTCAGACATTCTAAGCACATGCTCACTGGTTGAGCTATTCTCCTCCATCTTGTAGGCAAAGTACTTGTCAGAGGTTTCATACCTCTCGACACGGGCATGAGTCTGAAATACTAATTTCAACTCTTGGAACATCTCATATACTCAGTGGCGTTCAAAACATTTTTGAAGTCCCGGTTCTAAGCCGTAAAGCATGGTGCACTAAACTATCAAGTAGTCAGCATACTGAGCTTGTCAAGCGTTCATAACGCCTGCATCTGCTCCTACAATAGGTCTGTCACCTAGTAGTGCATCAAGGACATAATTCTTCTGTGCAGCAACGAGGATAATCCTCAGATCACGAACCCAGTCCGCATCATTGCTACTATCTTTCAACTTATTTTTCTCTAGGAAGATATCAAAAATAAAACAGCATAGCTATACGCGAGCTATTGATCTACAACATAGATATGCAAAAACTATCAGGACTAAGTTCATGATAAATTAAAGTTCAATTAATCATATTACTTAAGAACTCCCACTTAGATAGACATCCCTCTAGTCATCTAAATGATCACGTGATCCATATAAACTAAACCATGTCCGATCATCACGTGAGATGGAGTAGCTTTCGATGGTGAACCTCACCATGTTGATCATATCTACTATATGATTCACGTTCGACCTTTCGGTCTCAGTGTTCCGAGGCCATATCTGCATATGCTAGGCTCGTCAAGTTTAACCCGAGTATTCTGCACATGCAAAACTAGCTTGCACCCATTGTATGTGAACGTAGAGCTTATCACACCCGATCATCACATGGTGTCTTGATACGTCTCTGTCGTATCTACTTTTCGAAACACTTTTGCCCTTGTTTTGGACTCTAACTTGCATGATTTGAATGGAACTAACCCGGACTGACGCTGTTTTCAGCAGAATTACCATGGTGTTATTTATGTGCAGAAACAAATGTTCTCGGAATGACCTGAAACTTCACGGAGTAACTTTTTGGAAAATATAAAAAATACCTGCAAAAGATGAAGGCCAGGGGGGCCACCACCTGTCCATGAGGGTGGGGGCGCGCCTGCCCCCCTAGGGCGCGCCCCCTACCTCGTGGGCCCCCTGGTGCTCCTCCGACTCCAACTCCAACTCTATATATTGTGTTTTGGGGAGAAAAAAATCAGAGAGAAGAATTCATCATGTTTTACAATATGGAGCCGCCGCCAAGCCCTAAATCCTCTCGGGAGGGCTGATCTGGAGTCCATTCGGGGCTCCGGAGAGGGGAATCCGTCACCATCGTCATCATCAAGCATCCTCCATCACCAATTTCATGATGCTCATCGCCGTGCGTGAGTAATTCCATCGTAGGCTTGCTGGACGGTGATGGGTTGGATGAGATTTATCATGTAATCGAGTTAGTTTTGTTAGGGTTTGATCCCTAGTATCCACTATGTTCTGAGATTGATGTTGCTATGACTTTGCTATGCTTAATGCTTGTCATTAGGGCCCGAGTGCCATGATTTCAAATCTGAACCTATTATGTTTTCATCAATATATGAGAGTTCTTGATCCTATCTTGCAAGTCTATAGTCACCTATTATGTGTTATGATCCGTTAACCCCGAAGTGACAAAAATCGGGATACTTACCGGTGATGACCGTAGTTTGAGGAGTTCATGTATTCACTATGTGTTAATGCTTTGTTCCGGTACTCTATTAAAAGGAGGCCTTAATAACCCTTAGTTTCCGTAAGGACCCCGCTGCCACGGGAGGGTAGGAGAAAAGATGTCAGGCAAGTTCTTTTCCATAAGCACGTATGACTATATTCGGAATACATGCCTACATTACATTAATGAACTGGAGCTAGTTCTGTGTCACCCTAGGTTATGACTGTTACATGATGAACCGCATCTGGCATAATTCTCTATCACCGATCCATTGCCTATGAGCTTTCCATATATTGTTCTTCGCTTATTTACTTTTCCGTTGCTATTGCTATCATCACTACAAAATACCAAAAACACTACTTTTACTATTGTTACCTTTTGCTACCGTTACCACTACTATCATATTACTTTGCTACTAAATACTTTGCTGCAGATATTAAGTTTCCAGGTGTGGTTGAATTGACAACTCAGCTGCTAATACTTGAGAATATTCTTTGGCTCCCCTTGTGTCGAATCAATAAATTTGGGTTGAATACTCTACCCTCGAAAATTGTTGCGATCCCCTATACTTGTGGGTTATCAAGACTATTTTCTGGCACCGTTGCCGGGGAGCATAGCTCTATTCTTTGAGTCACTTGGGATATATATATATATATCTTCTTATCATTATGAAGAACTTGAGAGATCCAAAAACCAAGATCTATCCATCAACTACGAGGGGAGGTAAGGAACTGCCATCTAGCTCTGCACTTGATTCACCTTCTGTTTTGATTAAGCTTGCGACACCTAAACCTGCTTCTGCTATTCGTTTTGATATGTTGCATGTTATCGATGATGCCACTTCTGCTATACATGATACTTATGATGAAACTACTTCTATGCTTGATACTACTGTGCCACTTGGTGAATTTCTTGATGAACAACTTGCTAGGGCTAAAGAGATTGAAAATATTGAATCTGATAATACTGATGAAAGTGATGATGAAGAATCACTTGTTATTCCTAAGGGTTATGTTTTTGATCAAGAAGCTTCTTTAGCTATTTTAGCTTGCAAAGATAGATATGAACTCAAAAGGTTATTAGCTAAATGGAATAAGCAATCTCTAAATGCTAGAATGAAACCTGACCCTGCTTTTGCTACTTCACCTATCTGTGTTACTGATAAGGATTATGAATTCTTTGTTGATCCTGATATAATTTGTTTGGTTGAATCTGATCCTTTTCATGGTTATGAATCTGAAACTATTGTGGCACATCTTACTAAACTGAATGATATAGCCACCCTGTTCACTAAAGATGAGAGAACTCGTTACTTTTATATCCTTAAAATATTTCCGTGCTCATTAAAGGGTGATGCTAAGATATGGTTTAATTCTCTTGATCCTGGTTGTGTGCGTAGTCCCCAGGATATGATTTATTACTTCTCTGCTAAATATTTCCCTGCTCATAAGAAACAAGCCGCTTTAAGGGATATATATAATTTTGTGCAAATTGAAGAAGAGAGTCTCCCACAAGCTTGGGGGAGGCTTCTCCAATTACTTAATGCTTTGCCTGATCATCCTCTTAAGAAAAATGAAATACTTGATATCTTCTATAATGGACTAACCGATGCCTCCAGAGATTACCTGGATAGTTGTGCTGGTTCTGTTTTCAGGGAAAGAACACCGGATGAAGCTAAAATTCTATTGAATAATATGTTGGCAAATGAAAATAATTGGACACCTCCGGAGCCAGTTCCTGAGCCTATTCCTAAACCAACTCCGAAGAAGAGGGGTATTCTATTTCTCAGTCCTGAAGATATGCAAGAGGCAAAGAAATCTATGAAAGAAAAAGGTATTAAAGCTGAAGATGTTAAGAATTTACCTCCTATTGAAGAAATACATGGTCTTAATTTATCGCCTGTTGAAGAAACATATGATCTTAATCCTTTACCTATTGAAGAAACTCATGATCTTGAAAACCCGACACAGGTAGTAAAGGTAAATTCTCTCTATAGATATGATAAAGCTGAAATCCTGTTTACTAAGTTTGCTAGCCCATGTTTAGATGAGTTTGATAGATTTATGGCTAAGCAAGAAGATTTTAATGCTTATTTTGGTAGACAATTGAAATACAATTGAAATATGCTTGAACACTTGGGTGATTGTATGGCTAATGTTAAAGGTGAACTTAAACTTATTAGTAAACATGCTTCTATGGTTACCTCTCAAGTAGAATAAGTACTTAAGGCTCAAAATGATTTGCTCAATGAATTGAATAGTAAGGATAATGATAATGTTGTTAGAGTTATGACTAGAGGTGGTAGAATGACTCGAGAACCTTTGTATCTTGAAGGCCATCCTAAAAGAATTGAGCAAGATTCTCAGAGAAATAATACAGATGCACCTAGTTCGTCTAAAAAGAAGAAAAAGAAAAATGATAGGACTTTGCATGCTTCTAGTGAACCTATTACTGAAACACCTGAGAATCCAAATGATATTTCTATTTCTGATGCTGAAACAAATTCTGGTAATGAACCTGAAACTAGTGATAATGCTAATAATAATGTTCATGATGATGCTCAACCTAGTAATGATAATGATATAGAAATTGAACCTACTGTTGATCTTGATAACCCACAATCAAAGAATCAACGTTATGATAAGAAAGACTTTGTTGCTAGGAAACCTGGTAAAGAAAGAGAGCCTTGGGTTCAGAAACCCATGCCTTTTCCTCCCAAACCATCCAAGAAAAAGGATGATGAGGATTTTGAGCGCTTTGCTGAAATGATTAGACCTATCTTTTTGCGTATGCGATTAACTGATATGCTCAAAATGAATCCTTATGCTAAGTACATGAAAGAAATTGTTACAAATAAAAGAAAGATATCGGAAGCTGAAATTTCCACCATGCTTGCTAATTATACTTTTAAGGGTGGAATACCAAAGAAACTTGGAGATCCAGGAGTACCCACTATACCATGCTCCATTAAAAGAAACTATGTTAAAACTGCTTTATGTGATCTTGGAGCCGGTGTTAGTGTTATGCCTCTCTCTTTATATCGTAGACTTGATTTGAATAAGTTGACACCTACTGAAATATCTTTGCAAATGGCTGATAAATCAACTGCTATACCTATCGGTATTTGTGAGGATGTGCCTGTTGTAGTTGCAAACGTTACTATTTTAACGGACTTTGTTATTCTTGATATTCCCGAGGACGATAGTATGTCTATTATTCTTGGAAGACCCTTTTTGAATACTGCAGGGGCTGTTATTGATTGCACAAAAGGCAATGTCACTTTTCATGTTAATGGTAATGAGCATACGGTACACTTTCCGAGGAAACAACCTCAAGTTCATAGTATTAACTCTATTGGAAAAATTCCATCGATTATATTTGGAGGTTTTGAATTTCCTCTTCCTACTGTCAAGAAGAAATATGATATTCTTATTATTGGGGATGTGCATATCCCCGTTGAGGTAACATAGTGTTATTCGAAATTTCTCCGGTTCCATGTTATTCGGAATGAGTTCGTTAACAAGACTTGATCAACCTTGTTAGTGGATTCCTTTTGATGATCATGAGATGGATGAAACTAGAAGGCACAACCTTCTATACCCCACTTTTACTTTCTGTTATTTATATTAAATAAAATAAAAACAAATATTTTTCTGTCTGTTATCTGATTATCCGTGCAATATAAAAATACCCCGAAAATAAAAGTTCTCCAAATGCCCTGAAATTTAAATATGATTTTTTTCCAGAATATTTGAGAATATTTGGCACTGAGAACACAGCAGGAGGAGCTGGCACCTGGCCACGAGGGTCAGGGGCACGCCCTACCCTCCTGGGAGCGCCCCCTGCCTCGTGGGCCCACGGTGGCCCTCCTCCACTTATCCTTTCACCCATACACTCCTTCTTCCTCCCCCAAACACGAATAACTAGCTCAAACCCGAGTCCAAGCTCGTTTTGCTGCCATTTTCGATCTCCTGGTCACGAGGGTGGAGGGCGCGCCCTACCCCCTGGGCGCGCCCCCTGCCTCGTGGGCCCATGGTGGCCCTCCTCCACTTATTCCTGCACCCATCCTCTTCTTCTTCCTCCCACATACACGAAAAACCAACTTAAGCACGAGTTCCATCTCACTTTGCTGCCATTTTCGATCTCCTTGCTCAAAGCACCTCTCACAAAACTGCTTGGGGAGATTGTTCCTTGGTATGTGACTCCTCCATTGGTCCAATTAGTTTTTGTTCTAGTGCTTTATTCATTGCAAATTTTTGCTGCTTAGGTGACCCTGTTCTTGAGCTTGCATGTCAAATTTATATGGTCAAAAGTAGTTTAGATGCATGATATAGGCTCTAGGCACTTGTAGGAGTAGTTGCTATCAATATTATTGAGTTTGGTTTACTTTTATTTTGAAGTTACTAAAAATTTTAGATTTTTTTAGAAAATGATGAAGAGACTTTTGAGGGGCTCATCAAGCCGAAGCTCGAAGGAAAAGGCACCGAAGCCTAAGTATAATCTGCCTCGCACCGTGGAGGTTCGGTCGTGTGAATGGCCTTCCGATGATTTCTTGAGAGCATCCGGGATTTATGAAGATTTTTATGAAATGGCTAAGAATGCAGGCCTCGCCGCTTTCCTCCACGACCAACGCAATCAGTATCTCTTACTCACAAATATCTTTGTGCAAAACTTTCATTTCCATTCTAGGAACCCACCACCTACGGTGGAGTTTCATTTATATGATGATCATAAGGAGATGTCACTTTATGATTTTTATCGGGTTTGTTTAGTCCCTTTCGAGGGCAAGACAGACGAACCACATCGCAAGGATGTGGATGGGTTTATTGATACTATCATTGTAGGGGAAACAAGGAAGGTTTCCAATGCATGAATCACTAGCATACATTTTCCTGTTTTACGCTATTTTGCATTATTTGCTAGTCGTTGTTTAATTGGTCACGGAAACTGTGGAAACCTTAGTGTCCCTGATATTATTATTTTGCTCCACGGTTTATACGGTGATAACTCTGTTAGTATGGGCGGCATTATTGCTAAACGGTTAAGTCTGAACCATACAAAGGGGCCCATCTTTGGAGGCATCTATGCTTCACGCCTAACTGCACATTTTAACATACCTATTAGGCATTATGAGAAGGAAGAAAAAGTACTGCCTCGTGTTTATTTAGACTATAAAAGTATGGTGGCACATGATTTTATTGTTAAGAAAAGGGAAGGAGAGCTTAAATACAAATTGTTCTTTGATAAACATCATCCTGAGACTATTACCCTGCCTGCTCCTTCTTTGTTTGATTTATCTGCAGGCCAGTACCTTGTTCCGTTAGAGGCTATTCACGCCTACCGGAACCCTGCACCAGCCATGGAGCCAGAGCCGGACCCACAAGTTGATCCTTCACGACAGCCTAATTACCAATGGGATCCGGAGATGATTGCCAACCAGTGGCAATCGAAGTCTTCTTCTTCTTCACAGTACGACCCCAAATATTATTATGGATATCCGCCAGGCCAGCCGTGGTCATAGACCAACTTAGGCCAAAAGCCTAAGCTTGGGGGAGTATGTATTACCCACCGGCATTACATTCATGTTCACACACTCACTGCTAGATGTCGGTGCTCATACTTTTTCATTGTATCATCCATGCTAGTTTATTTTCCTTTTTATGCCTTCTTCTTGTGTGTTTGATTAACCTTAAGAAAAACCAAAAAAAAATAGTTGTAGCTTTTAGTTAGTTTACTTTCCATGCTTGTAGTAGTAATTAAAAACAAGATCCAAAAAGATTTCATGTTCTTCTTTTGCTTGTTGGGAGCTTTCCCTTGTAAATAGTTTTATTTCTTTTCTTTTCTTTGGGGGTCGGTAGTAGAAGACCATAATTAAATTTTTGAAGTGGCTATTATTTGTATAATTGTTGATCTGACAAAAGAGTCCATATTGCCTTGTCTTCTCCTGTTTATTGAATGCTTGCAGATTCCAGCTTAGTCCAATGCCCGTGCACTATTATTATTATTCACATCGTTCGGTCATGAAAGTGAAAGGCAATTATGACGATATATGATGGACTGACTGAGATGAGAAAAGCTGGTATGAACTCGACCTCTCTTGTTTTTGTAAATATGATTAGTTCATCGTTCTTGATTCATCCTATTATGAATAAATATGTTTGCAATGACAACTAGAGATCATAGTGCTTATGCCATGCTTGATTAGCTCTGAGTTATAATGGTTTACCTTACGTGCCAACATGCTATTAAAATGGTTATGATGTGGTATGATAGGGTGGTATCCTCCTCTGGATGATTTAAGTGACTCGACTTGGCACATGTTTACGCATGTAGTTGAAACAAAATCAACATAGCCTTCATGATATTTATGTTCATGGTGGATTATATCCTACTCATGCTTGCATTCGGTGTTGCTTAATTTTAATGCATGTTAATGACTGTTGTCGCTCTCTAGCTGGTCGCTTCCCAGTCTTTTGCTAGCCTTCACCTGTACTAAGCAGGAATACTGCTTGTGCATCCAACTACATAAACCCCAAAGTTATTCCAAATGAGTCCACTATACCTACCTATATACGTTATCTACCTGCCATTCCAAGTAAATTTGTATGTGCCAAACTCTAAACCTTCAAATAAATATCCTGTTTTGTATGCTCGAATAGCTCATGTATCAACTAGAGTTGTTCGTATCTTCCATGTTAGGCGGGTTATTCTCAAGAGGAGTGGACTCCGCTCCTCACTCACGAGATAAATGGCTGGTCACCGGGATGCCCAGTCCCATGCTTTATGCAAACTAAATCAAAATAATTGCAAACAAAACTCCCCCTGGGACTCTTGTTAGTTGGAGGCACTTGTTGTTTCGAGCAAGCCATGAATTGATGCTTGTTGGTGGAAGGGGGTATAAACTTTACCATTCTGTTTGGGAACCGCCTATAATGTGTGTAGCATGGAAGATATTGCCATCTCTTGGTTGTTATGTTGACAATGAAAGTATACCGCTCAAAATATTATTCACCTCTGTTTCAAAACCGAGCTCTGGCACCTCTACAAATCCCTGCTTCCCTATGCGAAGGGCCTATCTATTTACTTTTATGCTGAGTCATCACCCTCTAATTAAAAAGCACCAGTTGGAGAGCACCGCTATCATTTGCATTCATTATTGTTAATTTACATTGGGTATGAATTGACTGGATCTCTTTTACCATGAATTACAATGTCTAGTCAGTCCTTGATCTTTAAAGGTGCTCTGCATTTATGTTTTGCGGTCTCAGAAAGGGCTAGCGAGATACCATCTTGTTATATCATATTATGATTGTTTTGAGAAAGTGTTGTCATCCGAGATTTATTATTATGGCTCGCTAGTTGATTATGCCATTGATATGAGTAAACCTGAGACCTATGCGTTATTGTGAATGTGGTTAGTTATAATCTTTGCTGAAAACTTGAATGCTGGCTTTACATATTTACAACAACAAGAGCAAATAGAGTTTGTAAAAGTTTTTCTTTATCACTTTCAGTTTATCAACTGAATTGCTTGAGGACAAGCAAAGGTTTAAGCTTTGGGGAGTTGATACGTCTCCGTTGTATCTACTTTTCCAAATACTTTTGCCCTTGTTTTGGACTCTAACTTGCATGATTTGAATGGAACTAACCCGGACTGACGCTGTTTTCAGCAGAATTACCATGGTGTTATTTATGTGCAGAAACAAACGTTCTTGGAATGACCTGAAACTTCACGGAGTAACTTTTTGGAAAATATAAAAAATACCTACAAAAGATGAAGGCCAGGGGCCCACCACCTGTCCACGAGGGTGGGGGTGCGCCTGCCCCCCTAGGGCGCGCCCCCTACCTCGTGGGCCCCTTGGTGCTCCTCCGACTCCAACTCCAACTCTATATATTGTGTTTCGAGGAGAAAAAAATCAGAGAGAAGAATTCATCGCATTTTACGATACGGAGCCGCCGCCAAGCCCTAAAACCTCTTGGGAGGGCTGATCTGGAGTCCGTTCGGGGATCCGGAGAGGGGAATTTGTCGCCATCGTCATCATCAACCATCCTCCATCACCAATTTCATGATGCTCACTGCCGTGCGTGAGTAATTCCATCATAGGCTTGCTGGACGGTGATGGGTTGGATGAGATTTATCATGTAATCGAGTTAGTTTTGTTAGGGTTTGATCCCTAGTATCCACTATGTTCTGAGATTGATGTTGCTATGAATTTGCTATGCTTAATGCTTGTCACTAGGGCCCGAGTGCCATGATTTCAGATCTGAACCTATTATGTTTTCATCAATATATGAGAGTTCTTGATCCTATCTTGCAAGTCTATAGTCACCTATTATGTGTTATGATCTGTTAACCCCGAAGTGACAAAAATCGGGATACTTACCGGTGATGACCGTAGTTTGAGGAGTTCATGTATTCACTATGTGTTAATGCTTTGTTCCGGTACTCTATTAAAAGGAGGCCTTAATATCCCTTAGTTTCCGTAAGGACCCCGCTGCCATGGGAGGGTAGGACAAAAGATGTCATGCAAGTTCTTTTCATAAGCACGTATGACTATATTCGGAATATATGCCTACATTACATTAATGAACTGGAGCTAGTTCTGTGTCACCCTAGGTTATGACTGTTACATGATGAACCGCATCTGGCATAATTCTTTATCACTGATCCATTGCCTACGAGCTTTCCATATATTGTTCTTCGCTTATTTACTTTTCCGTTGCTATTGCTATCATCACTACAAAATACCAAAAACACTACTTTTACTACTGTTACCTTTTGCTACCGTTACCACTACTATCATATTACTTTGCTACTAAACACTTTGCTGCAGATACTAAGTTTCCAGGTGTGGTTGAATTGACAACTCAGCTGCTAATACTTGAGAATATTCTTTGGCTCCCCTTGTGTCGAATCAATAAATTTGGGTTGAATACTCTACCCTCGAAAACTGTTGCGATCCCCTATACTTGTGGGTTATCATGTCTCAGCACGATGACTTTAGCAATGGTGCATACTCAGGGAGAACACTTATACCTTGAAAATTAATGAGGGATCATCTTATAATGCTACCGCCATACTAAGCAAAATAAGATGCATAAAGGATAAACATCACATGCAATCAAAATAAGTGATATGATATGGCCATCATCATCTTGTGCCTTTGATCTCCATCTCCAAAGCACCGTCATGATCACCATCGTCACCGACTTTACACCTTGATCTCCATCGTCGCACCATTTCGTCTGGCCAACTATTGATTCTACAACTATCGCTACTGCTTAGTGATAAAGTAAAGCAATTACATGGCGATTGCATTTCATACAATAAAGCGAAAACCATAAGGCTCCTGCCAGTTGCCGATAACTTTTACAAAACATGATCATCTCATACAACAATTTATATCTCATCACGTCTTGACCATATCACATCACAACATGCCCTCCAAAGACAAGTTAGACGTCCTCTACTTTGTTGCTGCAAGTTTTACGTGGCTGCTACGGGCTTCTAGCAAGAACCGTTCTTACCTACGCATCAAAAACACAATGATTTTTCGCCAAGTGTGTTGTTTTAACCTTCAACAAGGATCGGGCGTAGTCAAACTGGATTCAACTAAAGTTGGAGAAACAGACACCCGCCAGCCACCTGTGTGCGAAGCACGTCGGTAGAACCAGTCTCATGAATGCGGTCATGTAATGTCGGTATAGGCCGCTTCATCCAACAATACCGCCCATCAAAGTAAGACATTGCTGGTAAGCAGTATGGCTATCATCACCCACAACTCTTTGTGTTCTACTCGTGCATATAACATCTACGCATAGACCTGGCTCGGATGCCACTGTTAGGGAACGCAGTATTTCAAAAAAATTCCTACGATCACACAAGATCTATCTAGGAGATGCATAGCAATGAGGGGGGAGAGTGTGTATACGTACCCTCGTACACCGAAAGCGGAAGCGTTTAGTAACGCGGTTGATGTAGTCAAACGTCTTCACGATCCGACCGATCCAAGTACCGAATGTACGGCACCTCCGTGGTCAGCACACATTCAGCTCGATGACGTCCCTCGATCTCTTAATCTAGTTGAGGACGAGGGAGAGTTCCGTTAGCACGACGGCGTGGCGACGGTGATGATGAAGATACCGGCGTAGGGCTTCACCTAAGCACTACGATGATATGACCGAGGTGTGTAACTGTGGAGGGGGGCACCGCACACAGCTAAGACAAATCTTGGAGTGCCTTTGGGGTTCCCCCTGCCCACGTATATAGAGGAGGGAGGTAGAGAGGCCAGCCCTCCTAGGGGCGCGCCAAGTGTAGGTAGTCCTACCAGGACTCCCAAGTCCTAGTAGGATTCCCTTTCCTTTTCGGAGTAGGAAAGAAGGAAAGGAGGGAGAGGGAGAAGGAAAGGTGGGACGCGCGCCCACCCCTTGTCCCATTCGGTTTGGGCAGGGGGGAGGCGCGCGCCACCTCGTGGCCCTTCTTCCCTCTCTCCACTAAAGCCCAATAAGGCCCATTAACTTTCCCTAACGAATTCTCGTAACTCTCTGGTACTCCAAAAAATACCCGAATCACTTGGAACCATTCCGATGACTGAATATAGCCTTCCAATATATCGATCTTTACCTCTCGACTATTTCGAGACTCCTCGTCATGTCCGTGATCTCATCTGGGACTCCGAACAAACTTCGGTCATCAAATCACATAACTCATAATACAAATCGTCATCGAACATTAAGCGTGCGGACCCTACGGGTTCGAGAACTATGTAGACATGACCAAGACACATCTCCGGTCAATAACCAATAGCGGAACCTGGATGCTCATATTGGCTCCTACATATTCTATGAAGATCTTTATCGGTCAAACCGCATAACAACATATGTTGTTCCTTTGTCATCGGTATGTTACTTGCCCGAGATTTGATCATTGGTATCATCATACCTAGTTCAATCTCATTATCGTCAAGTCTCTTTACTCGTTCCGTAATGCATCATCCCATGACTAACTCATTAGTCACATTGCTTGCAAGGCTCATAGTGATGTGCATTACCGAGGGGGCCCAGAGATACCTCTCCGATACACAGGGTGACGAATCCTAATCTCGATCTATGCCAACTCAACAAACACCATCGGAGACACCTGTAGAGCATCTTTATAATCACCCAGTTATGTTGTGACGTTTGATAGCACACAAGGTGTTCCTCCTGTATTCGGGAGTTGCATAATCTCATAGTCAAAGGAACATGTATAAGTCATGAAGAAAGCAATAGCAATAAAACTAGACGATCATTATGCTAAGCTAACGGATGGGTCTTGTCCATCACATCATTCTCTAATGATGTGATCCCGTTCATCAAATGACAACACATGTCTATGGTCAGGAAACTTAACCATCTTTGATTAACGAGCTAGTCAAGTTGAGGCATACTAGGGACACTCTATTTTGTCTATGTATTCACACATGTACTAAGTTTCTGGTTAATACAATTCTAGCATGAATAATAAACATTTATCATGATATAAGAAAATATAAATAACAAGTTTATTATTGCCTCTAGGGCATATTTCCTTCACTAGCTATTAGCTATGGACCCGTAGGTCTGTGGTAAACTACTCACACATCATCGGAAGGGCAACAAGATTGATGTAGAAGCCCTCCATGATTGATTCGCCCTCTGTCAGGGTGCCAAAAAAGGCCTCCAGATGGGATCGTGGAAGAAGAGAAACTTGCAGTGGGGGAAAGTATTTCGGGTGGCTTTGTGATGTGTGAATATTTGAGAATTTATAGAGGTAGAATTAGGTCAAGAGGTGCCACGAGGGGCCCACAAGCCTGGAGGGTGCGCCTACCCCCTCGGGGCATGCCCCCTGGTTTTGTCGCTCCCTCGTGACTCCCAAGGTCTTCTCCCGAACCCTCTAGGGTCCCTTCTGGTCCAAAACAATTAATCCAAAGTTTTTTCTCCATTTGAACTCTGTTTGATATTGATTTTCTGAAAAGCAAAAAAAGAACTGACACTGGGCACTAGGTTAATAGGTTAGACACAAAAAATGATATATAGCTGCATATAAACATCCAATATTGATACTATAATAGCATGGAAAAATAAAAAATTATAGATACGTTGGAGACGTATCAACGGTCAAGTCCCGAGTGGGTTGTACACTTACATAAACTGGTTCGCCTTGGTCTAGATTAATTAATATACAATCCTTTACCCCTGAAAAAAAGAGTAATGGCTCGAGCAGCGGGAGGATATCTCGCAGAGGTGACGAACCCCTCAATGTGTAGAATGGAGTTAGGGTAAGGTGGTGGAGTTGGATCCCGTAGAACTCCAGTAGGCCCCAAAGGAAGGGGCGGATGGGAAATCCAAGGCCTCGTAATAAGAAAGGAACAAAACACACCATCTCCTCTCCATACGGAGTAGGGTGGCTATCTGCATGTGCTTGCCCATTTACGGACATTAAGCTGGGGGTGAGTGGAAGTTAGATATGAGTTTGGTAAGTAACCTTGGGTGGCGAGTTGGTTTAGTCAAAGGCGGGAAACGACGTAGCTCCCCCGGTCACCTTTGAGGGTCCATGGGGACGTGTCGACGAACCCGCGTTGGTCGCCATTGCTAAAGCTCTCGAGATGGGGATTTTGGGGAAGGGTCTCATGTCTCAACCGAGCAAGGAGAAATTTGGAATGCGCGTCTCCGCTGCGGCCTTGGGTCGTGCCCCCATTAAATAAGGCAAAAGCGACGTTTCGACGCCTCACCTTAAAGCAGTCGGTCCCCCAGATGGCTCATGGATCGAGGAGGAATTATTTCTATCAACGGGGACCATGCGTGGTGGGATCAGATCGCTAGAAAAGTATTCAGATTACAAAGACCTCGGTTTTCGATGAGTAAAGACTCAGGACAAATTGTGAGAACTGACAACGAGGAGGAACTCGCGTGCCGTAGTCGAAGTCACCTGTCCGAGAAAGATTGCTTACCCCGTCTCCGGAGACAAGTTCAGGGGCTACTGACGGTTTAGTCAAAGGCGGGAAACGACATAGCTCCCCCGGTCACCTTTGAGGGTCCATGGGGACGTGTCGACAAACCCGCGTTGGTCGCCATTGCTAAAGCTCTCGAGATGGGGATTTTGGGGAAGGGTCTCACATCTCAACCGAGCAAGGAGAAATTTGGAATGCGCGTCTCCGCTGCGGCCTCGGGTCGTGCCCCCATTAAATAAGGCAAAAACGACGTTTCGACGCCTCACCTTAAAGCAGTCGGTCCCCTAGATGGCTCGTGGATCGAGGAGGAATTATTTCTATCAACGGGGACCATGCGTGGTGGGATCAGATCGCTAGAAAAGTATTCAGATTACAAAGACCTCGGTTTTCGATGAGTAAAGACTCGGGACAAATTGTGAGAACTGACAACGAGGAGGAACTCGCGTGCCGAAGTCGAAGTCACCTGTCCGAGAAAGATTGCTTACCCCGTCTCCAGAGACAAGTTCAGGGGCTACTGACGGTGTCATGGACTAGGGGGTACTGACCTAGTTGGCCTGCGGTCCGTGGGCCGAGCTTATGGCCCACCGATCTCACAAGGACTCCGGAAGCCTCAAGCACTAGCGTGCTCAAGGGGACCTCCTATATGCCGCTTATTGCAGCAAGAAGTTGCCGTTTCACACAGTAGCCCCTCAAGGGGACAAATTGTGAGAACTGACAACGAGGAGGAACTCGCGTGCCGAAGTCGAAGTCACCTGTCCGAGAAAGATTGCTTACCCAGAGACAAGTTCATGGGCTACTGACGGTGTCATGGACTAGGGGGTACTGACCTAGTTGGCCTGCGGTCCGTGGCCGAGCTTATGGCCCACCGATCTCACAAGGACTCCGGAAGCCTCAAGCACTGGCGTGCTCAAGGGGACCTCTTATATGCCGCTTATTGCGGCAAGAAGTCGCCGTTTCACACAGGATGCGGTTCACGTGGGCCGGCCCATTCGCTGTCCTTTGCTGAATGAAAGAGATGCCAAAAAAGGCGACAGTACTGGAATCGAACCCGTGATCTCTACATGCGCACGCTATGCGCTAGCCACTCCGCCAGGCAAGCTATTTGTGAAAGAATGGCAGCGCCAACGTTAAAAAACCAAACAGAAGCAGCAAAAAATAAAACAAATTCACAAAATTCCATAAAAACTTGTGGGCGAGGGATAGAACACAAGTCCTCCCGCCATGAAAGCGCGTCCGTAGCCACTGTATAACTGAGATTTAGTGTGTAAAATGGCAGCCCGGTATATATGAACTACAATACGTGGCAGATTATTTATTTTTACAAAAATGACAAACAAGATTTTTTTAAAAGAAAATACTTTTTGAAAGGAAAACATTATTTGGGAAACTCAAAAAAGTTAAAAAATGGAACAAAAAATTAAATACGAGAACATTTTTTGAAATAATCAACTAGTTATTGTAAACACAAAACATTTATAGGAAAAAATTAAGAAATTCAAAAAATGAATACATTTGAAAATTTAAAACTACTTTTACAAAATTCTAGCATTATTTTCATTTGCAAACTAATTTTGAAAAACATGAACCTTCAATATGTGAACAAAATTTGGAAAAAAGTTTTTTTAAAATTCGCAAACACTATTGAATTTTGAACAAAAAATAAACATGAGAAGATTTTTTTTTCATATGTGAACAAATTTTGAAACCATTTTTTTCAAATTGTGAACAAATTTTTGAACTTCCTGAACAGCTTTGAATTTGTGAACAACATTTGGAACATTTTTTTTGAAATTCACATACATTTTTGCATTTGCAAACAAAATTTAAACATGTGAACAGTTTTTGTATTTGTGAACAAATTTTGGAAATGGGAACTTTTTTTAAACAAAATATTTGTTGTTTTGTGAATAAAACATTAAAAGGTGAACAGTTTCTGAAACGATGCGAACAATTTTTTAAAGCACGATTTTTTTTTTAATGTTGAGAACAAATTTTGAAATGGAGAACAAATTTGGAAGCTCGAACAGTTTTTGAAAGCACGAACATTTTTTGAATGTTGAGAACAAATTTAGAAATGGAGAACAAATTTGGAAGCGCGAACAATTTTTGAATGTTGAGAACAAATTTTGAAATGGAGAACAAATTTGGAAGCGCGAATTTGAAATGGAGAACAATTTTGTAATGGGAAGATGTTTTGAAACTCTCAAACATAATTTGAAACGTGAACAAAAAGAAAATAAAAGGAGAAGAAAAAGGAATTGAAAGATGAAATAAAGAAACAGAAAAGCGAGGAAAGAAAAAGAAAAAACAGGAAAAACAACAAAGAAAAAGAAAACAAAAAAAAAACCAGTGAAAACCCGGTTCAAGAACCTTCTAGAAGGTTCCCAAAACCGTTCAGGAACCCTCCAGAAGGTTCCCAAAACCGGAAGCTGTAGCGCCAGCGCTATCTCCTAACTGGGCCGGCCCATCTTGATCGCTAGTCGCTCGCCTCTCTGTGCGAAGCCTCGACAACTCGATGCAGCGAGCGTCCTTTAGGAAATTCCGTGCTCAAGAGGGACTCTGCTGAAGACTTGGCGTGTACCCCCAAGGATTGCTCTGGCTATTGGCATGTTTTTACAGCTGACGACCGACCATATGTAAAACTAGATACCCCATGTGCCTATATAAGCTGAGGGGTTTAGTCCGTAGGGACAGATTGATCATTACTCACCTTAGGGTTAGAACACAACATACGGTCTCGTGGTAGATCAAGCCTATACTCGATACATCAACATCAATATAATCAAAGCAGGACGTAGGGGTTTACCTCTTCGAGAGGGCCCGAACACAGGTAAATACTACCCCCTTCATCCCCTATTACCCATTGATCTAAGATCCATAGCTCGGGCCCCCCTACCCGTCTGCCGGTTTTAGTACCGACACTAGATTTGAACATTATATTAGGGAAGCAAATAAAATTGCTCATGAAACTTGCTAGGTTGGCTAGATTTTTTTTACGTTTGATTGGTTTGAGGAATCTTCGATTAAAATAGCACCTTTCTCATAAATGATCGTAACTATTATTTCCAGTGAATAAAGTTTTGTTTCGAAAAAAAGACACGGTCAAGTCCCGAGTGGGTTGTACACTTATATAAATTGGACCGCCTTGGTCCAGATTAATTAACACACAATCCTCTATCTCTGAAAAGAAAAACCAACCCGTGGTTGAAATAGATGGACAGTGGTATCTCCAACCCATTAAGATAAGTCCTGATGCTCGCATTTATCCTGAATTTATTTAAGAATTTCCGGCGATACGCTTTCAGTGGAAGGAGACGTTTCCGTCGACTACAAGGCATCTACAATGACTTCATAAAAATTTCAAGATGATATGATGTCTGTCTCTCGGAGATTCTTATAAGGATAGGATGTGCGTGTATGTTCATATGAATGAGTGTATGACGTTTATATGAGCGCTTGTGTCTGTGCCGTGTTAAAAAAGAAAAAAAGAAAAAAGTGTAATGGCTCGAGCAGCGGAGGAGAAGCCACGGCGTGGCAAAGCTCCAACATCCTGACGCTCCCTCTGTTTGGACCAAGTCCTCGGAATAAGATGCTCACGGTGACAACCAAGATATTTTCGTGCGTATGAGTCTATGGCTTTCTCCTGCCCGTTCCTTCACCAACCATTGAGTACATCCGTGATGCGTACGTACACCATTGTACAGCCGTGATGCGTGCGTACACCGCGATGCTGCTCTCCATGTTTATCAGCTCCACCAGACACCGTACAGGCGACGCCCACGCCGTGCCAAACTCTGCTGCTCAACTCGAGGCGATCAGGGTTGGCCCGCAAGCAAACGAGAATGGCTCAGAAGGAGGTGGATATTTTCCGCCTCTTCCGTTCCGAGCTACTCCACGTTGCCGTCAACTTACTTCTCCTTTTCTGAAAGGGAATCTTGCCGTGCTTTTTGTGGAATAAGAGCAACTTCAACGGGCTAACCTAAACGGACGATATTTTTGTTCGCTTTTTGTTTGTTTGGATCGGCCGTCCGCCCGCTGTCCGCCCACTTTTAGTTTTGGGTCGGCAGTGCGCCCAACGAGCCGACCCATTTTTATGATCGCGCGTGTTTAACATCGTGCCGTCGCCCTGATTTTGACGCTCCAGCACGCGGGAAAGGTTCGCGCGCGTTGGTTTTGGCGCTCCAGCGCGCGCGCCGCGGCTGGCGCTTGCTATAAAAGAAGGCGTTCCCTCCACACCGGCCGCCCACTCTCGCTGCCTCTGCGCCACCATGTCGATCCGCCGCCTACACGCTTCGGATTTTCGCGGAGTCCGCGAGCGCCGTTCCGGCGCCTTCTCCGCCGAGATCTGGTTTCGCGAGAAACGTCTCGTCCTCGGCACCTTCGACACCGCAGAGGAGGCGGCCCGCGCGTATGACGCGGCGGCGTGGCGTCTCCTGAGGCCTCGTCGGGATATGAATTTTCCCAACGTGTCGAGCCAGCGGGCGCAGGATCTGGCGCCTCTCCCGCGGCTTTTCACCGACGAGGATCGTCGTGTCCATCGGAGGCGGCAGCGTCGCCTCGCCATCGCAGAGAAGGACGTGAAAGCCTTGGTGCTGTGGCGAGGAGGCTACCCGCAGGACATCGTCAACGAGCGCCAGTTCTATAAGCAATTGAGATCGGAGAGGGACGCGAGGAGGAGGGAGCGAGCCGCCTATCGAGAGGACAAGCGTTTGCGAAAGCAGGCAGCTCAATTGAAACTGAAACTACAAGAAATATCGGGTTGGGACTTTAAAGACGAGCAGCTTGCTGACGCCTACCTTCAAACGTCGGAGGAGGACATTACCGAGTCGGAGTCAGAAAGCGACGAGTAGTGGTCTTTTTCTTTTATCTGTGTATGCTAGAACTATCTATGTATCCATTTTAATCTGAAAAAATGGCCGACGGCATCGGCGACGTAGCAGGCGGGCGAGTGTGTGAATCCAATGTGCCACCGACCAGCGGGGCCGGTGAGAAAAAAGGATGAGCGCGCGCGTCCGTCTTGTGTCCACGCCGACGCAAATCAGTCTAAAAAATGGGCCGGAAATGGGTCGGCAGGCGGACGAAAGCGGACGCGCGTCCGTTTGTGTCGGCGCGTTGGGCCGGCTTTTTTGTCCACACCGATCCAAACGAACGGCCACGAACGAAATGGATCGTCCCATTGAAATTGCTCAAAATGCCGGGAAGATCTTTCTTTTGCCTGACGTGCATCCCATGCAACTTTTCAATTTATCCGATAGGAATCCGACATGTGTTTGTAATGAAGTATTTTGTACCGAGATGCTCACGTCTCTGATGACCCGGCGGTTGACTGGTTGTCCTGACCACCGGTGCCCAACCAAGAGAATCTGTTCCAAGACTCCAAGCCTGCTGCACGGCACGTACTGACAAATTAGGAATCTAACATTTGTCGTCAGGATATTATTGGGCAATTGACGTGGTCATAGGTCCATGATGTATATCTCCAAGAAAATGGTTCTCAACTTACAAATGTAGTCAAATGTCAAATAGAAAAATATATTACCATATTCAAGTGTGGTGGAATCAACCCACTAAGATTCAAGTCCTAGGTTTGACACTGGTCCGTTCAATAGGAGAAGATGCTCTCATGGATTACGAGGTGCTTGTAATGACTTTATTACTCTTAAGATTTTGTGCCAACTCAATTTCTCGAAAGAGCCCGTAAGGGTAGTGTGTGTGTGCGTATTTTTTTCTAACATAGTACAAACGCAAGCGCTCATATACGCACGCATACACTCACCCTTATGAAGGCACACACGCACACCTTACCTCTTCTTCCACTGAATGCGCATCGTCGAAAATCCTGAAATAAATTCAGGAATAAATGCGAGCACCAGAACTTGAACCCTGATTGGTTGGGGATACCACAGTCCATCTAACCATCCAACTACAGATTGGTTCGCGTGTGTGCGTGTTTGTAGGGGTGATTTTATGTATGGCTACGTGAGCATTTTTTTATTATACCGTGTTCAATTTTTTTTACCATATTCATCATGGTGCAAAAAAATTATTCATGTGAACGTGAGGAAATGCAAATATGAAGTCGGTTCAGATGTGGGCAAAATTCTTGCGCCATGCGTGCTACATCAAGATTGTGTGCATGTTGTGGGTTGTCCTATTTTAACACATACGATAGTATATGTTATATCCATGAAATTTATATATATGTTATATTGCTAGTTGAGTTTGATATAAAACACAAGGTTTCTATTGAAAATTTGACGATAACGAAACACAAACAAAAACAGAAGGCAATTTTTAAAAATGACAACATTCAACGAATCGAAGCTCACTAGTCTAAATTTTGGGATGAGCAGGGTTTTATTTTCTTCTCCCTAATGTGACCCAATGCGCCACACGACATACCACAAACAGATCTATCTGGAAAGACATCGTGGCAAGCTTATCACTTCATCTAGCATTTGTCGTTTTCGTTGCTTTTTAACTGAAGATTGTGCGCATACACCCATAGCAACACGTGCTGAAGATTTGTGCGCATACACCTATAGCAACACGTGTCGTCGTGAGCATATATGCTTCAAGGTACATAGATTTGATCAAATTGTGCAAGAATGATAGTCTCGTGTCGATGCCTTTTAGCTTAAAACACGTCAAGAAAAACGTGTATCTTTTCCTATCCCGGTGTGTCCTGCCCTGGTTATTATCTTCTCTCATGGTATCACGCTCCTCGCAACCACTCCACGTGTCACCCTCTTTGAGAGCATTCAGGTGGGGCGGTCGCCCTACCTTGCTTTAGAGGAGCTCCACCGATGCACAATTAGATTTTATTTATTTATTTTAAGGAAGCTTGGCTCTTCTGATGTATCTAAGGTGGTACAACTAGAAGAGTTTAGCTTCCGATCTCTGCATTTAAGATGCACAAGGATTATAAACCTGAAAAATGATTTAATTCTTTTTTTGCGAGAAAAGATTATTTAATTCATGCATGTGTAACTTATGTGACGGTGCACGACGAGGACAGGCGATATCTGGTCATCATGACAAAAAATTTCATTCAATGTTGGACGCCTAACATATCCCAGAGCGCTTCAAAAATATCAAGTGCATATATAGAAACTAGCCTGCGCGGAGCCCTAAAGGAGTATAAGCAAAGCAGCAAAAAGCGGCAGGAAATTATTCCCCTCTGGATGTGGAAACAAATCACGAAAACCTAGAAAGAATCGTCTACCCGTTTTTTCTCATTTTTCCACCCCTAAAAAATAGGCCCCGGATCCGAAATTCCCATCCAGTTGCAAAAACACCCCTCCCTTCCTTCCTTCCCTGAGCTTCCTCTACTCGATCGAAGCCGAGCAGCGGCGCCTGACACGGAGAACAGGGCCGCGGACCCGCCTCGCCGCCCAGGTCGCCGGCGACCGGAGCCCTCGTCCCCCGCCGCCGCCCCTCCGGTGAGCTACTCTCCTCATTTTCTCGATCGTCTCCGGGCTCCCCGCCGCCTCCTCCTCCCCCTCGCCGCCAAAATCGCTGCCTCGCCCCATTGCGCCGCGGCTCTCCTCCTCCCCGCAGGACGGCGCGGCTGATTCTCGGGACGGCCCTGGCTCTCCTCCCGGAGCGTCGGCTCCTTCCCACGCCGCTTCAAATTGTTTTCCGAACTGAACCCGCATATGCCCCACGTCAAGGCCCGGCCCTGCAGTTCTGCCGCGAGTTCGTAGCCTGGATTACTTGCGAGTTTGGTTGGTAGTAGGTTAGTTACCCATCTGCAATAGTCGAGTACCTTGTCATTCAGTGGGCGATTCACGTGGAAGGTTTCAGTACCTTGATGGAGCCTGCACGGGGCCCCGAAGCCCATCCCCTGTAGTTGCGAGGTCCCTCTCCTGTCTGCCCCGTAATAGAGCTCAGTTGCAAGGTCCATGTACTGTCTGTCTTTTGTTAACTGTGCTCGTGTCCTCCCTCACCTATGCGCAAAGGATTACCAGTACATTAGTTAACTGTGTCCTGTCTGTCTCTTCATAGATTTCAGTTGCACTATTGTAGGGACGTTGAGAGATTATGCAATTCCAGTGATGTGATTATTTCAGTTACAGTTCCTTTATGTTCTGGTACACCACATTTCTTTTAGCATGTCATTGTTGACTCGTGATACTTAAGGTTCTTCATTGTAGGTTAAGTTGTCTCGGAGACTTCTTTTGAATGGAGCGTAGTGATTCCCTGTCCGAGTCGCCAAGGAAGCGGAATGGCCTTCTGCGTGACCAGGTCCAGCTGGTGAAAAGGAAGGACACAAGCCGCTATGAGATCGTCCCCTTTCCAGAGCCACTGTCTTTTGAGAAAGGCTTCTTTGTCATGATCCGCGCCATCCAGCTCCTGGTGCAAAACAATGAAGGGATAATATTTGTGGGAGTTGCTGGCCCCTCTGGGGCTGGTAAGACGGTGTTTACTGAGAAGGTCCTCAATTTCATGCCCAGTGTTGCTGTCATATCAATGGACAACTACAATGATGCAAGTCGCATAGTTGATGGCAATTTTGATGGTAACCCAACTAATCTGGATGGCTACTTCTGTTACAATAGGAAGATTCCTGTAATAAGAAACACTTATAATTTACATTACATAATCTATGCATTATCTTATAGTTCTTACTTGGAACCACATGTCTCTGCAGTAATATTTGCATATGATTTAGTATATAATAAAAATATCGGTAATTTTTTGCATGGGACTGTATTCATTTAGTCAGTAGTGGTGCTAAATGCTAACTTGAGTAACTGATATGTATCTGTAAAATTTGTTCAGATCCACGTCTAACAGATTATGACACACTGTTGGAAAATATTCATGGTTTGAAGGAAGGAAGGTCCGTTCAGGTTCCAATATATGATTTCAAGATGAGTTGCCGGACTGGATACAGGTAGAAACATTCTTGCGTCATCACTGCGATCTTTACATTATGTACTAGAAAATTAGGCTCATATTTCACCATGATTGATCTTATCTAACTATATCATTTTCTTATGGCCAACAGAACAGTTGATGTCCCTAGCTCCAGGATTGTTATTATTGAAGGTATATATGCACTGAGTGATAAGTTACGGCCAATACTGGATCTGCGTGTTTCTGTCACTGGTGGTGTTCATTTTGACCTGGTGAAGAGGGTCCTAAGGGACATACAACGAGCTGGCCAGGAGCCTGAGGAAATAATTCACCAGATCTCAGAAACGGTTGCTTGACCTTTTGAACTTGAATCTATATCTGCTCTTTCCTTGTGTTTTCTTGCTCCCGTAAAAGGTCATTATAGAAAAAATCAGCGGTTTACGGGTTAATATTTGCACACATAGTATTTTATCCGGCAATGTGTGTGGTTTAACATGGTGGAAGATGGTATTTTCAGGTTTATCCAATGTACAAGGCTTTCATTGAGCCGGATTTGAAGACAGCGCACATAAGAATCATCAACAAGTTCAACCCTTTCTCAGGGTTCCAGAATCCTATGTACATTCTGAAGGTAAGTCTTCCTCAATTATGTTCAATCTTTTTGTCATCCATGTCCAATCAATTTGGATTTTCTGGTTACAAGATGGCTGAGTGTTGATATTTTTAGAAATGCCTTAGCTTGCATAATAAATAATGATCTTATGGTTTAGTAAGATGACCTGACTCTTGGATGTGTACTGTCACAGTCACCACGGTCTCTAACACCTGATCAAATCAAAGCTGCTCTTGGCGAAGATCAAACAGAAAGCAATGAAGAAACTTATGATATCTATTTACTTCCACCGGGTGAAGATCCAGAAGCATGCCAATCTTATCTGAGAATGCGGAATAGGGAAGGGAAATATAATCTGATGTTTGAGGTATGCCCTCTTTCATGACTATATGTACTATATAGTTGTGAAGGGCATTGTTGGGTTTTCTGTTAGAAATATTACATTTTGGTTTCTTCATGTCATCAGTTCTCACTTATTTAGTTGCTGCCTTATTCGTTTTAAATAGCGGGCTATGGAAAATAGCGGCGGGCCTCCAAATCAGCTATAGCGGGCTAAAGCGGGCTATAGCGGGCCAAATCAGCTATAGCGGGCTAAAGCGGGCTATAGCGGGCTATTTGTGAAGGCGGACAATTAGCGGCACCCTGCTGAAAAGGCTATAGCGGGCTATAGCTTCGCTATAGCCGGCTATTTAAAACTATGAATTCCATATGATGGCTTCAGGAATCTTCTCCTTGCTAGAATATTCAAATTTGACAATTAAGCACCTGCAGCTCATAAAGACAAAGCCTACTTGTGTAGTGGGTCTAAAAAGAAAAAGAAAGATCAGCCGATTCTTTACTATATTCCCCTTTTATATTTGTATATGCAAATTTTTAACTCCATGCATTTTACTTGATCTTCTCTGCAAACTTATAGTATCCTCTACCGCAGTAGTTAAGTGAGGTACTACCCTATGTTAGCTTTTTAGTTAATGTTAGATCTTGCCCTATGTGCACTATGTTAGCGTTCTTGTTTGCTGACTAGCTTGTGTTTTTTGATAATTTGAAGGAGTGGGTGACTGATAATCCTTTTATCATATCACCGAGGATTACTTTTGAAGTCAGTGTACGTCTTCTTGGTGGTTTGATGGCGTTGGGGTATACTATAGCAGCTATACTGAAGAGAAGCAGCCGTGTGTTTTCTGATGGCAAGGCTACTGTTAAAATTGACTGGCTGGAGCAACTTAACCGAAGGTATATACAGGTGAGCATTTATGTCTATATGGTTTGACTTGCACATGTTTTGACTACTAAACTCATTATTATTTTTGAGCCTGCAACTTGTTAAGAAATTTCTTACCTTGCTTCTCTTTTATTAAGGTGCAAGGTAGAGACAGACTTTATGTCAAATTTGTAGCAGAGCAGTTAGGTTTGGATGGTTCTTATATCCCACGCACGTATATTGAACAAATTCAACTGGAGAAACTGATGAATGATGTTATGGTATGTACTTTACAAAGTAAATCTTCCACCTTACTGCTAGCTATACTGCTTAGTTTTGGCGGTGGTATGTGACAAAGATGATGTTCAGGCATTACCAGATGATTTGAGGACAAAGCTCAGCATTGATGATGAGCTGGTTTCAAGTCCAAAAGAAGCTTTTTCCCGGGCCTCTGCTGATAGGAGAAACGAACTTATGAAAAGGTTTCTTCATGTCATCTGTTCCTAGTTTAATATCCTGTGATTGATTGATTTGTTGAAACCTTGAACCTGAATGAGGCTAACATTCTCTTGTGGATACCTTCCAGTGGGCTATCTCATTCGTATTCAACACACGGAGATAAAAGTATTGTGAAATTGAATAAACTGACTGAAAGCAACCGAAGGTTTGGCAGTCGGCGAACTCCTGAACCTCCTGTGATTAATCAGGTGACCCTTCCAGCATATTTCATTCTTGTGTAGTGCTATAACAATCACATCTATTTCGAACTTGTTCTGTCATGATATTTTGACACACGTGAATGCTGATGTTCAAATCATTCTTGTTCTGACACTTGTTCTCTTGCATAGGGTGCAATCAACCAGCTGTCAGAACAGATATCGACACTGAATGAGAGGATGGATGAGTTTACCTGTCGGGTTGAAGATCTTAACTCAAAATTTACACTGATAAAATCTTCACCGAGTCAGCAAAATTTAATTCCTTCAAGTGATACCCGTAATGGTTCTGCACCTACAAATCTTTTTGTTTCTCAGTTGGGTAATGGTACCCTTATACCCCATTCATCATCATCAAACCAACTTTCAAAAGAGTCTCCATTGATGGAAGAGGTATTTTACTGCTGTTACCACCTGTTTTCCTGACTGCCTTTTCCCTAGTTTTACCTTTAGTTTTTAGCTCTATTGAAAGTTCACTCAAGGTACTTCTGAATCCATAAACGATATACAATCTAGTAGTCTTCTCTTCGAAATAAATTTGTGAATTATGATAGTTAGCTACCGTTTAGCAATGACCAGATTTGGCATCGGAACTCAAACCTCGCTAATAGTTGGAAATTGAATTAGAATAGATTCTGTCAATCTTAGACTCGTCTAGGATATGTTGCAGCATTATTTTGAGCTACACTTTTTCAGAACTTGTTGGGAGCTAGATGTAGAACCATGCCTGACTTGTGGAAATAATGGGTGTTTTATTAATTTTATTCAGATCCATGATTTGGAATGGATTGAGAATCAGTGAGACTTCAGCTTTTGATAACAGTATCACAGTGTTACGGTTGCCGCTGGTTGGCCCAAATCAATTTGATAAATTGGAGACCCAACCTAAATGAACCTGTCTCTACTACTCTACATGAAGAAGCTCAACTATTATAGTGACATCGTATAACTAGCAACTTGTAGGTGTAACATGAATGTTGGATCAGGCTTCAGAGTGTAAATGCCACACTGTATAGCAAAGGTGTCAGTGGATTTATATTCCTGACCTGTATAATTTTTTTATACACAATTTGAACCCGTTGTGCTGTTTAAACATTTGCTCTTTAATATTACACATTATTGTGTACAAATCTTGGTGTTTCACTTTGTTGGATGGTTTATTTCCTGAGCAGATTACAGTCTTATCAAGGGGTCAGCGCCAAGTAATACATCAGCTTGACAACCTCACCAACCTGCTTCACGAGCATTTGGTCTTGACCCGCCAAGGAAACGCCATGAGTAGGAACCGGATCCAGGAAGGAATCGACATGGCCATCTGTCCGTTGATAATCCTGACAATCGGCAGTGTCGGGTACTTCGTGTTCAAGAGTCTCAACCGGAGCTGATAAGAGCGAGACCCGATAAAGTGCGCGGTTCTGAAGCTCACCACCAAGTCAAGCCAAGAACCAGAGAGGCCAAGCAGTCTCAATTGATCTTCAGTGCCCAGAGCCCAGACTCTATAACTGTTACTTTCTCTTGGAAGTTATAGTCGGTCCTTGAGTCAGACACCATGATGGATATCATATCTAGTAGATTACATTTTCCAAGATAGGCGAAAACTCATATATACAAAGCGCAAGCAACAGAGTTTAGTCTTTGGTATGGAGCTGAGATACTTCGAAAAGGCCGGGAAAAAACGATGTACCGGAGGCATACATACTCTGCCTGTAGTCGATACTGGAAGTCCCAGTATCAATAAATTTTGGGGATACCGATCACAGTCCTTAATTCCTGATAATGTTGCCACATAGCTGCATAGGCTTTACTGAAATCTTTCTGCCCACCTGTGAGAGTCGCACGATTTTGCCATTGCGTGAGCCTGGTTCTTACTGCTGCATGCGGTTTTACTTGCCAGCGCTATCATGCTCTTAAAATTGTTGTGGCACAAGCTTTGATGTGACATAAAGCACACAAAATGGATTCTGGTGACACCGTACTGTTGGCATCTGCAACGCCATGCAAATAGTGTACTTCCTCCGCTCCTAAATATAAGTCTTTGTAGAGATTTCACTATGGACTACATACGGAGCAAAATGAGTGAATCTACACTCTAAAATGCACCTACATACATTTGTATGTGGTTCATAGTGAAATCCCTCCAAAGACTTATATTTAGGAACGGAGGGAGTATATGTTAGTGTACTCCAGCTGATGAATACAAACTGCGTGGATAGGTTTTAGTGAAATAAAAGTTTAGTTAACTCTGTCCAACTGTCCACTAGCAAATGAACAACAGAGCATGAGAAAATGCTTTGTGCAGAGGTTTAACATTTTGTGAAATTTGGCAAACCTTTTTTCTAGAAGGGTGAGTATCAAATTTGAGGATGCCCTTGAGTGAGTTCGATCCGCTTATGGGTCGGGTCCCGTCCAGGCCAGAGCCATGTTGCGGTCATCTTACGTTTTAAGCCCATTGATTGGCATGTCCCGTCACATGAACGTGGCCCTTAATGCCGAGGTGGG
>NC_041390.1:514136069-514231091 GCF_002162155.2 Triticum dicoccoides
TCAAGCTAAACACCTGCTGGGTCGGCCCCTCCTTGCGTGTGCGCATAGGGAGGGCTCGCCATTCTAGGGAGCCATCCAACAGATCAAGCATGAGGTCCGGTATAGGATATCCTTCTCCATTGGCAATGGGTGGGTCGCCGTTGCATATGGAGTTTCCTAGCGTGTTTCTATCTGTTCTAATATGATGTCGTTGTTGGGGAACGTTGCAGAAAACAAAAAATTTCCTACGGTTTCACCAAGATCCATCTAGGAGTTCATCTAGCAACGAGTGATCGGATTGCATCTACATACCTTTGTAGATCATGCGCGGAAGCTTCAAAGAACGGGGATGAGGAAGGCGTACTCGACGTGATCCAAATCACCGGAGATCCTAGCGCCGAACGGACGGCACCTCCGCGTTCAACACACGTACGGTTAGCGTAACGTCTCCTTCTTCTTGATCCAGCAAGGGGAAAGGAGAGGTTGAGGAAGGTGGCTCCAGCAGCAGCACGACGGCGTGATGGTGATGAAGCTGCAGTACTCCGGCAGGACTTCGCCAAGCACTATGAAGGAGGAGGAGGTGTTGGAGAGGGAGAGGGAGGCACCAAAGGCAAAGGTGAGAGGTCCTCCCTTCCCCCCACTATATATAGGGGGCCTAGGGGGGGGCGCCGGCCCTAGGAGATGCAATCTCCTAGGGGGGCGGCGGCCAAGGGAGGAATCCCTCCTCCCCAAGGCACCTAGGAGGTGCCTTCCCCTCCTAGGACTCTTCCTTTACGGTTTCCCCCACCCTAGGCGCATGGGCCCTAGGGGGAAGTGGCGCCCTAGCCCACTTTGGGCTGGATCCCTTCCCACTTCAGCCCACGGGGCCCTCCGGGATAGGTGGCCCCACCCGGTGGACCCCCCGGGACCCTTCCGGTGGTCCCGGTACAATACCGGTGACCCCGAAACTTGTCCCGATGGCCGAAATAGCACTTCCTATATATAATTCTTTACCTCCGGACCATTCCGGAACTCCTCGTGACGTCCAGGATCTCATCCGGGACTCCTAACAATATTCGGGTTACTGCATATACATATCCCTACAACCCTAGCGTCACCGAACCTTAAGTGTGTAGACCCTACGGGTTCGGGAGACATGTAGACATGACCGAGATCGCTCTCTGGTCAATAACCAACAGCGGGATCTGGATACCCATGTTGGCTCCCACATGCTCCTCGATGATCTCATCGGATGAACCACTATGTCGAGGATTCAAGCAACCCCGTATACAATTCCCTTCGTCAATCGGTATGTTACTTGCCCGAGATTCGATCGTCGGTATCCCAATACCTCGTTCAATCTCGTTACCGGCAAGTCACTTTACTCGTACCGTAATGCATGATCCCGTGACCAGACACTTGGTCACTTTGAGCTCATTATGATGATGCATTACCGAGTGGGCCCAGTGATACCTCTCCGTCATACGAAGTGACAAATCCCAGTCTTGATCCGTGTCAACCCAACAGACACTTTCAGAGATACCCGTAGTATACCTTTATAGTCACCCAGTTACGTTGTGACGTTTGGCACACCCAAAGCACTCCTACGGTATCCGGGAGTTACACGATCTCATGGTCTAAGGAAAAGATACTTGACATTGGAAAACTCTAGCAAATGAACTATACGATCTTATGCTATGTTTACGATTGGGTCTTGTCCATCACATCATTCTCCTAATGATGTGATCTCGTTATCAATGACATCCAGTGTCCATAGTCAGGAAACCATGACTATCTGTTGATCAACGAGCTAGTCAACTAGAGGCTTACTAGGGACATGTTGGTGTCTTTTATTCACACATGTATTACGATTTCCGGATAACACAATTATAGCATGAATAAAGACAATTATCATGAACAAGGAAATATAATAATAATGCTTTTATTATTGCCTCTAGGGCATATTTCCAACAGTCTCTCACTTGCACTAGAGTCAATAATCTAGTTACATTGTGATGAATCGAACACCCATGGAATTCTGGTGTTGATCATGTTTTGCTCTAGGGAGAGGTTTAGTCAACGGATCTGCTACATTCAGGTCCGTATGTACTTTACAAATATCTATGTATCCATCTTGAACATTTTCACGAATGAAGTTGAAGCGACGCTTGATATGCCTGGTCTTCTTGTGAAACCTGGGCTCCTTGGCAAGTGCAATAGCTCCAGTGTTGTCACAGAAGAGTTTGATTGGCCCCGACGCATTGGGTATGACTCCTAGGTCGGTGATGAACTCCTTCACCCAAATTGCTTCATGCGCTGCCTCCGAGGCTGCCATGTACTCCGCTTCACATGTAGATCCCGCCGCGATGCTCTGCTTGCAACTGCACCAGCTTACTGCCCCACCATTCAAAATATACACGTATCCGGTTTGTGGCTTAGAGTCATCCAGATCTGTGTCGAAGCTAGCGTCGACGTAACCCTTTATGACGAGCTCTTCGTCACCTCCATAGACGAGAAACATTTCCTTAGTCCTTTTCAGGTACTTCAGGATATTCTTGACCGCTGTCCAGTGTTCCTTGCCGGGATTACTTTGGTACCTTCCTACCAAACTTACGGCAAGGTTTACATCAAGTCTGGTACACAGCATGGCATAAATAATAGAACCTATGGCTGAGGCATAGGGGATGACACTCATCTCTTCTATATCTTCTGCCGTGGTCGGACATTGAGCTGAGCTCAATTTCACACCTTGCAACACAGGCAAGAACCCCTTCTTAGACTGATCCATATTGAACTTCTTCAATATCTTATCAAGGTATGTGCTTTGTGAAAGACCTATGAGGCGTCTTGATCTATCTCTATAGATCTTCATGCCTAATATATAAGCAGCTTCTCCAAGGTCCTTCATTGAAAAACTCTTATTCAAGTAGGCCTTAATGTTGTCCAAGAGTTCTATATCATTTCCCATCAAAAGTATGTCATCTACATATAATATGAGAAATGCTACAGAGCTCCCACTCACTTTCTTGTAAACGCAGGCTTCTCCATAAGTCTGCGTAAACCCAAACGCTTTGATCATCTCATCAAAGCGAATGTTCCAACTCCGAGATGCTTGCACCAGCCCATAAATCGAGCGTTGGAGCTTGCACACCTTGTCAACATTCTTAGGATCGACAAAACCTTCCGGCTGCATCATATACAATTCTTCCTTAAGGAAACCATTAAGGAATGCCGTTTTGACGTCCATTTGCCATATTTCATAATCATAGAATGCGGCAATTGCTAACATGATTCGGACGGACTTCAGCTTCGCTAATGGTGAGAAAGTCTCAACGTAGTCAACACCTTGAACTTGTCGATAACCCTTAGCGACAAGCCGAGCTTTATAGATGGTCACATTACCATCCGCGTCTGTCTTCTTCTTAAAGATCCATTTATTCTCTATGGCTCGCCGCTCAACGGGCAAGTCAGTCAAAGTCCATACTTCGTTTTCATACATGGATCCTATCTCGGATTTCAGGCTTCTAGCCATTTGTCAGAATCCGGGCTCGCCATCGCTTCTTCATAGTTCGAAGGTTCACCGTTGTCCAAGAACATGATTTCCAAGACAGGGTTGCCGTACCACTCTGGTGCGGAACGTGTCCTTGTGGACCTACGAATTTCAGTAGGAGCTTGATCAGAAGTATCTTGATCATTATCATTAACTTCCTCTCTAGTCGGTGCAGGCACCTCAGGAACATTTTCTTGAGTTGCGCCATTTTCCGGTTCAAGAGGTAATACTTCATCAAGTTCTACTTTCCTCCCACTTACTTCTTTCGAGAGAAACTCTTTTTCTAGAAAGGACCCATTCTTGGCAACAAAGATCTTGCCTTCGGATCTGAGGTAGAAGGTATACCCAATAGTTTCTTTAGGGTATCCTATGAAGACGCATTTTTCCGATTTGGGTTCGAGCTTTTCAGGTTGAAGTTTCTTGACATAAGCATCGCATCCCCAAACTTTTAGAAACGACAGCTTAGGTTTCTTCCCAAACCATAATTCATACGGTGTCGTCTCAACGGATTTTGACGGAGCCCTATTTAAAGTGAATGCGGCAGTCTCTAAAGCATAGCCCCAAAAAGATAGCGGTAAATCGGTAAGAGACATCATAGATCGCACCATATCTAATAGAGTGCGATTACGATGTTCGGACACACCATTACGCTGAGGTGTTCCAGGCAGCGTGAGTTGTGAAACTATTCCACATTTTCTTAAGTGTGTGCCAAACTCGTGACTCAAGTATTCTCCTCCACGATCTGATCGTAGGAACTTGATTTTCCTGTCACGTTGATTCTCAACCTCACTCTGAAATTCCTTGAACTTTTCAAAGGTTTCAGACTTGTGTTTCATTAAGTAGATATACCCATATCTACTCAAGTCATCAGTGAGGGTGAGAACATAACGATAGCCACCGCGAGCCTCAACACTCATTGGACCGCACACATCAGTATGTATGATTTCCAATAAGTTGGTTGCTCGCTCCATTGTTCCTAAGAACGGAGTCTTGGTCATTTTACCCATGAGGCATGGTTCGCACGTGTCAAATGATTCATAATCAAGAGACTCTAAAAATCCATCAGCATGGAGCTTCTTCATGTGTTTGACACCTATGTGACCAAGGCGGCAGTGCCACAAGTATGTGGGACTATCATTATCAATCTTACATCTTTTGGTACTCACACTATGAACATGTGTAGCATTACGCTCGAGATTCATTAAGAATAAACCATTCACCATCGGAGCATGACCATAAAACATATCTCTCATATAAATAGAATAACCATTATTCTCGGATTTAAATGAGTAGCCATCTCGAATTAAACGAGATCCTGATACAATGTTCATGCTCAAACTTGGCACTAAATAACAATTATTGAGGTTTAAAACTAATCTCGTAGGTAAATGAAGAGGCAGCGTGCCGACGGCGATCACATCGACCTTGGAACCATTCCCGACGCGCATCGTCACCTCGTCCTTCGCCAGTCTCCGCTTATTCCGCAGCTCCTGTTTTGAGTTACATATGTGAGCAACCGCACCGGTATCAAATACCCACGAGCTACTACGAGTATTGGTAAGGTACACATCAATTACATGTATATCACATATACCTTTCGTTTTGCCGGCCTTCTTGTCTGCTAAGTATTTGGGGCAATTCCGCTTCCAGTGACCACTTTCCTTGCAATAAAAGCACTCAGTCTCGGGCTTGGGTCCATTCTTTGGCTTCTTCTCGGCAGCTTGCTTGCCGGGTGCGGCAACTCCCTTGCCGTCCTTCTTGAAGGCTTTCTTACCCTTGCCCTGTTGGAAATATGCCCTAGAGGCAATAATGAAAGTATTATTATTATATTTCTTTGTTCATGATAATTGTCTTTATTCATGCTATAACTGTATTATCCGGAAATCGTAATACACGTGTGAATAATAGACACCAACATGTCCCTAGTAAGCCTCTAGTTGACTAGCTCGTTGATCAACAGATAGTCATGGTTTCCTGACTATGGACATTCGATGTTATTGATAACGGGATCACATCATTAGGAGAATGATGTGATGGACAAGACCCAATCCTAAACATAGCACAAGATCGTATAGTTCGTTTGCTAGAGTTTTCCAATGTCAAGTATCTTTTCCTTTGACCATGAGACCGTGTAACTCCCGGATACCGTAGGAGTGCTTTGGGTGTACCAAACGTCACAACGTAACTGGGTGACTATAAAGGTGCACTATAGGTATCTCCAAAAGTGTCTGTTGGGTTGACACGGATCAAGACTGGGATTTGTCACTCCGTGAGACGGAAAGGTATCACTGGGCCCACTCGGTTATGCATCATCATAATGAGCTCAAAGTGACCAAGTGTCTGGTCACTGGATCATGCATTACGGTACGAGTAAAGTGACTTGCCGGTAACGAGATTGAACGAGGTATTGGGATACCGACGATCGAATCTCGGGCAAGTAACATACCGATTGACAAAGGGAATTGTATACGGGGTTGCTTGAATCATCGACATCGTGGTTCATCCGATGAGATCATCGTGGAGTATGTGGGAGCCAACATGGGTATCCAGATCCTGCTGTTGGTTATTGACCGGAGAGTCGTCTCGGTCATGTCTGCATGTCTCCCAAACCCGTAGGGTCTACACACTTAAGGTTCGGTGACGCTAGGGTTGTAGGGATATGTATATGCAGTAACCCGAATGTTGTTCGGAGTCCCGGATGAGATCCCGGACGTCACGAGGAGTTCCGGAATGGTCCGGAGGTAAAGATTTATATATGGGAAGTCCTATTTCGGCCATCGGGACAAGTTTCGGGGTCATCGGTATTGTATGGGACCACCGGAAGGGTCCCGGGGGTCCACCGGGTGGGGCCACCTGTCCCGGGGGGCCACATGGGCTGTAGGGGGTGCGCCTTGGCCTACATGGGCCAAGGGCACCAGCCCCAAGAGGCCCATGCGCCTAGGGTTTCAAGGAGGAAGAGTCCTAGGAGGGGAAGGCACCTCCTAGGTGCCTTGGGGAGGAGGGATTCCTCCCCCTTGGCCGCACCACCCTAGGAGATTAGATCTCCTAGGGCCGCCCCCCCCTTGGCCCTCCTATATATAGTGGGGGGTATGGGGGACTTCTTACCTTGGCCTTTGGTTGCCTCCCTCTCCCTCTCCAACACCTCCTCCTCCTCCATAGTGCTTGGCGAAGCCCTGCCGGAGTACTGCAGCTCCATCAACACCACGCCGTCGTGCTGCTGCTGGTGCCATCTCCCTCAACCTCTCCTTCCCCCTTGCTGGATCAAGAAGGAGGAGACGTGGCTGTTCCGTACGTGTGTTGAACGCGGAGGTGCCGTCCGTTCGGTGCTAGGATCTCCGGTGATTTGGATCACGTCGTGTATGACTACCTCATCCCCGTTCTTTGAACGCTTCCGCTCGCGATCTACGAGGTACGTAGATGCATCTAATCACTCGTTGCTTGATGAACTCATAGATGGATCTTGGTGAAACCGTAGGAAATTTTTTGTTTTCCGCAACGTTCCCCAATAGTGGCATCATGAACTAGGTCTATGCGTAGTTCTTCTTGCGCGAGTAGAACACAATTTTTTGTGGGCGTAGATGTTGTCAACTTTCTTGCCGCTACTAGTCTTATCTTGCTTCAACGGTATTGTGGGATGAAGCGGCCCGGACCAACCTTACACGTACGCTTACGTGAGACCGGTTCCACCGACTAACATGCACAAGTTGCATAAGGTGGCTGGCGGGTGTCTGTCTCTCCTACTTTAGTTGGAGCGGATTCGATGAAAAGGGTCCTTATGAAGGGTAAATAGAAGTTGACAAATCACGTTGTGGCTTTCACGTAGGTAAGAAAACATTCTTGCTAGAACCCTACTTCAGCCACGTAAAACTTGCAACAACAATTAGAGGACGTCTAACTTGTTTTTGCAGCAAGTGCTTTGTGATATGATATGGCCAAAGTTGTGATGAATGATGAATGATCTATATGTGATGTATGAGATGTTCATGCTATTGTAATAGGAATCACGACTTGCATGTCGATGAGTATGACAACCGGCAGGAGCCATAGGAGTTGTCTTTATTTTTTATATGACCTGCGTGTCATTGAGAAACGCCATGTAAATTACTTTACTTTATTGCTAAACGCGTTAGGCTTAGTAGTAGAAGTAATAGTTGGCGAGCAACTTCATGGAGACACAATGATGGATATCATGATGATGGAGATCATGGTGTCATGCTGGTGACAAGATGATCATGGAGCCCCAAGATGGAGATCAAAGGAGCTATGTGATATTGGCCATATCATGTCACTATTATTATTTGATTGCATGTGATGTTTATCATGTTTTGCATCTTGTTTGCTTAGAACGACGGTAGTAAATAAGATGATCCCTCATAATAATTTCAAGAAGTGTTCTCCTCTAACTATGCACCGTTGCTAAGGTTCGTCGTTTCGAAGCACCACGTGATGATCGGGTGTGATAGATCCTTACGTTCACATACAACGGGTGTAAGACAGTTTTACACATGCAAAACACTTAGGGTTGACTTGACAAGCCTAGCATGTGCATAGACATGGCCTCGGAACACAGAAGACCGAAAGGTCGAGCATGAGTCGTATAGAAGATACGATCAACATGAAGATGTTCACCGACGTTGACTAGTCCGTCTCACGTGATGATCGGACACGGCCTAGCTAACTCGGATCATGTTATACTTAGATGACTAGAAGAGGGATGTCTATCTAAGTGGGAGTTCATTATAATTTGATTAGATGAACTTAATTATCATGAACTTAGTCTAAAATCTTTACAATATGTCTTGTAGATCAAATGGCCAACGTAGTCCTCAACTTCAACGCTTTCCTAGAGAAAACCAAGCTGAAAGACGATGGCAGCAACTACACGGACTGGGTCCGGAACCTGAGGATCATCCTCATAGCTGCCAAGAAAGATTATGTCCTACAAGCACCGCTAGGTGATCCACCCATCCCACAGAACCAAGACGTTATGAACGCTTGGCAGACACGTGCTGATGACTACTCCCTCGTTCAGTGCGGCATGCTTTACAGCCTAGAGCCGGGGCTCCAAAAGCGTTTTGAGAGACATGGAGCATATGAGATGTCCGAAGAGCTGAAAATGGTTTTTCAAGCTCATGCTCGGATCGAGAGATATGAAGTCTCCGACAAATTCTTCAGCTGTAAGATGGAGGAAAATAGTTCTGTCAGTGAGCACATACTCACTATGTCTGGGTTACATAACCGCTTGACTCAGCTGGGAGTTAATCTCCCGGATGATGCGGTCATTGACAGAATCCTCCAGTCGCTTCCACCAAGCTACAAAAGCTTTGTGATGAACTTCAATATGCAGGGGATGGAGAAGACCATTCCTGAAGTATTTGCTATGCTGAAATCAGCAAAGGTAGAAGTCAAGAAGGAACATCAAGTGTTGATGGTGAATAAAACCACTAAGTCCAAGAAGGGCAAGGGTAAAAAGAACTTCAAGAAGGATGGCAAGGGAGTTGCCGCGCCCGGCAAGCAAGCTGCCGGGAAGAAATCAAAGAATGGACCCAAGCCTGAGACGGAGTGCTTTTATTGCAAAGGGAAGGGTCACTGGAAACGGAACTGCCCCAAATACTTAGCGGACAAGAAGGCCGGCAACACCAAAGGTATATTTGATATACATGTAATTGATGTGTACCTTACCAGTACTCGTAGTAACTCCTGGGTATTTGATACCGGTGCCGTTGCTCATATTTGTAACTCACAGCAGGAGCTGCGGAATAAACGGAGACTGGCGAAGGACGAGGTGACGATGCGCGTCGGGAATGGTTCCAAGGTCGATGTGATCGCCGTCGGCACGCTACCTCTACATTTACCTACGGGATTAGTTTTGAACCTCAATAATTGTTATTTAGTGCCAAGTTTGAGCATGAACATTGTATCAGGATCTCGTTTAATTCGAGATGGCTACTCATTTAAATCCGAGAATAATGGTTGTTCTATTTATATGAGAGATATGTTTTATGGTCATGCTCCGATGGTGAATGGTTTATTCTTTATGAATCTCGAGCGTAATGCTACACATATTCATAGTATAAGTACCAAAAGATGTAAGATTGATAATGATAGTCCCACATACTTGTGGCACTGCCTCCTTGGTCACATAGGTGTCAAACGCATGAAGAAGCTCCATGCAGATGGACTTTTAGAGTCTCTTGATTATGAATCATTTGACACGTGCGAACCATGCCTCATGGGTAAAATGACCAAGACTCCGTTCTCAGGAACAATGGAGCGAGCAACCAACTTATTGGAAATCATACATACTGATGTGTGCGGTCCAATGAGTGTTGAGGCTCGCGGTGGCTATCGTTATGTTCTCACCCTCACTGATGACTTGAGTAGATATGGGTATGTCTACTTAATGAAACACAAGTCTGAGACCTTTGAAAAGTTCAAGGAATTTCAGAGTGAGGTTGAAAATCAACGTGACAGGAAAATCAAGTTCCTGCGATCAGATCGTGGAGGAGAATACTTGAGTCACGAGTTTGGTACACACTTAAGAAAATGTGGAATAGTTTCACAACTCACGCCGCCTGGAACACCTCAGCGAAATGGTGTGTCCGAACGTCGTAATCGCACTCTATTAGATATGGTGCGATCTATGATGTCTCTTGCCGATTTACCACTATCTTTTTGGGGCTATGCTTTAGAGACTGCCGCATTCACTTTAAATAGGGCACCGTCGAAATCCGTTGAGACGACACCGTTTGAATTGTGGTTTGGGAAGAAACCTAAGCTGTCGTTTCTAAAAGTTTGGGGATGCGATGCTTATGTTAGGAAACTTCAACCTGAAAAGCTCGAACCCAAATCGGAAAAATGCGTCTTCATAGGATACCCTAAAGAAACTATTGGGTATATCTTCTACCTCAGATCCGAAGGCAAGATATTTGTTGCCAAGAATGGGTCCTTTCTAGAGAAAGAGTTTCTCTCGAAAGAAGTAAGTGGGAGGAAAGTAGAACTTGATGAAGTATTACCTCTTGAACCAGAAAATGGCGCAACTCAAGAAAATGTTCCTGAGGTGCCTGCACCGACTAGAGAGGAAGTTAATGATGATGATCAAGATACTTCTGATCAAGCTCCTACTGAAATTCGAAGGTCCACAAGGACACGTTCCGCACCAGAGTGGTACGGCAACCCTGTCTTGGAAATCATGTTGTTAGACAACGGTGAACCTTCGAACTATGAAGAAGCGATGGCGGGCCCGGATTCTGACAAATGGCTAGAAGCCATGAAATCCGAGATGGATCCATGTATGAAAACGAGGTATGGACTTTGACTGACTTGCCCGTTGAACGGCGAGCCATAAAAAATAAATGGATCTTTAAGAAGAAGACAGACGCGGATGGTAATGTGACCATCTATAAAGCTCGGCTTGTCGCTAAGGGTTATCGACAAGTTCAAGGGGTTGACTACGATGAGACTTTCTCACCGGTAGCGAAGCTAAAGTCCGTCCGAATCATGTTAGCAATTGCCTCGTTCTACGATTATGAAATATGGCAAATGGACGTCAAAACGGCATTCCTTAATGGTTTCCTTAAGGAAGAATTGTATATGATGCAGCCGGAAGGTTTTGTCGATCCTAAGAATGCCGACAAGGTGTGCAAGCTCCAACGCTTGATTTATGGGCTGGTGCAAGCATCTCGGAGTTGGAACATTCGCTTTGATGAGATGATCAAAGCGTTTAGGTTTACGCAGACTTATGGAGAAGCCTGCGTTTACAAGAAAGTGAGTGGGAGCTCTGTAGCATTTCTCATATTATATGTAGATGACATACTTTTGATGGGAAATGATATAGAACTTTTGGACGGCATTAAGGCCTACTTGAATAAGAGTTTTTCAATGAAGGACCTTGGAGAAGCTGCTTATATATTAGGCATCAAGATCTATAGGGATAGATCGAGACGCCTCATAGGTCTTTCACAAAGCACATACCTTGATAGGGTTCTTGCCTGTTTTGCAAGGTGTGAGATTGAGCTCGGCTCAATGCCCGACCACGGCAAAAGATAAAGAAGAGATGAGTGTCATCCCCTATGCTTCAGCCATAGGATCTATTATGTATGCCATGCTGTGTACCAGACCTGATGTAAACCTTGCCGTAAGTTTGGTAGGAAGGTACCAAAGTAATCCCGGCAAGGAACACTGGACAGCGGTCAAGAATATCCTGAAGTACCTGAAAAGGACAAAGGACATGTTTCTCGTTTATGGAGGTGATGAAGAGCTCGTCGTAAAGGGTTACGTCGACGCTAGCTTCGACACAGATCTGGATGACTCTAAGTCACAAACCGGATACGTGTATATGTTGAATGGTGGAGCAGTGAGCTGGTGCAGCTGCAAGCAGAGCGTCGTGGCGGGATCTACATGTGAAGCGGAGTACATGGCAGCCTCGGAGGCAGCACATGAAGCAATATGGGTGAAGGAGTTCATCACCGACCTAGGAGTCATACCCAATGCGTCGGGGCCAATCAAACTCTTCTGTGACAACACTGGAGCTATTGCACTTGCCAAGGAGCCCAGGTTTCACAAGAGGACAAGGCACATCAAGCGTCGTTTCAACTCCATTCGTGAAAATGTTCAAGATGGAGACATAGAGATTTGTAAAGTACATACGGACCTGAATGTAGCAGATCCGTTGACTAAACCTCTCCCTAGGGCAAAACATGAGCAACACCAGAATTCCATGGGTGTTCGATTCATAACAATGTAACTAGATTATTGACTCTAGTGCAAGTGGGAGACTGTTGGAAATATGCCCTAAAGGCAATAATGAAAGTATTATTATTATATTTCTTTGTTCATGATAATTGTCTTTATTCATGCTATAACTGTATTATCCGGAAATCGTAATACACGTGTGAATAATAGACACCAACATGTCCCTGGTAAGCCTCTAGTTGACTAGCTCGTTGATCAACAGATAGTCATGGTTTCCTGACTATGGACATTGGATGTTATTGATAACGGGATCACATCATTAGGAGAATGATGTGATGGACAAGACCCAATCCTAAACATAGCACAAGATCGTATAGTTCGTTTGCTAGAGTTTTCCAATGTCAAGTATCTTTTCCTTTGACCATGAGATCGTGTAACTCCCGGATACCGTAGGAGTGCTTTGGGTGTACCAAATGTCACAACGTAACTGGGTGACTATAAAGGTGCACTACAGGTATCTCCGAAAGTGTCTGTTGGGTTGACACGGATCAAGACTGGGATTTGTCACTCCGTGAGACGGAAAGGTATCACTAGGCCCACTCGGTTATGCATCATCATAATGATCTCAAAGTGACCAAGTGTCTGGTCACTGGATCATGCATTACGGTACGAGTAAAGTGACTTGCCGGTAACGAGATTGAACGAGGTATTGGGATACCGACGATCGAATCTCGGGCAAGTAACATACCGATTGACAAAGGGAACTGTATACGGGGTTGCTTGAATCCTCGACATCGTGGTTCATCCGATGAGATCATCGTGGAGTATGTGGGAGCCAACATGGGTATCCAGATCCCGCTGTTGGTTATTGATCGGAGAGTCGTCTCGGTCATGTCTGCATGTCCCCCGAACCCGTAGGGTCTACACACTTAAGGTTCGGTGACGCTAGGGTTGTAGGGATATGTATATGCAGTAACCCGAATGTTGTTCGGAGTCCCGGATGAGATCCCGGACGTCACGAGGAGTTCCGGAATGGTCCGGAGGTAAAGATTTATATATGGGAAGTCCTATTTCGGCCATCGGGACAAGTTTTGGGGTCATCGGTATTGTACCGGGACCACCGGAAGGGTCCCGGGGGTCCACCGGGTGGGGCCACCTGTCCCGAGGGGGCACATGGGCTGTAGGGAGTGCGTCTTGGCCTACATGGGCCAAGGGCACCAGCCCCAAGAGGCCCATGCGCCTAGGGTTTCAAGGAGGAAGAGTCCTAGGAGGGGAAGGCACCTCCTAGGTGCCTTGGGGAGGAGGGATTCCTCCCCCTTGGCCGCACCACCCTAGGAGATTAGATCTCCTAGGGCCTCCCCCCTTGGCCCTCCTATATATAGTGGGGGGTATGGGGGACTTTTTACCTTGGCCTTTGGTTGCCTCCCTCTCCCTCTCCAACACCTCCTCCTCCTCCATAGTGCTTGGCGAAGCCCTGCTGGAGTACTGCAGCTCCATCAACACCACGCCGTCGTGCTACTGCTGGTGCCATCTCCCTCAACCTCTCCTTCCCCCTTGCTGGATCAAGAAGGAGGAGACGTGGCTATTCCGTATGTGTGTTGAACGCGGAGGTGCCGTCCATTCGGTGCTAGGATCTCCGGTGATTTGGATCACGTCGTGTACGACTACCTCATCCCCGTTCTTTGAACGCTTCCGCTCGCGATCTACAAGGTACGTAGATGCATCTAATCACTCGTTGCTTGATGAACTCATAGATGGATCTTGGTGAAACCGTAGGAAATTTTTTGTTTTCTGCAACGTTCCCCAACATGCCCTTCTTGAAGTTAGTGGTTTTATTCACCATCAACACTTGATGTTCCTTTTTGACTTCTGACTCTGCTGATTTCAGCATTGCAAATACTTCAGGAATGGTCTTTTCCATCCCCTGCATATTGAAGTTCATCACAAAGCTCTTGTAGCTTGGTGGAAGCGACTGAAGGATTCTGTCAATGACCGCGTCATTCGGGAGATTAACTCCCAGCTGAGTCAAGCGGTTATGTAACCCAGACATAGTGAGTATGTGCTCACTGACAGAACTGTTTTCCTCCATCTTACAGCTGAAGAATTTGTCGGAGACTTGATATCTCTCGACCCGGGCATGAGCTTGTAAAACCATTTTCAGCTCTTCGAACATCTCATATGCTCCGTGTCTCTCAAAACGCTTTTGGAGCCCCGGCTCTAAGCTGTAAAGCATGCCGCACTGAACGAGGGAGTAGTCATCGGTACGTGCCTGCCAGGCGTTCATAACATCTTGTTCTGCAGGGAGAACAGGTGCGTCACCTAGCGGTGCTTGTAGGACATAATCTTTCTTGGCAGCTATGAGGATGATCCTCAGGTTCCGGACCCAGTCCGTGTAGTTGCTGCCATCGTCTTTCAGCTTGGTTTTCTCTAGGAACGCGTTGAAGTTGAGGACTACGTTGGCCATTTGATCTACAAGACATATTGTAAATATTTTAGACTAAGTTCATGATAATTAAGTTCATCTAATCAAATTATTCAATGAACTCCCACTTAGATAGACATCCCTCTTCTAGTCATCTAAGTATAACATGATCCGAGTTAACTAGGCCGTGTCCGATCATCACGTGAGACGGACTAGTCAACGTCGGTGAACATCTTCATGTTGATCGTATCTTCCATACGACTCATGCTCGACCTTTCGGTCTTCTGTGTTCCGAGGCCATGTCTGTACATGCTAGGCTCGTCAAGTCAACCTAAGTGTTTTGCATGTGTAAATCTGTCTTACACCCGTTGTATGTGAACGTTAGAATCTATCACACCTGATCATCACGTGGTGCTTCGAAACAACAAACTGTCGCAATGGTGCACAGTTAGGGGGAACACTTTCTTGAAATTATTATGAGGGATCATCTTATTTACTACCGTCGTTCTAAGTAAACAAGATGCAAAAACATGATAAACATCACATGCAATCAAATAATAAAAGTGACATGATATGGCCAATATCACATAGCTCCTTTGATCTCCATCTTGGGGCTCCATGATCATCTTGTCACCGGCATGACACCATGATCTCCATCATCATGATCTCCATCATTGTGTCTCCATGAAGTTGCTCGCCAACTATTACTTCTACTACTATGGCTAACGCGTTTAGCAATAAAGTAAAGTAATTTACATGGTGTTTCTCAATGACACGCAGGTCATACAAAAATAAAGACAACTCCTATGGCTCATGCCGGTTGTCATACTCATCGACATGCAAGTCGTGATTCATATTACAATAGCATGAACATCTCATACATCACATATAGATCATTCATCATTCATCACAACTTTGGCCATATCATATCACAAAGCACTTGCTGCAAAAACAAGTTAGACGTCCTCTAATTGTTGTTGCAAGTTTTACGTGGCTGAAATAGGATTCTAGCAAGAACGTTTTCTTACCTACGTGAAAGCCACAACGTGATTTGTCAACTTCTATTTACCCTTCATAAGGACCCTTTTCATCGAATCCGCTCCAACTAAAGTGGGAGAGACAGACACCCGCCAGCCACCTTATGCAACTAGTGCATGTTAGTCGGTGGAACCGGTCTCACGTAAGCGTACGTGTAAGGTTGGTCCGGGCCGCTTCATCCCACAATACCGTTGAAGCAAGATAAGACTAGTAGCGGCAAGAAAGTTGACAACATTAACGCCCACAACAAATTGTGTTCTACTTGTGCAAGAGAACTACGCATAGACCTAGCTCATGATGCCACTGTGGGGAACGTTGCAGAAAACAAAAATTTTCCTACGGTTTCACCAAGATCCATCTAGGAGTTCATCTAGCAACGAGTGATCGGATTGCATCTACATACCTTTGTAGATCACGTGCGGAAGTGTTCAAAGAACGGGGATGAGGAAGGCGTACTCGACGTGATCCAAATCACCGGAGATCCTAGCGCCGAACGGACGGCACCTCCGCGTTCAACACACGTACGGTTAGCGTAACGTCTCCTTCTTCTTGATCCAGCAAGGCGAAAGGAGAGGTTGAGGAAGATGGCTCTAGCAGCAGCACGACGACGTGGTGGTGATGGAGCTGCAGTACTCCGGCAGGGCTTCGCCAAGCACTATGGAGGAGGAGGAGGTGTTGGAGAGGGAGAGGGAGGCACCAAAGGCAAAGGTGAGAGGTCCTCCCTTCCCCCCACTATATATAGGGGGCCTAGGGGGGGCGCCGGCCCTAGGAGATACAATCTCCTAGGGGGGGCGGCGGCCAAGGGAGGAATCCATCCTCCCCAAGGCACCTAGGAGGTGCCTTCCCCTCCTAGGACTCTTCCTTTAGGGTTTCCCCCACCCTAGGCGCATGGGCCCTAGGGGGAAGTGGCGCCCAACCCACTTTGGGCTGGATCCCTTCCCACTTCAGCCCATGGGGCCCTCCGGGATAGGTGGCCCCACCCGATGGACCCCCCGGGACCCTTTCGGTGGTCCCGGTACAATACCGGTGACCCCGAAACTTGTCCCGATGGCCGAAATAGCACTTCCTATATATAATTCTTTACCTCCGGACCATTCCGGAACTCCTCGTGACGTCCAGGATCTTATCCGGGACTCCGAACAACATTCGGGTTACTGCATATATATATCCCTACAACCCTAGCGTCACCGAACCTTAAGTGTGTAGACCCTACGGGTTCGGGAGACATGTAGACATGACCGAGATCGCTCTCTGGTCAATAACCAACAGCGGGATCTGGATACCCATGTTGGCTCCCACATGCTCCTCGATGATCTCATCGGATGAACCACTATGTCGAGGATTCAAGCAACCCCGTATACAATTCCCTTCGTCAATCGGTATGTTACTTGCCCGAGATTCGATCGTCGGTATCCCAATACCTCGTTCAATCTCGTTACCGGCAAGTCACTTTACTCGTACCGTAATGCATGATCCCGTGACCAGACACTTGGTCACTTTGAGCTCATTATGATGATGCATTACCGAGTGGGCCCAGTGATACCTCTCCGTCATACGGAGTGACAAATCCCAGTCTTGATCCGTGTCAACCCAACAGACACTTTCGGAGATACCCGTAGTATACCTTTATAGTCACCCAGTTACGTTGTGACGTTTGGCACACCCAAAGCACTCCTACGGTATCCGGGAGTTACACGATCTCATGGTCTAAGGAAAAGATACTTGACATTGGAAAACTCTAGCAAACGAACTATACGATCTTATGCTATGTTTAGGATTGGGTCTTGTCCATCACATCATTCTCCTAATGATGTGATCTCGTTATCAATGACATCCAGTGTCCATAGTCAGGAAACCATGACTATCTGTTGATCAACGAGCTAGTCAACTAGAGGCTTACTAGGGACATGTTGGTGTCTTTTATTCACACATGTATTACGATTTCCGGATAACACAATTATAGCATGAATAAAGACAATTATCATGAACAAGGAAATATAATAATGATGCTTTTATTATTGCCTCTAGGGCATATTTCCAACAGTCATTGGTTTCCACGGCGGCCCATGATGGCCATTGGAGCATCATGTTCCAGTGATCATTTGGGCCCATGGAGATAGTCGAGTGGGCCAACTTGTGTGTTGCCCTCCCGTCGGTGATCGCGGACCATCCAGACATCGTGTCTTGGCAGCTAACCCCCCTGGGGATCTTTTCTGTTGGCTCAGCTTATCATGCCTTATGTCGCCGGCCTTCCCTTTCTTGGACCTTTCAGCTATGGAAAGCCCCTTGCCTCTCAAAAAGAAAATCTTTGTTCGGCAGCTTTTGCGGGTTCGCCTCCCATCTGGGACGTAGGTGATCAAGTTGCACGGCCCTGGGGGATGGGATGTGTCCCCTTTGTACTGTCTTGAAGATATGGACGGACATGTTCTCGTGCTCAGCAGTGAAAGCTCTTTGGAGCTATGTACGTGAGGCTCTAGGGCTCGATTGGGAGGCCCTAGACCTGGTCGGGTTCCTACATACCCATGCCAACTAGATCGGGAGGAGGAGACGCTTCTTCTGGCTTGTGTTTGCCCCTCTAGTTTGGACCCTATAATGGACATGTAACAAGATGATTATTGAACGAGCCTTTCTTAGGTGGGCCTCTGACTTGTTCTTCAAATTCCTTGTATTCTGCAGCACTTGCACCCGTTTTCTAGGCAGTGGATCACGACTGGCTTGGACACATTTTGGACGCTTTGACTGCGACGGCTCGTCGTCTTCTTCCCCGTAGATCTCCTGAGCTACCGACCACTTGGTGGTCCCCCCTATTTTGTGGGGCTTTTTTTACTTTTTGCTGATGCCTCATCAGCCAAATTTTTTATTTTTGGTGCGGCACTTAAATTTGTTGTATGGTTGTGATGATTGCTTTTTTTTTCCTGACACTAATAGTGATGTTAACTCTTTTATTTATAATAAAGCGTGGAGAAAGCCTGATTCAGAGTATCAAATTTTGTGTCGAAAGGAGACGGGAAAGTACAATTATAGGCCCATCGGAAAAAATTAAAACAAAATCAGCCCATAATAATCCGTGAAAAGCAAGAGTCCGACTAAGATGCGGTCGATCGTGCAAACCTAGGCAGCCCACGCACGCCCAGGCCTGCCTCTCGCGTGCCCCCTTTTATTGGCCCCGTCCCCTTCACCAAACGCGAAAGCTCTGTTCCGGTCTCCCGTCTCGCTGTGCCTCCTCCTGCCCTCCGCTCGCCTAGGGTTCGCTCGCTCGCTCGTCCCCAGGTTCGCTCTTGATGGACCAGGGCGACGTCGCCGTGGCCGTGCCCCCCGCCGCCCCCTCCTCCTCCTGCGGCGGCGCCGGCTGCAAGAAGGGCAAGCGCTTCGAGATCAAAAAGTGGAACGCCGTCGCGCTCTGGGCCTGGGGTAAGCTATTGTCGCTCGCTCGCTCGCTCTGGGCCTGGGGTAACCTATTCTCGCTCGATCGATCGCGTTCTGCTCTTTCGTTCGCTTGATTTTCGCCTGACCCGATGCGATTCTGATCTCGTTCTTCCGTGTTTTGCGCGCAGATATTGTGGTCGACAACTGCGCCATCTGCCGTAACCACATCATGGACCTCTGTGAGCACGCGTCGCGTTCGCCGCTTCGCATCGATTTTGTTTCCACGATTCTAGGGTTTTCGGTGTGAAATCTGACCCGTGACGTTTGTGTGTGTATGCAGGCATCGAGTGCCAGGCGAACCAGGCCAGCGCCACCAGCGAGGAGTGCACCGTCGCTTGGGGTATGATACAGATCTTCTTTCCTTGCTTCCCCTGTTTCCTGCCGTAAAATGTTGCAATTCCCCTACTATTGTATAGTCTTGCAACCGTAGTTGTCATTGTTAATGTAAGGGTTATTTGAGTATTAATAGCTGCTCAATCTGGTATTGGACATGCTGTGAATATTGGTGTGTTTTTAGAAGTCTTAACAAGTTTCTTAGTCTGTCGTGGCTTTATTAGGGGTTTCATCGATTGAACTATTGGAGAATTTTGTATGCTATTTGCTGATGCCTGACGATAATTTTTTGTTGTTGCTCTGCTCTGTTACAATGTAATATTTATTTTGGTTGGTTCGTGTTGCTGTGCTACTAATTATTTGCTCAATATTGCTTGTCTGATGTGAGCCTTGTTAAGTTATACTACAACCTATATGGCATTGGGAGTCCTTGGGTTTCCATGGTTTCCGTGCAAGGGGATTTACTTATTCGGCACTGCCGCATGAAGCTGGGTATGTGTTATGTACATGCAACGATGGCTCCCCTTATCTGGCTGAGCTGAAGTTACAGCTGATGCTTATTTATCAACTTGTTATTCTCCACTGTTTTATAAAAACAATTAGAATGTGCTGTTGAGGATTTGTTGCTCAGTCGTAACACCATGCTCAGCAGCCTAGTGCTTATCGACTTCTGTAATATTGTTTTACTCTTTGAATTGTGGTATTGGGGTATGGGGTACTATCCTGGCTTATGTGGTCTAGTGACCAACCTCGTAGTAAACTTGCATCCATTTATTACTCTTTGTCTTCAATTCAAGACTGACAGTGCAATGTTATTTAGGAAGGAACCTACCATCTTATTCTGCATTCTGCTATCCTTGAGTTTACTTGAAGGTGGACAATGATTGTCATTCATTCGTTCTAAACTTATTTCTAGGCTAAAATCAATTTAGGGAAGTCACAGAATATTTGGTTTAATCTATGTTCTTAACTGCACTTAGTTCTCCCTCCTTTTGCAAATATAAGGCGCAATAGTTTCTATGATCTTCTGGCGTATAGTGCAAGGCATCTCTTGTATTCAGGTATAGCATCTGTTGATTGCAAAAGGAAGTTACTACTGTGCACTTGACAGATTGGCGAATGACTTCCCTTTGTAATTAATCATTTATAATTGTTCACTTCTAGTTATTCCCAAAGTAAAAGAAAAAAAGCGCCAGACATTAACTGTACGTTTTGCCACTGACTTGTGCTTTTCTGACCAAAACACACACTTAATTGCAATTATCTGCACATTAAGATTTGGGCTTTTTGCTATCGCGTGCCTAGGCACACCTTTTTTAACTATGGTTACGCCTTCAAGTAATAACATGGCATTTGGTTTTAACGTAAATAAAATATAGGTTACAATTTGGATTCTCCATATTTTTAAATTTTAATTGCCAGTTGAGTTTTTTTTTCGAAATACCTACCAATTCCCAGAGAGTAAACAATGTCAATACATGAATCAGGTGTTACTGGAAATTGATCAAAAGTGATTTCTTGTGCCATCATGTTTAGGACTGCATTGTGTAGTAGGGATCTGTATTTAGATCAGAAGCTGTTTTTTCAAGAGTAGCATATGATGAGATCATTGGTTGATAAATAGTTTCTTGATCTTACATGTGGACTGTTTGTTTCTGTTCTATGATTCCAAAGTCGGTATTTTGACTGCATCAGCTTCTTGATCATTTAGACAGACATTATGCGCAATTATCAATGGTAGTGAATTCTCTCCTGGAAGATTATCATAGTTGTTCATTGTTATTTTCTAGTGATACCGGACATTGCATTGTTTTTTTACATTACATGTTGCAGAGGATTGCATCTGACTATGTGGTTAAGGGTTTGCAATTAACTGAGTTAAGTTATGGCCTGTTTGTATTTTCTCAGGAGTTTGCAACCATGCATTCCACTTCCACTGCATCAGCCGTTGGCTCAAGACCCGTCAAGTGTGCCCTCTAGGTTTGTAGCCCCGTTGATTTCCCCCAGCATCACTGTTGCTTGCTACTCCTGTTCACTATCCTGACGTTCCATTTTGCATTGCAGACAACAGCGAGTGGGAGTTCCAGAAGTATGGTCACTAAGACAGTCATGGCCAGGGGCGAAGTTACTTAATGGTTGTTGAACTTTAGTGCTATTAGTGATAACTCCTGGTTAAGGATAGTGGATGGTTGGTTGATGTTTCTGGAGCTTGGATTTATATTAAACCACATGTATCCTTGTTGAGTACCGTTCATCATGTCGTCCCTGAGAGCTACCTATGGATCTCTCTGTTTTGCAGGAATTTAAGTGTGAATTTGGTGGGTACTCAGTTTGTGTCTGCGTGTGAAATTTTACTACCTTATGATGTCGTGCTTCTATCTAATTTTCAGTGACATTTGGCTTTTCTCCTGATAATTTGTCTCGGCTACAGAATAAATCGTTTAAAATTGCCATATACTCCCTCTGTAAAGAAGTATAATATTGTCTAAAATTGCCATATGCTCTCTCTATAAACAATCTTATACGTATTTCTTTATAGAAGCAGTCTTTTAAAATGGCACGCAAAGTTGCCATATCGGTCAAAAATTATGATATACAATTTTAAGAATAAAGCGACATCATTAGCAAGGGTCGTCATGTGTGTTCAAAGCGCCGTACGGCGTCTTCTTGCGCCACGGGCGCCTGTTGTAAACGGACGCCTCTCCGGAGGCGCCCCAAATCTAGGGCTTTGCCCAGAATCAATAGAACACAAGTTTTCATCAAATCTTTACACGTTATCAGCCACGCTAGCCTCGACCAACAGAGCATGAACAAGAAGAGATGAGAAGGTAAGATGGCAGGGATGAACCTGCATAGAATCACCTCTGCCCTTGTTCGATTCATTGGACGGGAGATCCGTCGATCTGCCAGACGCCACAGTGCTGGTGCTCCTCGCCATTGGGGCCCAGGCAACGGTCGCCGTGGTCGTCAGGAGCACCCTGGCCCTGCCGCTGCAGAACAGGCAGGACCAAGCAACTCATCTGCCGCCGTCCACCACGCCTACCAGGCACCCCCGATGCCGGCCTTCGTCGCTCCACCAATGGACTGGGCTCCCGCCGAGGCTGCAGCCCCGTACCTGGGCGAGGAGGAGTTCTTCGATGCCGCCCAGGCCCCGCCACCGCCGGGGGTCTTCTTCGGCAATGGCATGGACGCAGGCGTGGCCTTCTGTCCGGTGCACGGATACGGCCCTTGCCCTGCCCGCGATTTCTGCCCCGTGCACGGGTACGGGCCGTGCCCTTCACCGCCGGCCACTCCACCACCGGAACCGGAGGTCATCGATGAGTCGCTCGCCTACCCGGACCTCCCAACGCCGACGCCCGCCGACGAAGACGAGGAGCACTTCGCCCCTCCAGGCTATGGCCCTGTGCCCACCATGATGGAGTGGGAGGTGACACCGAACGAAGAGGAGGAGCAGTGGCTCAACTCCGTTGTGAAGCCGGAGCCAACCACGCGGGCGGAGACCGACAAACCCGGAGCCACCATCCCCGACCTCAACACTGCCACCGGCGTGAAGATCGAGGAAGCGGCGTCGTCTTCCAAGGCCCCAGCATCTCCGCCGCCTCCGCCCCCGGCAAGCCCGCGAACGCCCCCACCGGCGGCTCGCCGGATCCTTCGCCGTTTCGCGGCGGCGCTGGAGCAGCACCGCCCCGGCCTCCGCTCCGGCTCCTGGGCCCCTGCAGGCCTCCACCTCCCCGGCTACGCTGCGGGGGGGCCGCCCTCCTCCCGAAGATCACCGGCGCTGGGCGCCATCGGCGGCGGCCGGCGGGATCCCGTGGAGGTGGCGGTGGAATGGGGGGTATTGACCCCAACCGCCCCACCTCCCGTCCCCCCTTATCCGCTTGATGTCTCCATCAGCGGGGCCGCCATGGGCCTGGGCCGAAAGGCCTCGTGGGCTGTGGCCCATGTTGCAACGACCAGAAAAAAAACCCAACGGGTTATAGGCTAGATTGCAGAAAAATCCTTATATTATCGGGATTTCGTGCATTAGTCCAACTACTAGTACTAATTTAGTGCTTGTCATGTTTTAGCCCCGTAAATTTGGGAATTCGCAGATAGGTTCAACTACTAGTGCTGTAATTAAGTACTTGTCATGTTTTAGACCTTGTATCTCGATGTGATTATATATTGTACTCAATTAAATTGTGTATTGATGTTTAGACCATATTATTTCTATAAATCATTATATGTTCAATGTGTTTGCAATTTGCAATCCCTATAACATGTACAAATGGTACAATAATATTATTTTGCAATTGAAAATCATTTATTCTTGCAACTCAAATATTAATTCGACATCAATTAAGTCCAAAAATGCCTATGTAGCACAAAAATAGACTTAATTCGAATAGAATTTAAACAAAGTTCAAGTCTTTACTTGAATTCACAACAATTGCAAAATTTATTACAACATGACCGTGATGATTTTAATTTACATACAAGTAAATTGATCGATTATCTGGTTCTCAATCTTGTAGGACAAAATGACCGTCAAAGAATTTGAAGAGCTTGCGCTCGACGGACACAACTATCCTACATGGGCTATGGATGTTAAAATCAGTCTTTCATCCCGTGGAATTGCAGCTGCACTCATACCTCCTGCAGACCCTCCCCAAGAGGGAATTGCAGTTGCACTCATACCTCCTGCAGACCCTCCCCAAGAGGGAATTGCACAATTAAACGAACAACAACAATATGCTGCTTTATACATAATAACGCACCATATCCATCCAGATCTGAAATCTGAATATTTGATGGAGGAATCTCCAAGCAATATGTGGCAATCACTTAAGACTAGATATGAACAGCAAAAGGCAGTTATACTTCCTGAAGCTAGTCATGAGTAGACCCATTTAAGACTCCAAGATTTCAAATCGATCGGAGCTTATAATCATGAGGTTCATAAAATTTTCTCAAAGTTGCGGTTTTGCGAGAAGGAGCCTACAAAAGCAGATAAGATAGAAAAGACTCTATCCACTATGCTCCCAGCTGACAGGATCCTACAGCAACAATATCGTGCCCGCAATTATACAGTTTACTCTGAACTTATACATGTGCTCCTCCAGGCTAAGAAACACGATGAACTTCTGCTAAAGAATAGTAATCAACGCCCAATTGGGGCCGCTCCTCTGCCTGAAGTACATGCAAATTTTCAGAAAAATACCAAGTTCAATGGTTCTTTCAAAGGCCAAAACAAGAACTTCAAGGGTAAGAGCAACTACAACAAGAAGAACAAGTCACAAAATTCAGACAAGGGGAAGGGCATAACAAAGAATAAGTTTGATAAAACTAAACTTTGCCAGAAATGTGGATGCTACAAGCATGTCACCAAAAAATGCCACACCCCAAGACATCTGGTAAACCTCTACCTGCAATCCATGGGACGTAACAGACCTGCCCAAGGAGCAAGATATGAAGCTCACTTCAATCTTCAACCTGATAACAACAAGGAAGCTGGTTGTTCGCAAGATGTTCGAGGAGCACCAAGTAACAACAAGGAATTCCATATATCACAGGACTCCATGGACACGGAGAATATGATGACCGAATACGCCGCCGACATGTTCGGGGACTTTGATTAGTCAATTGACTCCATTTAGATATTTTATTTGTTTACATCCATCAGATTGTTGTAATAAAAACATATTATTATTGTTATTGTCATCATTCTATATTGTAAAAACACAATATATATTGTATCAGCACTTTGATATCAATAAAATTTGTATGTATTCTATATATCCAATAAAGTGTTTTCATTAAACTGAAAATTCCACATTTTAATATATAGATTTCTACGGGAGTCAATCCAATGGAGGAGGAAATGTGCCTTGTGGACAGTGGCACCACAAACTCTATACTTAGGGAAATAAAGTATTTCCAAACTCTTACAAAATTGAATGGAGATATTTTAACAATCGCTGGACGCGATGCGGTAATTGTTGGCAAAGGACGTGCCATATTTACCCTCCCTATGGGTACACAAATTGTAATTGAGGATGCTTTATTGTATCCCGATTCAACTCGTACCCTCATAGGTTATAGAGATATCCGCAAAAATGGTTTCCACATTGAAACTTATGAAGATAACAAAGAGGAATATCTCCTCTTTACCAAAGACAACGGATATGGCAAACATATATTTGAGAAAATTCCCTCTTTATCATCAGGATTGTACTACACGTACATAAAACCCGTAGAGCACGTTGCGTATAAGGTAATTTTTCAGAATGTAAATGCATTCCAAACTTGGCATGATCGCCTTGGTCATCCTGGTATAGGGATGATGAGGAAAATTATCCGCAATTCCAATGGTCATGACTTAAATGAAGCCAAATTCCCACAATCTTCAGATTTTATGTGCACTGCATGTGCTACTGGGAAACTCATTTTAAGACCCTCATATCTTAAAATTCAAGCAGAACCACTACAATTCCTTGAATGAATTCAAGGTGATATTTGTGGTCCGATCCAACCATTGTCTAGACCTTTTAGGTATTTCATGGTTCTAATAGATGCATCTACACGATGGTCTCATGTGTGTTTACTATCTACACGAAACCATGCATTTGCCAAAATAATGAGACAAGTTATCAAATTGCAAGCTCATTATCCTGAGAATCGAATTAAATCAATTCGAATGGACAACGCTGCTAAATTCTCTTCACATGCTTTCAATGATTATTGCATGGCATTAGGCATTGAAGTTCAGCACTCGGTCCCATATGTCCACACTCAAAATGGATTGGCCGAATCTCTAATTAAGAGAATTAAGCTCATTGCACGACCCTTACTAATGAATTGCAATTTACCAACTTCTTGTTGGGGTCACGCAGTTTTACACGCTGCTGACTTAATCCAATTGCGACCAACTGCATATCACAGCACTTCCCCTCTGCAATTAGTACGTGGAAACCTACCAAATATTTCCCATCTACGTAAATTCGGATGCGCCACATATGTGCCAATCTCACCACCGCAGCGTACATCCATGGGCCCACACAGAAAATTGGGGATCTATGTGGGGTACAAATCACCGTCGATAATCAAGTACCTTGAACCCCTCACGGGGGATCTGTTCACAACCCGTCACGCTGACTGCATCTTCAATGAGGACCATTTCCCGGCATTAGGGGGAGACATCAAGTACCAAAAAGAATGCCCGGAAATCGATTGGAATGCCCAAGGCATTTCCTCCTCCGATCCACGTACTCAAGAAACTGAACTTCAAGTTCGAAAAATAATTAATTTGCAATACATTGCAAATAACCTGCCAGATTCATTTACTGACTATAAAGGTGTTACCAAATCCTACAATCCTGCTAAAAATGCGCTCGAAAGAGTGGAGGTACCAACCAAAACTACTCAACCCCCTGTTCAAAGGAAGAGGGGGAGAAGTACGGCCACAGAACAGGATTCAGCTCCTCACAAGCAACAAAGGAAACAGAGAAAGAAACTCTCTGAACCAGTAAATATAAACCAACCTAGTGTTGATAATCATCAAATGGCTAATATACACCCAGTGGAAGAACAACCTCCAGAACCCAGCTTAGTTGTGCACAAACTAACTGGGACATCGGAACACCCAGACTCAATCGTATTGGGAAATCACGAAGAGTCACTAAGGGTGCAGGAAATTTCTATCAACTACGTTGATTCTGGAGAATCATTTGACCGTAAGACTACGACTGTCGACATATATTTTGCTGAAAAGATTGCAGATACCCTTCTCACTGATCATGATCCAAAGACCATGTCAGAGTGCAAGAAACGCTCCGACTGGCCTAAATGGAAGGATGCAATCCAAGCAGAATTAGCCTCGCTCAATAAACGAAAGGTATTCACTGAAGCAATACCTACACCTCCCAGAGTTTTCCCCGTGGGATTCAAATGGGTTTTTGTTCGTAAAAGAAACGAGAACAACGAGGTGGTGAGATATAAAGCAAGGCTCGTAGCACAAGGTTTCACGCAGAAACCCGACATTGATTTCACTGAAACATATTCTCCAGTAATGAGTGCAACCACTTTCCGATATCTTATATCTTTGGCAGTGCAAAATTGTCTATCTATGCAGTTGATGGACGTAGTGACCGCTTACCTTTACGGTTCACTTGATTCGGACATATACATGAAGGTTCCTGATGGAGTCCCAATCCCGAATCCAAACGCAAAACGCAACGCATATTGTGTAAAACTAAATAAGTCTTTATACGGCTTAAAACAGTCGGGTCGCATGTGGTACAACCGACTTAGTGAGTTCCTTTTGAAAAAAGGATACTCCAATAATGATGATTGCCCATGTGTTTTCATAAAAAAGTCCACAACTGGATTTTGCATTATTTCTGTGTATGTTGATGATCTGAACATCATCGGAACCATACAAGATATTGATGAAGCACGCAATCACCTAAAGACGGAATTTGAGATGAAGGATTTGGGTAAAACCAAATATTGCTTAGGATTACAACTTGAGCACCTTCCCTCGGGTATTTTGGTTCATCAAACCGTATATATCCAGAAAATATTGGAGAAATTCAATATGGACAAATCCTATCCATCCAAAACTCCTATGGTAGTTCGAAAGAAAGATCAATTTAGACCAATGGATAATGGAGAAGAGATATTAGGACCTGAAGTTCCATATCTCAGTGCCATTGGAGCACTCATGTATCTTGCAAATTGCACCAGGCCTGATATTGCATTTGCAGTGAATTTACTAGCTAGACATAGCGCATCTCCTACTAAACGCCATTGGACAGGAGTTAAGAATATCTTTCGATATCTCCAAGGCACAAAGGATCTTGGCCTATTCTTTCAATTTCAGAGAAATTTGGACATTGATATGATTGGGTATGCTGATGCTGGCTACTTATCTGACCCCCACAATGCCAGATCACAAACCGGTTTTGTGTTCCTACATGGTGGGACAACCATATCATGGAAATCTTCCAAACAGACTCTAGTGGCTACATCCACCAATCATTCTGAAATAATCTCTTTATTTAAGGCAACACATGAATATGTATGGCTTCGCAGAATGATAAACCACATACAAAAATCACGTGGTAAAGGTTCTATCGAATCTCCAACCATTATCTACGAAGATAATGCAGCTTGTGTTGCTCAAATGCAAACAGGTTACATAAAGAGCAATATCACTAAGCATATTTCTCCTAAATTATTTTTCCCCATCAATTACAAAAGAAAGGGAAGATAAACATTTTGCAAGTCAAATCATGCGATAATCTAGCTGATCTATTCACAAAGTCGCTCCCAGCTTCAACATTTGAAAAATATGTTCATGGGATTGGTATGCGACGACTTCAAGATTTGCAAAGATCAAGGGGAGAGCCTCTCTGAATCATAACCTGTTCAAACATTATATTGCACTCTTTTCCCTTTATGAGTTTACTCTCATGGTTCTCATCAAGGTTTTTAATGAGGTAATATCAACATAAGAATATATGTCATACATCCTATTTTTCCCCAACGGTTTTTTTAATGAGTGTATACAAGACATATTAATTGTCCTCTAAACTTACCAATGAGTTTTATCCTCAAGGTTTTCTCATATAAGTTATCAAAGAGACGATAACATATGTTGTAACATTTTCTCCTTATTTTTCCTACTGGGTTTTAATGGAGTTTTAACAACATATCAAGTTCTATTCTCCTCATATTTTTCCCACAGGGTTTTTGGAGGAGTTATTCAAGATCATATACGCTTGTGATTAAGAGCAATATTTTCAAAGTTATACAAGGATACAAGACATAGAAGAAGCAGCTTTGTACAAGGGGGAGTGTTAAGAATAAAGCGACGTCATTAGCACTAAGGGTCGTCACGTGTGTCCAAAGCACCGTACGGACGCAAACGTCCGTACAGGCATCTTCTTGCACCACGGGCGCCTCTCCGGAGGCGCCCCAAATCCTTGTATAAATAGGGCTTTGCCCAGAATCAATAGAACACAAGTTTTCATCAAATCTTTACATATAAGTCGTGATTGCCATAACTGCCAGTGCCGGAGGGAAGTTTCAACTTTCCTCGTGCCACAACCAGGTTTTGAAGCTTTCTTCGCAAGTACAGGTGTGGAGGGATGTGACCATGGTTTAAAATATAGCTCTGCTAGCTATAGCGTTTAAAAGAGGTCATGCGCTAAGAGTCTTTTGTCCAAGCACATGAGTAAATATTTTAAGTAGCACGCTATAGCATTTAGAAGAGGTCCGCTACTAAGAGGCTTAGCGCGCTATTTAAAACTTTGGATGTGATCGCTAACCACCTGCCGTATTAAAGATAATCACCCATCATATTAAAGACGCGGCCGCTCCTTTAGATTCTCATGGCGGTTTTCCCAAGTGGCTGCCATGTTGCATCATCTCCTAATCGTTCGTGGCTGTAAAAAGCTCGCCAGCGAGGCGTCCCTATCATTAAAACCCTAGTCACCGCTTCCTCTTCCCCGCTTCCTCCTCCACTAGCCATCTTCGTGACAATGTTGTCACACTCCTCGCGGCGCACTGGTGGTGCGAACTCTCCTTGCGGCGCATTAGCCATGAAAGTCGACGGATCCTCCTTCCATGGCATGCATGATGGTGGTGGCTCCCGTGACGACAGTCATGGGAACATGCCGCTTCCCATGGCACCGAAGGCTCCAGTGGCATCAGGCGGCGTCAATCTAGCGCCTTGGGCGCCATCGTGCTTGTCAATGAAGCCACCCCACCCCCCCTCGCTGGCCCTTGCGTTCCCCATCATGGTCCAGCTCGAGCCCGAGGAGTCGAGGATCCAGTTGGGTCGCGTTGCGCCTCTCCGAGCTCGAAGTTGAGGCGTGCCACCGCGAGAGGAGCGCACCCGCGAGTGCTTCGACTCTGGAACTAGCAACGAGGAGGAGCAACAACAATGCACGGGCGTCGTTGGTCGCTTCGACCCCCCTTGACAACCTGGATTCGGACTTGGAGGAGGATGACGATGACAGAGTAGTGTATCTTTGTATGTAGTAGTAGCTTTCTCGTGAATTCAAAGCTTGTGTACCTTTTCATTGTTAGAAGAGTTAGGACGAGTACAAAGGAGGGTACATGAAAGGATCGAGATGGACCTAGAGGGGGGGTGAATAGGTACAATTACAAATTTTAATTGTTACTAAGCAATTTTAGGCAATAATGCGGAAAATGAAAGTGAGCCTAACAATTGCAAGTATGATACTAATGAGCTAAGCAAGATAAACAAGTGACACAAATATATATATATGAGTAAGCAAGCACAAGATGATATATAAGTAAGTGCTAAGAGACAAGTAACCACAAGTAGAGAGTTAGGGTTAGGAATAACCGCAACTCCGAGAGACGAGGATGTATGCCGATGTTCACTTCCTTGGAGGGAAGCTACATCACCATTTAGAGAGGTGGATGTTACCACGAAGGCACACCAATGCCACGAAGGCTCACCCTATTCTCTCCTTGAGACAACACCACGAAGGCATTTCTCAACCACTAGTGGTAGACCTTGGGGTGGTCTCCAAACCCTCACAAACTTTCTGGGGGAAATCACAATGGTCGATTTCTAGCCGGAGCACTCCTACCGCCTAGGAGTCTCCAACCTCCAAGAGTAACAAGACGCACCACAAAAACAAGGGGGAATCAACTTTCACTTTGGTGAATGTGTAGATCGAGCACTTCTCCTTTGCTTCTCAAAAGACCAAGAGCTTTGGTTGGCTAAGGAGGGAGATCTCCAAGGAATCGAGGTCTGAAAATGGAGGTGAGATAAATGGAGTCGTCAACCCCTTCATGAGGAAGAAGAAGACTATTTATAGGTAGGGATGAAATCTGGCCGTTGGAGGCAGATTTCTGCGCAGCCCAGAAGTTCTGACTACAGACGGAAGTTCCGGCCAAGTTCCAGGCTACATAGAAGGTTTGCACCACTCAGTAGTACCCCGGAAGCTGCTGACACAGGAGACAGAAGTTCTGGTGCCCGGAACTTCCGGCCGCCCCGGAAGTTCCGGGTGACGGAAGTTCCGTCCAGGTTCCGGCGAGGTTTCGGGCTAAACAGAGAGATCGCACGAAAAGTGCAGTTTCTCTGGGTTCCCTGGAAGCTTCCCGGACCCCGCCCGGACATTCCGATCCCCAGAAGTTCTGGCCGTCCCCGGAAGTTCCAGCCTGAACAGAGACTTGGCACTAGGATTTTCAGATCAATGTGAGAAGGTAAGTTGATTCCCCGGATGTTTTTATGATGCACCCCCTCTTAATAGTGCGGCTGCCCTAAGAACTCAAGAGATAAGGAAACATTAAGGTACTCTTATTTTCTTGAGCGCGCCACTTTTCCTTGTTCTAATAAGAGAGGAAATAACCATCCATGCTTCACTTTTAGCTTATTCAGGGCTGTTAACACTTAGAGCATGCGGTCAGAAACACAAATGAAGTTGTAATGTCAAAAACACTTTAGTGCAATATTGCACTTTCAATCTCCCCATTTTTTACATAGATGACAACAATGCTTGAGAGGGTAAACTCATAAAGTATATACAGAATTAAGCAACTTTAATGACAGGAAGGTACTCCCCCACAACCCATGCCTTATTTTAAGATTGCATTTGAAATGAAATGACATGGTTAGAGGATTCTCCCCTATCACTGTGCATACCCACACAAGAATGATATATAGACATAGCACACTTTACTAACCTTTGTTCTTCATAGTGAGGGTACAGATATAAATATAATCATAGCCTGATAGATATCTCTTACAATATGAGCAAATAGAATATGCCATGTAACCTCCTTGCCATAAGTTTCTCACACACAGATAGATTAATTAACAGAACATAAATAGGTTCAAATAGCAAGCTCAGATCCAAATGGAGGCAAATAAAAGCAAAGGTTCAAGGATCCAAATAAAAATAAAGGTTCAAGGATAAACGATAAGCCCTATCAAGCATCACAACATCTCCCCCTATTGTCACCTAGATGGCAAAAAGGAAAGATGGAGGAATCCGCAAACAGCCCCTAGGAGAGGGACGCAGACGAGTCACCAGACGATTCTCCAGAAGATTCTGGGTCAGGAGGGCGGTGAGAAGAGGCTTCATCACCGGCTTCAACATCAAACCGAGCAAACTGGGACTGGTATTTCTCAAAACGAGTCACATGAGACTCGGAGCCGTGAGCAATGTCCATACCAGATGCACACATACCATCCTTAAGAGCCTTCATGCTCTCCTTCCTAGACTTGTGCTCCTCCCACTGCTTCTTATGCATATCTTGTTGAAGACAAAACATGTTCTTGAGAAGACGCCAAATTTTGTTGCTCTTCTTGGACCCGGAGTCACTGGGCTCCCCACGATGAAAAGTATGTGAGCGGGGACGAAGCTCAAAGTGGTGTGGATTTCCAGCATGTAGCTCCTCTTCCTCCTCATCTTCACCCTCATGAGCAGTTGCCTTGCCCTTCTTAACAAGCAAGTTAACACTGGAGTGGCCAGTCAGACGCTGACCCGCAAGTGCATCAGGAGCAATCTCAGCAATCAAAGCAGTAATGTACGGAGCATAGATAGGAACCTTGCGGTTTACTACCACACTGTACATCTCATGCCACATAAAGTCCATCACATCAATGGGGCCCTGCTCGGAGTTATGACAAGTGTAGTGAAGAAGGTTGATGAGGTGGCCACGAATCTTGTTATTGTCACCCACCTTGACCGCAAGGGTCTCTCGAAAGATACAGTGCATGATGTCATAGAAAGGCAGAAGATCACCAACAGATCCAACCTTTCCGGACGGAGGATACAAATCAGCCAAGTGAAGAGCTTGGAAGATCCCTTTGTCATGAATCTTGTAGCCACGGTCAGCAGTAATGTCAGTATACTCATAGCCCAAAAGACCGGCCAGCACGGAGAACGGAGCAGAGAACTTCTCATTACCACTTATCCAAGTAAGAGTGCGCTGCATATCTGTCCCAAAATGCATAGTGGCATAGAATTGAACCACAAGAGGCGGAGACACATCATGTTGAAAGCGCATGAGTGGAAGGAGGTTGAGCTTCACACACATGTTCTGTATCCCCTCAAAGTAAGCAGAGTTTGTTGGAGTCTTGTCAAAGTGAGCAATGTTGATGCTCTTCTGAGTGACACACTTGTTGACGAACTGAGAAAAAATCTCTTCATAGTTGCGTTGCTGGAAAAGTGTCCAAAACTTGGAATCAGCCACATGATCACGATCGTGACGATAGGGATTGACACGGCGCAGAGCAATCCACTCCGGTGCGGGCATTTCCTTCATGGTGACTAGCTCAGGAGGAGGAGGTTGTACATTTTGTGCTTTTGCCTTCTTGGACGTGGTCTTTCGCTTCTTGGAGTGGGCGGGAGCAGCAGGAGGAGATGCACTGTCTTCAGCCTCAGCATCTTCCTCAGGATGGCAGTCAAACATGTTCTCACGCCCTAAAACAACAGTTGTTGTCTTCTTGATCCTAGCTTTGGTTTCCGTTCATACACCTTGGATGAGTGAGCACGCGAACCGGACCCTCCAGCTAACAGAGATAGAGAATAGCATGGGGATAGAATAAGTACAGAAGCCTAAAAAAAGAAAATCAAAGAATCTCACTGGTCGAAATTTTGATAGAACTCTGCTTAGGCCGGAAGTTCCGGGGTGGACGGAAGTTCCGGAGGTCGGAAGTTCCGGGGAGCCCGGAAGTTCTGGCCAATGGAAGTACCGGCCCAGCCCGAACATGGAAACCCTAGCGAGGCCGGAAGGTCCGGCCTGCCTGGAAGTTCCGGGCACCAGCATGGTCGCAGGGTTCCTTCCGAATCTTGGCAAGGGACTGACATGGCATGGTCGCAGGGTTCCTTCCGAATCTTGGCAGGGGACTGACATGGATCGACCAATTTGAGAAAAATAAGTCATGGAGCACTGCAGATCTAAAGTGGATGCAGGGCTTGAGAGTGTGAGGTTTGTGTTTATCCTAGAACCATAAGCGTAGCCTACAATCCCTAGGAATTTAGAGAGAGCAGAGAGAAGCTTAGGTTACCTTCCTCCATGGAGATAGTGGAGAGGACAGATCCCCTCCAAGTACGATGAAAGGGAAGAAGGGGCCAGAGGTTCCGGGGGCCGACAGCTCACCCGGAAGTCACCGATGGGTGAGGGGCGCCGCAGGGGGAGAGAGCAGTGGAACAGAGAAGAAGGGAAATAGCCCCTTTGATATCCCCTGCCCATAATATGTGCCCACTACCCCGCGACGCCCGGAAGTTCCGGGAAAGGCCGGAAGTTCCGGGCCACACCTCGGAAGTTCCGGGATATCCAGAGAGATTACAGTCTCTCTGAACTCCTGAGAACTAGGGGGAGGGGGTCCGAAAGCTCCCAAGACACCACACACCACATCAACATTTATGTGGGGATGATTTGAAGCTTGTGCACTAGATAAATATTAGATGGTTTCGAGATGAGAGAGGCTTGAGTAGAACCTGAGCTAGGAGCAAAACACAAGAGCAACAACGAGAACCCGCAAATAGAGAGAAAAACACCGGACGAACACACAGAAAAAGAAATGTAGAAATGAAGAATAAGTCCAGCCTCTCTAAGAGAGGGTGGTGGACGAGTCCACCATGTTTGAGTGTGTGTGACTTGGTACTGCGAAGATTTTAACCTTGAGCCCAACATCACAACTCCATCATTTAAAGTACTAGGTCACAAAGTGAGAACATAGTAACTTTGAGAGTGTTTAGTTTATTTGTGCATCATATAGGGTGAGATAACTCATGGGTTGAATGTATCCCCCTAAATACATGCCTACATCTAGACATGACATTATGAAAATGCATGAATGAGTACTAGATTTCACATAATATTGTCAAGCTCCAAGATACCAAGTTCACGCCTAAGTTGACAAAACCTTGCTTCATCCAATGGCTTGGTGAAAATATCTGCAAGTTGCATATCTGTGCCAACATGAGCAATGCCAATATCACCCTTCTCCACATGATCTCTCAAGAAGTGGTACCTAATGTCAATGTGCTTGGTGCGGGTATGATCTTTGGGGTTCTCAGCAATATTAATGGCACTTCCATTATCACATAGAAGAGGCACATGTCTATAGATGATACCGTAATCCTTCAAGGTTTGCCTCATCCATAGTAACTGAGTTGCACAACTGGCGGTTGCAATATATTCAGCTTCAGCGGTGGAGAGAGCAACACAGTTTTGCTTCTTCGAGGACCAACTTACCAAGGAGCGTCCAAGAAATTGACATGCACCAGAGGTGGATTTACGATCCACTTTGTCTCCAGCCCAATCCGCATCCGTGTACCCAATGAGATCAAACTTAGCATCCTTGGGGTACCATAGACCCAACTTTGGGGTGTGAACAAGGTATCTAAGAATATGCTTAACCACCTTATGATGGCTTTCCCTAGGGGAAGCTTGAAATCTAGCACACATGCATACACTAAACATGCTGTCTGGTCTAGATGCACAAAGATAAAGCAATGAACCAATCATAGAGCGGTATTTAGATGGGTCGAAAGGGATACCGTTTGAGTCTTCAATGAGTACAATTTTGGTTGGCATGGGTGTCTTACATGGGCTAGCATCAGTCATGCCAAATTTTGCTAGGATATCCTTGAGGTATTTTGCTTGAGACAAGAAAATTCCTTCTTGAAATTGTTGAATTTGAAATCCGAGGAAGAACTTCAAATCCGCATTGAGTGACATTTCAAAATTCTTGGTCATTGATGCTGCAAACTTCTTGCATAAATGAATGTTAGGAGAACCAAAAATGATATTATCTACATAGATTTGGCATAAGATCAAATCACCTTTGTCCCTCTTAGTAAAAAGAGTGGGATCGATCACCCCTCTCACAAAGCCATCATCGAGTAAAAACTTCTTAAGATGATCATACCAAGCACGAGGTGCTTGTTTGAGGCCATACAAAGCCTTATGAAGTTTATACACATAGTCTTTGTGATCGGGTTCAACGAACCCAGGTGGTTGTGATACATATACTTCTTCTTGTAGAGGGCCGTTAAGGAAAGCACTCTTCACATCCATTTGATGTAATGTAAAGCCATTGAAAGCAGCATAAGCAAGTAAGATGCGAATGGATTCAAGATGGGCAACGGGGGCAAAGGTCTCACCAAAGTCCAAACCTTCAACTTGTGAGTACCCTTGTGCCACTAACCTTGCCTTGTTGCGGATGATTACACCATTCTCATCTTGCTTGTTCTTGAAAATCCACTTTGTACCAATGACGTTGTGTTCCATAGTTGGCCTCTTGACTAATGACCACACTTGATTGCACTCAAAACTATTCAACTCTTCTTGCATAGCAATGAGCCAATCGTAGTCTATCAACGCATCTTGTACCTTGAGAGGCTCAACACTAGACACAAAAGAGAAGTGAGCACAAAAGTTTGTCAGTTGTTTACGAGTGACTCTACCTTCCAATATGCCGGTGAGGATCTTATCAACATCAACACGACCGGCCACTCGAGGCATGATGGAGGTTAAGGTTTCGCGAGGTTCAACTTCATGTCCATCATCCACGTCCTATACATATGGATCATTAATGTGTGGTGGAAAATCTTCTTCTTCTTCTTGAATTTGTTGAGGTTCATTGTCAATGATTGCACTTTCTTGTTCTTGCCCTTGAGGATGATCTTGTTCTTGATGATTAACATAAAAAGGAACTTGATCATCATCTTGTACTTGAACTATGGGTATTGGTTGAGTAATAGGGACTTGTGGTGGTATGGGTGTTGAAGTTGTTTGATGATGTGTGAGGCTTTCATCTTCTTCTCCATCATCATGAGGTTCTTGTTCCATTGGAAGAAGTGCACCAACACCCATGGTCAAAATATCTTGAGACGAATCTTCTTCACCTACATCACTTAGATCAACTTGCTCCCCATGGGAGCCATTAAACTCATCAAACACCACGTCACAAGTTTCTACAACACATCCATTGGATTTGTTGTAGACTCTATAGGCGTGAGAGTTTGATCCATAGCCAACAAATATACCCTCGGTTGTTTTGGATTGAAATTTTCCTAACCGTTCCTTTCTGTTGAGGATGAAACATTTGCACCCAAATACACGAAAGTACTTGACATTTGGCTTGTTCCCGGTTAGAAGCTCATATGGAGTCTTTTCCAATATTTTGCAGAGGAAGAGTCGATTTGATGCATGACATGCGGTGTTGACAGCCTCGGCCCAAAAACTGTGTGGAGACTTGTGTTCATCCAACATGGACCTTGCCATCTCCACAAGTGTACGATTCTTCCTTTCCGCAACACCATTTTGTTGAGGGGTGTATGGTGCGGAATATTGATGTTTAATCATCACTAAGAAATCCTTCCAAGGTGTAATTCTTGAACTCGGAACCATTATCACTTCTTATTGCCATGATTTCTTTGTCAAACTTCCATTGTGCTTGCTTGGCAAAATCAATGAAGGTGATCTTCGTCTCGTCTTTGAACTTGAGGAAAAACACCCATGTGTATCTTGAGTAATCATCCACAATGACAAGTCCATACTTTTTCCCACCAAGACTATCCCATGAAGGAGGCCCAAAAAGATCCACGTGAAGGAGCTCCAAAGGCCTTGAAGTAGACACAATATTTTTGGGTTGGTGCTTTGATTGATGTTGCTTCCCGGCTATGCATGCACTACACACACGATCTTTCTCAAAAGAGACATTTGTTAGTCCAAGGATGTGATTTCCCTTTAAGAGATCTTGAAGATTTCTCATGCCGACTGATGTCTACTACACAACCTTCTTCTTGTAGACGTTGTTGGGCCTCCAAGTGCAGAGGTTTGTAGGACAGTAGCAAATTTCCCTCAAGTGGATGACCTAAGGTTTATCAATTCGTAGGAGGCGTAGGATGAAGATGGTCTCTCTCAAGCAACCCTGCAACCAAATAACAAAGAGTCTCTTGTGTCCCCAACACACCCAATACAATGGTAATTTGTATCGGTGCACTAGTTCGGCGAAGAGATGGTGATACAAGTGGTATATGGATAGTAGATAATAGTTTTTGTAATCTGAAATAATAAAAACAGCAAGGTAGCAAGTGATAAAAGTGAGCGTAAACGGTATTGCAATGTGTGGAAACAAGGCCTAGGGTTCATACTTTCACTAGTGTAAGTCCTCTCAACAATAATAACATAATTGGATCACATAACTATCCCTCAACATGCAACAAAGAGTCACTCCAAAGTCACTAATAGCGGAGAACGAACGAAGAGACTATGGTAGGGTACAAAACCACATCAAAGTTATTCTTTCCAATCAACCCGTTGGGCTATTCCTACAAGTGTCACAAACAGCCCTAGAGTTCATACTAGAATAACACATTAAGACACAAATCAACCAAAACCCTAATGTCACCTAGATACTCCAATGTCACCTCAAGTATCCGTGGGCATGATTATACGATAAGCATCACACAACCTCAGATTCATCTATTCAACCAACACATAGATCCTCAAAGAGTGCCCCAAAGTTTCTATCGGAGAATCACGACGAAAACGTGTGCCAACCCCTATGCATAGGTTCCCAATGTCACGAAACCCGCAAGTTGGTCACCAAAACATACATCAAGTGGCACGTGGTATCCCATTGTCACCACAGATATCCACGGCAAGACATACATCAAGTGTTCTCAACTCTTTAAAGACTCAATCCGATAAGATTACTTCAAAAGGGGAAACTCAATTCATTACAAGAGAGAAGAGGGGGAGGAGAAACATAAGATCCAACTATAATAGCAAAGCTCGCGATACATCAAGATCGTGCCAAATCAAGAACACGAGAGAGAGAGATCAAACACATAGCTACTGGTACATACCCTCAGCCCCGAGGGAGAACTACTCCCTCCTCGTCATGGAGAGCGCTGGGATGATGAAGATGGCCACCGGTGAGGGTTCCCCCCTCCGGCGGGGTGCCGGAACAGGGTCCCGATTGACTTTTGGTGGCTACGGAGGCTTCTGGCGGCGGAACTCTCGGTCTATCTTGCGTTCTGGAAGTTTTAGGGTATATGGAGTTATATAGGCAGAAGAAGCATGTCAGGGGAGCCACGGGGGCCCCACGAGGCAGGGGGCGTGCCCTAGGAGGGTGGGTGCGCCCCCACCCTCGTGGGCAGCTCCTGTATCTTCTAACGTGGGGTCCAAGTCCATCAGGTGTGTTTCCTTCCAAAAATAACTTCTCCAGTTGATTTCATTCTGTTTCGACTCCGTCTCATATTCCTTTTCTTCAAAACACTGAAATAGGCATAAAATAACAAATCTGGGCTGGGCCTCCGGTTAATATGTTAGTCCCAAAAATAATATAAAAGTGGATAATAAAGCCCAATATTGCCCAAAACAGTAGATAATATAGCATGGAGCAATCAAAATTTATAGATACGTTGAAGATGTATCAAGCATCCCCAAGCTTAATTCCTGCTCGCCCTCGAGTAGGTAAATGATAAAAAAGATAATTTTTGATGTGGAATGCTAGTTGACATAATTTCAATGCAATTCTTCTTACTTGTGATATGAATATTCAGATCCATAAGATTCAAGACAAAAGTTTAATATTGACATAAAAATAATAATACTTCAAGCATACTGACTAAGCAATCATGTCTTCTCAAAATAACATGGCCAAAGAGAGCTATCCCTACAAAATCATATAGTCTGGCTATGCTCCATCTTCACCACATAAAATATTTAAATCATGCACAACCCCGATGACAAGCCAAGCAATTGTTTCATACTTTTGATGTTCTCAAACTTTTTCAATCTTCACGCAATACATGAGTGTGAGCCATGGATATAGCACTATAGGTGGAATAGAATGGTGGTTGTGAAGAAGACAAAAATGGATAAGATAGTCTCACATCAACTAGGCGTATCAACGGGCTATGGAGATGCCCATCAATAGATATCAATGTGAGTGAGTAGGGATTGCCATGCAACGGATGCACTAGAGCTATAAATGTATGAAAGCTCAACAAAAGAAACTAGTGGGTGTGCATCCAACTCGCTTGCTCACGAAGACCTAGGGCAATTTGAGGAAGCCCATCATTGGAATATACAAGCCAAGTTCTATAATGTAAAATTCCCACTAGTATATGAAAGTGACAACATATGAGACTCTCTATATGAAGAACATTGTGCTACTTTGAAGCACAATATATGAGACTCGCTATATCATGGTGCTACTTTTAAGCACAAGTGTGGAAAAAGGATAGTAGCATTGCCCCTTTTTATTTATTTTATTTTTTTATTTGGCCTTTCTTTTTTTTATTTGGCCTTTCCCTTTTTTTTGGGGACAATGCTCTATTGAATGGTGATCATCACACTTCTATTTATTTACAACTCAAGAATTACAACTCGATACTAGAACAAAGATGACTCTATATGAATGCCTCCGGCGGTGTACCGGGATACGCAATGAATCAAGAGTGACATGTATGAAAGAATTATGAATGGTGGCTTTGCCACAAATACAATGTCAACTACATGATCATGCAAAGCAATATGCCAATGATGAAGCGTGTTATAATAAACGGAACGGTGGAAAGTTGCATGGCAATATATCTCGGAATGGCTATGGAAATGCCATAATAGGTAGGTATGGTGGCTGTTTTGAGGAAGGTATATGGTGGGTTTATGGTACCGGCGAAAGTTGCGCGGTACTAGAGAGGCTAGCAAAGGTGGAAGGGTGAGAGTGCGTATAATCCATGGACTCAACATTAGTCATAAAGAACTCACATACTTATTGCAAAAATCTATTAGTTATCGAAACAAAGTACTACGTGCATGCTCCTAGGGGGATAGATTGGTAGGAAAAGACCATCGCTCGTCCCCGACCGCCACTCATAAGGAAGACAATCAATAAACACCTCATGCTCCGACTTCGTTAGATAACGGTTCACCATACGTGCATGCTACGGGAATCACAAACTTCAACACAAGTATCTCTCAAATTCACAACTACTCAACTAGCATGACTCTAATATCACCATCTCCATATCTCAAAACAATCATCAAGCATCAAACTTATCTTAGTATTCAACACACTCATAAGAGAATTCTTATTATTCTTGAATACCTAGCATATTAGGATTTTAAGCAAATTACCATGCTATTTAAGACTCTCAAAATAATCTAAGTGAATCATGAGAGATCAATAGTTTCTATAAAACGAATCCACCACCGTGCTCTAAAAGATATAAGTGAAGTACTAGAGCAAACAACAAACTACTCCGAAGGATATAAGTGAAGATCAATGAGTAGTCGAATAATTATGCAACTATGTGAAGACTCTCTAACATTTAATAATTTCAGATCTTGGTACTTTATTCAAACAGAAAGCAAAGCAAAATAAAATGACATCTAAGAATAGCAAACTTCATGTGAAGAAGCAAAAACTTAGGATCAACCGATACTAACCGATAGTTGTTGAAGAAGAAAGGTGGGATGCCAACTGGGGCATCCCCAAGCTTAAATGCTTGAGACTTCTTGAAATATTATCTTGGGGTGCCTTGGGCATCCCCAAGCTTGAGTTTTTGTGTCTCCTTAATTCCTCTCATATCATGGTCTCCCAAAATCTCAAAAGCTTCATCCACACAAAACTCAACAAGGACTCGTGAGATAAGTTAGTATAAACCATTGCAAAAACCTTATCCATACTCTACTGTAGCAAATCACTAAAATTATTATTCAACATTGCATACTAAATGCCTCTGCATATTTAATAGTCATATCCTCAAATAGAATCATTAAATAAGCAAACATATGCAAACAATGCAAACATAACAGCAATCTGCCTAAACAGGATAGTCTGTAAAGAATGCTGCAACATCCTACTTCCCTAGCTCCAAAAATTATGAAATAAAATTACCACTGCAGTAAATTTATCAGAGCTTAATATGCAAAAGGTTTCAACATTTTATCGCATTCTGACTTTTCTAGGGAATTATTGCAACAGCGGTAAACTTTCTGTTTTCAAACAGCAACATGTATACTTGTAACATAGGCATAGTAAAGGCTATCAATGCCACTTTTATTGAAATAAAAGATGCAAAACATTGTTCTAAATAAAAGCAAGCAAATTCTAACAAAATAAATTGACACTCCAAGAAAAACACATATCATGTGGTGAATAAAAATATAGCTCCAAGTAAAGTTACCGATGAACGAAGACGAAAGAGGGGATGCCTTCCGGGGCATCCCCAAGCTTAGGCTCTTGGATATCCTTGAATATTACCTTGGGGTGCCTTGGTCATCCCAAATATTAGGCTCTTGCCACTCCTTATTCCATAGTCCATTGAATCCTTACCCAAAACTTGAAAACTTCACAACACAAAACTTAACAGAAAACTCGTAAGCTCCGTTAGTATAAGAAAGTAAATCACCACTTCAATGTACTGTAATGAACTCATTATTTATTTATATTGGTGTTAAAACTAATGTATTTCAACTTCTTTATGGTTTATAAACTATTTTACTAGCCATAGATTCATCAAAATAAGTAAACAACACATGAAAAACAGAATCTGTCAAAAACAGAACAGTCTGCAGTAATCTGGATCAAACGTATACTTCTGGAACTCATAAAATTATCAAATAAATTGCTGGACCTGAGGAATTTATCTATTAATCACCTGAAAAAAGAATTAACTAAATATCACTCTTCAAATAAAAATGTCAGCAGTTCTCGTGAGCGCTAAAGTTTCTGTTTTTTATAGCATGATCAACAAGACTTCTCCCAAGTCTTCCCAAAGGTTCTACTTGGCACAACACTAATTAAACACATAAAACCACATATAAACAGTGGATAGATGGATTATTTATTATTAAACAGGGACAAAAAGCAAGGAGCTAAAATAAAATTGGGTTGCCTCCCAACAAGCGCTATCGTTTAGTGCCCCTAGCTAGGCATGATAATGACAATGATGCTCACATAAAGGATAAGAATTGGAATATGACTAGCAAATTTAAGTCTAACCCACTTCCTGTGCATAGGGATTTTGTGAGCAAATAACTTGTGGGAATAAGAATCAACTTGCATAGGAAGGTAAAACAAGCATAACTTCAAAATTTTAAGCACATAGAGAGGAAACTTGATATTATTGCAATTCCTACAAGCATATGTTCCTCCCTCATAATAATTTTCAGTAGCATCATGAATGAATTCAACAATATAACCAGCACCTAAAGCATTCTTTTAATGATCTACAAGAATGCAAAATTTACTACTCTCCACATAAGCAAAATTCTTCTCATGAATAATAGTGGGAGCAAACTCAACAAAATAACTATCATGTGATTGAAAATTAAGATCAAGATGACAAGGTTCATTGTTATTATTATTCTTTAAAGCATACGTGTCATCATAATAATCATCATAGATAGGAGGCATGCTTTCATCGTAATAAATTTGCTCATCAAAGCTTGGGGGACAAAAATATCATCTTCATCAAACATAGCTTCCCCAAGCTTGTGGCTTTGCATATCATTAGCATCATGGATATTCAAGGAATTCATACTAACAACATTGCAATCATGATCATCATTCAAATATTTAGTGCCAAACATTTTATAGATTTCTTCTTCTAGCACTTGAGCACAATTATCCTTTCCATCATACTCACGAAAAATATTAAAAAGGTGAAGCGTATGAGACAAACTTAATTCCATTTTTTGTAGTTTTCTTTTATAAACTAAACTAGTGATAAAACAAGAAACTAAAAGACTCGATTTCAAGATCTAAAGATATACCTTCAAGCACTCACCTCCCCGGCAACGGCGCCAGAAAAGAGCTTGATGTCTACTACACAACCTTCTTCTTGTAGACGTTGTTGGGCCTCCAAGTGCAGAGGTTTGTAGGACAGTAGCAAATTTCCCTCAAGTGGATGACCTAAGGTTTATCAATCCGTAGGAGGCGTAGGATGAAGATGGTCTCTCTCAAGCAACCCTGCAACCAAATAACAAAGAGTCTCTTGTGTCCCCAACACACCCAATACAATGGCAATTTGTATAGGTGCACTAGTTCGGCGAAGAGATGGTGATACAAGTGGTATATGGATAGTAGATAATAGTTTTTGTAATCTGAAATAATAAAAACAGCAAGGTAGCAAGTGATAAAAGTGAGCGTAAACGGTATTGCAATGTGTGGAAACAAGGCCTAGGGTTCATACTTTCACTAGTGTAAGTCCTCTCAACAATAATAACATAATTGGATCACATAACTATCCCTCAACATGCAATAAAGAGTCACTCCAAAGTCACTAATAGCGGAGAACGAACGAAGAGATTATGGTAGGGTACGAAACCACCTCAAAGTTATTCTTTCCAATCAATCCGTTGGGCTATTCCTGTAAGTGTCACAAACAGCCCTAGAGTCCGTACTAGAATAACACCTTAAGACACAAATCAACCAAAACCCTAATGTCACCTAGATACTCCAATGTCACCTCAAGTATCCGTGGGCATGATTATACGATAAGCATCACACAACCTCAGATTCATCTATTCAACCAACACATAGATCCTCAAAGAGTGCCCCAAAGTTTCTACCGGAGAATCACGACGAAAACGTGTGCCAACCCCTATGCATAGGTTCCCAATGTCATGAAACCCGCAAGTTGGTCACCAAAACATACATCAGTGGCATGTGGTATCCCATTGTCACCACAGATATCCATGGCAAGACATACATCAAGTGTTCTCAAGTCTTTAAATACTCAATCTGATAAGATTACTTCAAAAGGGGAAACTCAATTCATTACAAGAGAGAAGAGGGGGGGGGGAGAAACATAAGATCCAACTATAATAGCAAAGCTCGCGATACATCAAGATCGTGCCAAATCAAGAACACGAGAGAGAGAGAGAGAGAGATCAAACACATAGCTACTTGTACATACCCTCAGCCCCGAGGGAGAACTAGTCCCTCCTCGTCATGGAGAGCACCGGGATGATGAAGATGGCCACCGGTGAGGGTTCCCCCCTCCGGCAGGGTGCCGGAATAGGGTCCTGATTGACTTTTGGTGGCCACGGAGGCTTCTGGCGGCGGAACTCCCGATCTATCTTGTGTTCTGGAAGTTTTAGGGTATATGGAGTTATATAGGCAGAAGAAGCACGTCTGGGGAGCCACGGGGGCCCCATGAGGCAGGGGGCGCGCCCTAGGGGGGTGGGCGCCCCCCCCCCCACCCTTGTGGGTAGCTCCCGTATCTTCTGACGTGGGGTCCAAGTCCATCAGGTGTGTTTGCTTCCAAAAATAACTTCTCTAGTTGATTTCGTTCCGTTTCGACTCCGTCTGATATTCCTTTTCTTTAAAACACTGAAATAGGCATAAAACAACAAATCTGGGCTGGGCCTCCGGTTAATAGGTTAGTCCCAAAAATAATATAAAAGTGGATAATAAAGCCCAATATTGCCCAAAACAGTAGATAATATAGCATGGAGCAATAAAAAATTATAGATACGTTGGAGACGTATCACCGACATGGGCTAGCCGGCGATGCCATAGCCACCCCTTGTCGGCCTGGGCCATTAGACAAGTTGCATGGAATGTGCTCTCTTTCGAGAAATCAACCGTGTAAAGGTTGCCATCCAACTCTCCAACAAAGGCCACTTCGAGAGTATCTCTCTTAAAGACTTTCACATCCGTTAGTCCAAATAGTGTATCATAGCCAACAGAAGCCAATTGGCGAACAGAAAGCAGATGATATTTAAGGGATTGGACAAGCATGACATTTGCAAGAGACATGTCATTTGTGATAGCCACCTTACCCAAGCCGAGTACATGTCCTTTTGATCCTCCACCAAACATAATGCTCATAAATGGTTGAATAGCTTCCATGAAGTCGTAGAGCAATTTGCTATCTCCGGTCATATGATTGGTACATCCACTATCAATCACCCATTTTACTCCACCATAGAAGGCAACCTACACACAATTATTACTTGGTTAGAGGCACCCATTTTGCAATGGGACCTCTCAAGTTCGTCACAAGGGTCTTAGGGACCCAAGTAGCATAAAACCGAAATGCATTTCGAGGACTAACAAACTTTGCATAAACTTCTCCATACTTAGTCTTACGAAGAACATAGGATGGAGGCATGAACTCTTTTGGCTTGTTGACAGTGGGCATGCCCCTTGTGGCCTTACCACAATCAACCTTACCTTTCTCCTTGTGCCCTTCTCGTACAAAAGTTTCTTTTAGAGGGGTGGTGCACTTTTGAGAGGATGTCTTCTTCTTACTTTTGCTCGGGTCAAACCCGAGTCCCTCTTTGGCAAACACTTCATTGTGTTGGCTCAACACCTCATTGAGGTTCTTTTGCCCTTGAGCACATGTCATGAGCCCTTTCTCGATTTGAGCTTTGAGAAAGCGATTCTCCTCAAGAATAGATGCTAGATCACTACTAGAGTTAGTAGTACAAGCATCAACATTGATAACAGGAGAAGAGTAAGCCTTGGCTAGAGTTTCAAGATAAGTAAGCTTGAGTGTCTCAAAACTCTTTGTAAGAAGGGTGAGCTCTTCTTCCTTGGTCTTGAGGGACACGGATAGAAGCTCACACTCCTTAGAGAGAGAAGCATTAGACTTTACAAGCTTACTTTTATCATTCATCAACTCTTCGCAAGAGTCGATAGCCTTTTTCAAGGAGGCAAGATCTCTAGTATGAACATCAATGTTTGCACCAATTTTTAAGCATAGTTCATCATTGCGTGCTTCCTCATATTGGACTTTCCGCTCAAGGACTGCATATTTTTCCTTTTCCTCGGTGACGAGGGTTTCGAGTTCCTTAATGGAAATGGTGTGCTTACTCACCATCTCCATAAGCATACGAAACATAGTGAGATTCTTTCCTTTAAGGGAGCACATGAACTTATTTAGTTTAGCAAGCATAGGATCATTTATATCATCATCCTCATAACTATCCTCCGCATCAAGATACTCATCCCTAGGAGTAGGAGGAGCGAAAAGAGGAGGATTTGATCGTGGGGTTACCTTAACCTTGTCAGGAGAGTGTTGGTCCTCTTCATCTTCTACCACGGCCTTCGCCATGAGACACTTGTGAGCGTTGCCCTTGTAATCCTTCATGTAGTTGGAGGTGACAACTTCACCACTCTTGTTGACTAGCCTCAATGTGTTTTGATAATCTTGAGCAACTCCGGCAACACCACTAACATCATCTGGATCGGATTCTTCTTGAGCAACCATTGCTTTCCCATCTCTCTTCTTGAGCTTGGAGTTCAAAGGATTTGGAAGCTTCTTCTTGGGAAAGGTCTTGGGAAACCTTGGTTTGTCTTCTCTCTTCTCATACGGGCACTCGTTTGAGAAGTGGTTGGTTTCTTCACAGTTGTAGCATTTTCTTACTTTCTTCTTTTGAAATCTTCCCTTGAATTTTCCTGCGCTAAACTTCTTGACAAAGAGAGCCATGTCTTCATATGAAGGGCCCTCATCGGATTCAACCTCATCACCATCTTCATCATCATCATCATATTCTTCTTCACTTTGCTCATCTTCACATGCATGCTTAGCCTTCAATGCAAGATTGATTGTCAGTGTACAAAAAGAGGGGTACACTTTTTGTACCCCTATAACTGTGCACGGGCAGTCTGAGCCACGGGCACCACCACACCAAGCAAGGCAAGGGAGGTGAGCCAGGGTAAGACCGAAGCTCAAGAGAACTAGAACGACGCCAAGGCCAAGACCACGAAGAGCAAAGGGGACGAAGTGGACTCCCCCGGCAAGATCCTTGCCGGGAGACAGTTCTAGCAGCCCCGGCAAGACCCTTGCCGCGGCGACTCATCCCGCGCCTACGGAGCAAATCACCCTTGAGTCCACTGCCCCCAAAGGGCAAGGATTCGGGAGACATCCCCGTGGCGGCATGCAGATCTTTGTGAAGACATTCAAGATCAGATACGCACTAAGGAGACGACAACCCTTGGCGGGATCCCAGCCGAGGAAGACCACAAGGCCCCCGGCAAGCGCCTTGCCGGGGATGACAGCAGGCGCCTCGGCAAAACCCTTGCCGGGGCCCCGGCAAGGCCCTTGCCAAGGACATCCGCAGGGCCACCATCAGGCCCACGCCGACTAAACCTCCACCACCGCATGCATGCAGCTGCCGACCCAACCAGCTGGGCAGGCACCCGCATGGCGGCATGCAGATCTTTGTGAAGACCCACCACTGCGCCACCTCAGCTGCCTGCCTACCTACATGGCATCGCAGGCATCGCTGGCCAGGGTGCGTGTCGACACAAGAAGGAGCGGCGATGGACGAGACAGATCTCTTCCCCGTCCCCGATAAAGCAAGGACACCTAAGCAAGACACATTAAATGCGCCTTGTCATGTAATGCGAGGGATAACCTCGCATCACTGTACCCTTTCCACCTCCTGTGTGCCACTATGGCAACCCCTTTTTCTATAAAAGGAGGCCCGAGGCAACCAGGAGAGGGATTCGGCTTTTTGGAGCTCCTCACGCCCCATAGCTAGCTCAAGAACACAAATATACAATCCACCAAAGCAGGAGTAGGGTTTTACGCATCCTCGCGGCCCGAACCTGGATAAACAAACTGTGTGCTACCTGTTAGATCCGCTCTTCTCACAACCCCGCGCCCCGCTAACCATAGTAGGGATTCTTGTGATCCCATAGGTGTCGTTCCCACCGACATCTTTGGCGCGCCAGGTAGGGGGACGCAGTTGTGAGAATCGGCTCTAGCAATCAGCCCAGCACTCCTTCGTCTTCGTGGCTCTTGGAGAGGGAAGCAGGCCGGAAGATCAGTGCTCGAGCGACTACAAACAGAAGCTAAGTTGCACTGAACCCTTATTTGTTCTATCCTTCTTATATGAGGTTATCCCGCCCCCCCGGAGATGTCACGCCTTCGTATGAGAAACCTGCATGCCAGGGGGCTCTCCCACGATCGGCAACGTCCTTGCCTTGTTTCGAGTCCGCTCAATAGCTCAAGCGGCTGCGTCGAGAATGGCAGAGTAGCCTTCCGCGATCAACAACGCTCTTGATTCTGACTCGATTCAAGCTCGACAGTTCGAGCGGCCGCGTTCAGAACGGAAAGGTGGCTCGTCTGGCAGCACGCGTACCCAGCAGGCCCATGGGGATCCGTCCCCAAAACGCCGCTAGGGGCTTCCACGCCGGCGAGCCTACCCAATCGACGTAGGGCGCGCATACAAAGAGGAATTGAACGGGGAAATAACGTGCATGAAATTAAGAGTACTGCAAAGTTATATTACATCACATCATTGCTGCGGTTCTAACTAAAGATGAAATTTGTCTTAGTCTTGAACCTGCAGCGGCGGTGAAGAACGGGATGCCTAATCCCGGCGCTGGCCTTCCACTCTCTTGATTTCGTCGATGCTGCTGATGACGGGCTTGATGCGCTCCTTGAGCACCGTGAGGTCAGTACCATCCGGCAAGCTATCCATCGCGGCATCGAAGTCGAGGTCGGGATTCCAGTACGCCATCTTGGTGAGGACCTTGGTCATGACCCCCCGGCAAAGTCGCCGGGCTTCCTCGGCCGACGTGGCCGCTCTGCTGGAGTGAAGATAAGCCAAGGCTCCACGGACGCCCTCGAAGAACTGGGTCAGCTTGGCGTTGACGGTCCTGCTGTGCTCAGGGGCATACCTCACGTTTGGCATCCCCATGGTAGCCAACTGCGAGGTGACCCTGTCGGCGACGTCCTCTAGACGGCTGATCCATCTGTTCTCGCCCGCCACATATTCCTGGTGAGAGGCGGCCTCGTTCGCCCGCAGCTACTTCTCCTCCTCCAAACTCCTGGTCAAGGTCTCCTCCCGAGCCCTGCTCTCCGACAACATCTTCTCGAGATCCTCCAGCTTCAGCTTGAGATCTCTGACGGAGTTTTGTGCTTCGGAGAGCTCCCCAGCCCTGCTGATGACCGCTCCTTGCGCCTCTACCAAGGCGTTGTTGAGCGTGCTCTTCTCGTTGGACAGCTTGAGGGCCTGCTCCTTCAGCTTGTCCTGCTCCACTTCCAACTCCCTTACTTTGCCGGCATGGGCCAGAGCCTGGGCATCGAGTGCCTCCTTGTGCCTCTGCTCCAGCTCGCGAGTCCGCCGTGCGACAAGGGCCTCGAGCTCCTCATCCTTGCCATGGAGTGCTGCGGCAAGCTTCACCTCACGCACGGTGAGGTCCTCTTCCTGGGAATCCAGTGCGGCTTGATGCTGGTTCCGAACGGCCTCGGCCGCGGCAGCCAAGTTCGCCGCCTTTTTCTGGGCCTTCTCGATGTCAGCCATCTTCATGGTGAGCTCGACATTGCGCTTGGCCAATTCCTCCTGAAAGGCCCTCTGCTCCTCGCGAGTCTGGTGGAACCAGGCCTGTGTCTCAGCAACACGCGCCTTGAAATCCACCTCCGCCTGGTCCACCGTTGCCGTCCTAGACTTAATCTTGTCCAGACGGACACGGTAGAGCGCCTGGAGTTTTCAGAAGTTGGCCCCCATAGCGCGGAAAAGCTGTTCTTCTGGAGAACCATCACCGCCAACGCCCAGCTCATCGACAACCTCAAGCCCGGTGGTGGCAAGCACCTCGCCGTCAGAGACTTCCCCTTCGGCGGGCTCTCGGGAACTTGACGCCCCTGGGAGATGGACAAAAAGATCGTCGCCCACCTTCAGATATCTGCCAGGGCCCGAGGTTGAGGAGGAGGGAGGCTGATCATCAACCACCTCTTCCTCGATAGTGGCCTTGCCGGCTTCCCCGACAGGCCCACCGTTGGCGCCCTCGGCAGAAGCCTCGTCGGTCGCCTTGGCGGCCCCCGCAGCGGTGTCCTCGGCAGCATCCTTGGCGGCCTCCCCGGCGGCAATCCTGTCGGCCTCCGCCGCGGCCTCCTCAGCAATATTCCCAACAACAGTATCCACGTCCTCCATACCTATTGAAGGAGGGCATGGGTAGTAATGGGAGCGTTGAAGCCAAGAAAAAGAATAAGGGAAAAACAGAGACGGAGGACAGGCGACTCACCAGTGCCAGGCTGTGAAGCAGAAGTCCCCTCCCCGCCAGCATTCGGCGCCGTGGCAGAGTCACCAGCACCCAAGTTCCCCTCTTCCTTCATGGGTGTGGGCTCCATGCTTGATTCCCTTGCCGGGGACGCCCCTCGCGGCGGCGTAGTCGATGGGGGTGGTGTGTTGGGGGTAGCCCTCTGCGGCTCCTCCCGCTGCCGCTCCCCTCCTGCAAACCCGACAAGGTCAACACCATAGCATTGAACGCCTACCACGTGTCGATAAGAGGAGGGTGACGAACTTACGCTGGGAGCTGTGCTGGGGGCTGTTGTCCGGGCTGCTCATCACCACCAGTGGCGACTTTGAAGCACTGGCCGGGGGCTAGCCGCCCGCCTAGGCCTTGTCCCTCTTCACCCTCTGGGCCAACGTCTCTGCATCCCTGCAAAAGCAAAAACGGATCAAGATAAGTGACTTAATTCAGAGGAATGGAAATGGCAGTAAGGAACGGAGTACTTACTCGTCATCCACCTCCTCCTCTTCCACCACTTTCCTTTTCCTCTTCGGGCTGAGAGGCCCGAGATCAAAAGCGACCTCCGCGTCAACATCCGAGTCGACATCTGCCAGAGGAGGCGAAGACGGCGGGGTTTGTGCGCGCCCAGATGAGGAAGGGGCTATTGTCTTCTTCTCAGCGGCCTTCGTCAACCTCTTGGCTGCCGTGGCCCTCGTGTGACGCCCAGATCCCTCTAGGGTCAATTGAGGCCGCGTAGCCCTGCCGGGCCGGACCGGCTCACCGGAGCCAGCCCGCCGCAGGATTCGCCCTCTTCCCCTGGTTGGCGTCGAGCCCACCGCCACGTCCTCCTCCAACGATGACTCGTCGGCCGCGTCTTCGACGAGCGGAGCTCCAGTGTCGGCGCTGCTGACCTCCCCGGAGGCCGCCGCCCACTGGGTGAGCTCCTCTTCCTCCGCAGCCGTTGTGGCCTTGTCCTCCACACACCCGGCGCTGCCGGCCTCCATGGCAAGCTGTGCCTCCCTCGCCCTAGTGGCGATGTAGTCCAGCTCTGCCTGGGTGGTGTCCATGACAAGCCACCGCTCGGCGTCAGCATTGACGTACACCTCAATCAGGGTGTCAAAGAATTGCTGCACATCCGCGTCCTTCGGCTCCTTCCAGCTCGGGACAGGGCCGTGCGCATTACAGTCCGGCATCATGGCGATGATCTCGGACCGACGTGAATTGTTGCACAACGGGACCACCCTCGCTGGCAGCTTGAAAAACGACCCCTTGAGGGCCTTGCCAACCTTTGCAGCAGCCCTCGCGGCCTTGCCGGTCCGTTCGACCTCGCCATCGCGACCCACATCAAGCTGGAAAAGCCGCTGGCAGAAGTGGGCATGCGCCAACACCGTGAAATTGTGGTCGAGGCCGGGGCGAAGTCGCATAATGTCAGCCGGATTCGTAAAAAGCCAGGCTGGCCTCCCCTTGTTGTGCAACGGGGTGATCCGGCGATGAATGAAGTCCGCCCCAATCATCTCAAGGGTGAGTCCAGCCCGGGTGAGCCGGAGAATCCTAGTAGTGGCAACAGTGAGCCTCCCGTCGGCGGCGTCAACATCGCTCCAATCGCTCCCACGGACCGGCGGCACTTGGCGGACCTTGCAGAATTACGGCGGGTCTTCATCTTCAATCCATCACCACCGGCCACGCCATTCCTCCCACCTCTCCTTCACGGCACTGTCCGGGTACGCCCCCTTGGATCTTGGGACCCAGGTGACGCAACCAGAGACGGCACCTCCCGGCTGGATCCAAGGGAAGAAATAATGGCGGAAGAGCGCCGTGTTGGGCTGCACCCCGGCAAAGCCTTCGCAAAGATGCGCGAAGAAAGCCATGCATGCCACCGCATTCGGAGTAAAATCCAAGAGGCGAAAGCCGAAGGTGTGCATAATGTCACAGAAGAAATTGGAGAAAGGGGGGCATAACCCGCAAGAAAGATAATCGACGAAAAAGGGATACCGATTTGGAGCAGGATCGGCGCAAGCAGCAAGAATGACGCGCGTCGCCGGGTGTCCCGAATTCTCTCCCCCCGTCTTCGCTCCCCATAGGGGCCTGAAGGAGGCCCGGAGCTCATGAACATCAACCGTCGAGGGGAAGAAAAAGGCGGACTTCGTCCGGTCCCCCGACAGCGAGCTGTCCGGCGGCTCCATAGTCCCAGCGCCCTTAGCCACCCCCTTGCCCTTGACGGATTTGGGCGCCATGGCAGCCAAGAAGTTTAGAGGGCTGAGGAAGGGGGATGGCGAAGCAATGACGGCGGGCGACGGCGGAAGCTTAGGAAGGAAGGAAGAGAGGAAACGGCGGCTCTGAGATTAGAAAAGGCACGAGGAAAGAGGAGAAAGTGAGCAGCGCGCCCGCGGTTATTCCTTTTTATGGGGGAAAACACGGGCCGCCTCCTTTCACATTAACTGTGGTGTGAAGCATGCCCGTGGGAACCAACCCCACGCATGCTGCCCACGTCACACGCACCTCCCCACGCCGCGCCACACGCGGGAGTCGTGGGAAGCGCAGTGCGTGAAGAACCTTACCATGGTAAAAACCGCCCCGCCTGCCCGCGCACCGTTTTTGGGCCTAGCCCAACAACGCGTTGCGCTTATGTGTGGCCCAGGCCCGAGGGCTCCTGTCGGTGTACAAAAAGAGGGGTACACTGTTTGTACCCCTATAACTGTGCACGGGCAGTCTGAGCCACGGGCACCACCACACCAAGCAAGGCAAGGGAGGTGAGCCAGGGTAAGACCAAAGCTCAAGAGAACTAGAACAACGCCAAGGCCAAGACCACGAAGAGCAAAGGGGACGAAGCGGACTCCCCCGGCAAGATCCTTGCCGGGAGACAGTTCTAGCAGCCCCGACAAGACCCTTGCCGCGGCGACTCATCTCGCGCCTACGGAGCAAATCACCCTTGAGTCCACTGCCCCCAAAGGGCAAGGATTCGGGAGACATCCCTATGGTGGCATGCAGATCTTTGTGAAGACATTCAAGATCAGATACGCACTAAGTAGACGACAACCCTTGGCGGGATCCCAGCCGAGGAAGACCACAAGGCCCCCGGCAAGCGCCTTGCCGGGGATGACAGCAGGCGCCTCGGCAAAACCCTTGCCGGGGCCCCGGCAAGGCCCTTGCCAAGGACATCCGCAGGGCCACCATCAGGCCCACGCCGACTAAACCTCCACCACCGCATGCATGCAATTGCCGACCCAACCAGCTGGGCAGGCACCCGCGTGGCGGCATGCAGATCTTCGTGAAGACCCACCACTACGCCACCTCAGCTGCCTGCCTACCTACATGGCATCGCAGGCGTCGCTGGCCAGGGCACGTGTCGACACAAGAAGGAGCGGCGACGGACGAGACAGATCTCTCCCCCATCCCCGATAAAGCAAGGACACCTAAGCAAGACACATTAAATGCGCCTTGTCATGTAATGCGAGGGATAACCTCGCATCACTGTACCCTTTCCACCTCCTGTGTGCCACTGTGGCAACCCCTTTTTCTATAAAAGGAGGCCCGAGGCGACCAGGAGAGGGATTCGGCCTTTTGGATCTCCTCACGCCCCATAGCTAGCTCAAGAACACAGATATACAATCCACCAAAGTAGGAGTAGGGTTTTACGCATCCTCGCGGCCCGAACCTGGATAAACAAACTGTGTGCTACCTGTTAGATCCGCTCTTCTCATGACCCCGCGCCCCGCTAACCGTAGTAGGGATTCTTGTGATCCCATAGGTGTCATTCCCACCGACATTGATCTTTGACGATGGAGTACCATGCATGGCAAGATGTTTTGTAGCATTTGCCTTTGACTCTTCAAATAGTTGGAAAGTGGATATGATGTCATCTGTAGTCATTTCCTTGAAGGCATGGTGTTGTCTTATGTCCCATACCATTTGATGGTGATATGGAGCAAGAGCATGGAGCAACTTGTCCACAAGGAATCGCTTAGTCATGTTGAATCCATCTTGTGTCTTGTCACACTCACACGACTCAATATCAGCGGTGAGAGTCATGAGACGCTCAAGGAGTTGATTGGGAGTTTCACCTTTGTCCATACAAAAGTTTTGCAATTGCCCCTTGGCAATTTCATATTGAGCACTCCGGAGGGTGGAGGTACCGGTCTTGGATCTTATAATACTTTCCCACAGTTCCTTGGCACTTGTGATGTGTATGAAAGGTCTCCTTTGCTTTTCAAACATACCTCTCCTTATACACATGGTTGCAGTGTCACTTAGATTCTTGTCATAAATTTTTCTTGGTGTAGGATTCTTTGGATCAACCACATGATAACCATACTCCAAGATCTCCAGCATCTCATCATTTCCATATCGAAGATGATCCTACATAGCAACTCTCTACAAGGCAAAATCGGAAGTGGCATCAAGTAAAGGAGGTTTGCCTTGAGGGTTATATTTAGGTTTCTCAACTTGGGGTCTTGCATAAAGCCAAGGAACACTGGAGTGTTCATTGCTAGAAGGTTGTTGACCAAGTGGCGGAGTAGGCACAGTTGGCCTCGAAGCTGCACCACCCGAAAGTGGTGCAAGCACCGTGGACAACGTGGCTATCCTCATTTGGACCAAGGCCTCAAGAGAAGCATCATGCTCCTCCTTTTGCTTAGCAAGGGCCCGTTCTAGATCCTCAGAAGTAAAGGTCTTAACTTCAGAAGAAGCCTCGCCTTTATCCTTCGGATCTACAACAAGGGGAGTCCTATCGGGGTTTATCTCGCTCTAGGGCGGTTAAGCCACAAGAATAGAGTATGAGGCTCTGATACTAATTGAAAGGATCGAGATGGACCTAGAGGGGGGTGAATAGGTACAATTACAAATTTTAATTGTTACTAAGCAATAATGCGGAAAATAAAAGTGAGCCTAACAATTGCAAGTATGATACTAATGAGCTAAGCAAGATAAACAAGTGACACAAATATATATATGAGTAAGCAAGCACAAGATGATATATAAGTAAGTGCTAAGAGACAAGTAACCACAAGTAGAGAGTTAGGGTTAGGAATAACCGCAACTCCGAGAGACGAGGATGTATGCCGATGTTCACTTCCTTGGAGGGAAGCTACATCGCCGTTTAGAGAGGTGGATGTTACCACGAAGGCACACCAATGCCATGAAGGCTCACCCTATTCTCTCCTTGAGACAACACTACGAAGGCGTTTCTCAACCACTAGTGGTAAACCTTGGGGTTGTCTCCAAACCCTCACAAACTTTCCGGGGGAAATCACAATGGTCGATTTCTCGCCGGAGCACTCCTACCGCCTAGGAGTCTCCAACCTCCAAGAGTAACAAGACGCACCACAAAAACAAGGGGGAATCAACTTTCTCTTTGGTGAATGTGTAGATCGAGCACTTCTCCTTTGCTTCTCAAAAGATCAAGAGCTTTGGTTGGCTAAGGAGGGAGATCTCCAAGAAATCGAGGTCTGAAAATGGAGGTGAGAGAAATGGAGTCGTCAACCCCTTCGTGAGGAAGAAGAAGACTATTTATAGGTAGGGATGAAATCTCGTCGTTGGAGGCAGATTTCTGCGCAGCCCGGAAGTTCCGGCCAAGTTCCGGACAGGTTCCGGGCTACACAGAAGGTTTGCACCACTTAGTAGTACCCCGGAAGCTGCTGACACAGAGGACGGAAGTTCTGGTGCCCGGAAGTTCCGTCCAGGTTCCGGCGAGGTTCCGGGCTACACAGAGAGATCGCACGAAAAGTGCAGTTTCTCTGGGTACCCCGGAAGCTTCCCGGACCCCGCCCGGACATTCCGGTCCCCGGAAGTTCCGGACGTCCCCGGAAGTTCCGGCCTGAACAGAGACTTGGCACTAGGATTTTCAGATCAATGTGAGAAGGTAAGTTGATTCCCCAGATGTTTTTATGATGCACCCCCTCTTAATAGTGCGGCTGCCCTAAGGACTCAAGAGATAAGAAAACATTAAGGTACTCTTCTTTTCTTGAGCACACCGCTTTTCCTTGTTCCAATAAGAGGAAATAACCATCCATGCTTCACTTTTAGCTTATTCAGGGCTGTTAACACTTAGAGCATGCGGTCAGAAACACAAATGAAGTTGTCATCAATGTCAAAAACACTTTAGTGCAATATTGCACTTTCATACATCACAATACGAACGCTAGATGACGTGAGCTTGGTTCTCGAAGCAGAGAGACATGGATGCTCGGCCCAAATAGAGGATACAACACAACTAAGCTCACCTTGCCGAGACTCCAACCATGGGAGGCGAAGAGATGAGACACAGGGTACCAGACCTCGCCACGAACATATCACGAGCCACCTTCTTCACGCGGTTATGACTCCAAACCCGACTGGATCAACGTACACCCCACCATAAGCGCAGATAGTCAGCAAGTGGGTTGCAGGACAAGGCTGAGCGAGAAGCAGAAGGAAGAAGGAAGCACCAGCGAAGTCATACATTTCGCCCCGGATGCCCACACCAACAAAAGCATCCCAAACCACATCCAACATCTCTGAATCCAACACTGGGGACTCCACGAGCAATCAAGACAACGCCTCCAAGAAGGGAAATGACGGCGTGAAGCCATCACCGTCCGATCTGATGGATTGAACCTAGGGTTTCCCTCGATGCTCAAAAAGGGGCATGGACAAAGGCCATGGCAGCATCTCCAAGAAGGGGAGGACACCTCGGGTGTTGCGCACCCGCTGCCGAAGAAGAAGGTGGCACCGGATGCCACTTGATATGTGAGCTTTCAATCTGGCGGGATAAGGACAATGGATGTGAAGGATGGGGTTGGAGAGACGGCAGAGCAGAGAGAGCAGACGTAGTGGACGAGATGATGATTGATGATGCCGGTGAGCCAGGATCTGGAGGGGAACGCAGATCCGTAGCCGCCAGGAAGCTGGAAGAGAATGTAGCTTCCGAAGAACACGGTTAGGAACCGCACAGACAAAGATGTCGGCAGGCCACGGACGATAGAGAAGACGCAGATGGGGGGCCAACGCGGCCGAAGGCGCACTGGCAAGGGGATTGTCGCGGAAACTCGCGTGCTCGTTGACAGCCAGGCCGGTGCACCACTAGAGGTAGCCACTGCCAGGAACCAAACCGCCAGGACCTCACCATGGTCTCCACCTTGGAGTCATCACCGCGGCTTGGAGAAGGGGCGTGCAACATCGTCTATGGCTCGAGCCCCCCGCCACCTTCCTTGAAGCCAGCACGACTGCGTTAGCGGGGACTCCGATGGCGGTGAAGCGAGGGAAGGACGATAGGTTGCCTCCTAACGGTGGCATCTTTCTCCCCCGAGCCGCCCTTGGAGGCGATGCGGGGGTCGGAGACCTGGGAGGAGGGAGGTGAAGGGAGCTTGGGGAGTATGAAGGATGTGTTTGTCGAATATGTGTTTGCTCCCAGGCCCGGCAGCCTCCAAATCATTATGGAGCGTGCTTCATATGACGGATGCCAATTCAAATTATGTCAATTCTGCTAGAGTTGCTCTAACACGTAATTGTTCATTAGTTGTTGTAGTAGGACTAGGTGAAACACCTGTTCAACGACCATGGTTAATGCTATAGACACTGAGCAAGTAATAACAAGTGGAGTGTGGTGTTTGTGTGCTCGAACTCCATGTAGCCTTTTTTCTAAAAAAAAATCAAAAAAACATATTCCAGTGTTTAAAAAAATTCTATATAGTACATGAGAAGCATTAACACGCGAACTACACAGGGTGAAAATTATTGATTTGTCATTTTTGCATAGCTCGCTTGTTAATCATGCAATATGCATCTCCATATGACAATGTGAAAAAAAAAAGAATTTTAAAAAACTTTGGAATATGAATTTTGATTCTTTATGCGAAAAAGATCAAACTCACTGGCACCCGAGCACTAAAAGGCATTCCCGGTGGTAATAGCCTTTGCAACTTTACAACAATCAATCAGATCATTTTTGTGTCATCTAAACAGTAGGGTTAATCATGTAATATGCATTCATATGACAATCTGGAAAAAATAGGTTTTTTTTAAGACTTTGGAATATGTTTTTTTTGGCGAAAAAGATCGAACTCACTAGCGCCCGAGCACTAAAAGGCATTCCTGGTGGTAACAGCCTTTGCAACTTTACAACAATCAATCAGATCATTTTTGTGTCATCTAAACAGTAGGGTTATAACTGTTCATTATTTGTTGTAGTGTATGTAAACTAGTAGTAGGACTAGGCAAAACACACCGGTTCAACGAGCACAGTTAATTGCTCTAGACACCGAGCAAGTAATAACAAGTGAAAATAGCCTTTGCAACTTTACAACAATCAATCAGACCATTTTTGTATCTCGATACTCAAAACGCTACTACTATTCCCATGTACCCCTCTCACCAAATTTGAATAAACCAATTGATACACAAATTCTTAGCGTCATAGTGTTCCTTTTTCTGTTTCAAAAGCTGTAGTTCACTCACGCTGCAACTGTAGTCCTCTTCCCGATGGTGTATGGGTTGGTCTCTAGAAGATTTTCCAGGGATTTTGCCTTCCTGCTTCTCCCCCGGCCAGCCTCCTTCAGCAACTCGGCAAGCCTCCGCTTCTCGTCGTCGACGTCTGGGTTCGCCGTACCTAGCTTCTCTTCGCGCATTTCGACGACGTATTCCAAGATCTCAATGGCCTCATCCAGTCTGGCAACACAAAAGAACAGAAATATCATCAACTGGACATATTCTGAGAGGGAGATGCATTTTTCAATCTCTTAATCTCAGATTTGCTTTCAGAGGTAGCTGAGATAGCATGTTGCTTCAGAAATCTGATCTGGCCGGCTAGACCAGAGTACAACTGGCCACTCTTAGTTCAGAACTAGCATCATGATTAGGAAGAATATTACAGAAAAGCTGGCAGACACACAGGTCTAACAAAGCAGCATGAAGTTTCCACACGGACAGAAAGATGCAAATGGAGAAGGTAAAGCAAGAGGATAAGCATTGTGATCTTTCTTTTACTGAACAGCCAACGACAAGCAACTAAAGATGGTTTTATGATGGTCCTACTTCAATTAAGTAGGCCCAACTTTATCGCAATCAGCATCTGCCCAATTCAATTTGGGCTGCATAAAGAGACTAATCATGTGCCAAGCTGGAAGATGCTAAACAATAACAAAGGCTCGACAGTTGCCATTTATAAGAACACTTTATGGCTTTACTCATATCCTGTGCTATACCCAGGACATCTGAGGGCTAACATGGAACAGGTAATCAGCGGCCTAGTTGAGGCTTGAGAGCAACCAAATGGATCGCCATGTTAACTTAGCGATAAATCATGGACAAATAATAAAGGCGAGGTGTGCATGGAAGCACTTCACTTTTATTAAAGTTCACATGTAGGTTATGCAGGGCTTAGAAGGATGGCAATAATGAGAAGTCAAACAAACATATTAGCAAAATGGAAATTAACAGTTAAATGGTCAAAGAAACATGTATGGTCTATTTTGCAGTATAGAAGAAACAACTTGGCAAGTGAATCAATACGGAGCTTACCTTCCCATTGCATCATAAGTTCCAGCAAGATTGCTGTATACTCCTAGAGTATCTGCATGATATGGCCCGTATTCTTGCTCCAGAACAGTTCTAGCTTCCTCGAAGAGTTCTGCAGCTTCATTTATGGAGTATCTTTGAACACACGCCAGCCCCATCTGGTTCAGGGCAATACCGAAGAAGGCGGACTTCTTCTCACCACATGTGCGGAGCTTTGTAATCGCACTCTTGAAGGAGTCATATGCATCGCCATAATTCCCAGAGATGTAGTGCAAGACACCAATCTGAGCTTCAATTCCAGCAATCGTGCTCTGTTGGCCAGCAGAATTATTGTACATCTTCAAGGCCTTCTGGAGTAACTTCAGTGCTTGGTCATGCTCATTCATGGTCTCATATATGGCTGAAACATCAGTTAAACCAGTGGCAATTTCTTCAAGAGACGTGCCTGGAATAGGTTTCTGATAAATTTTGAGAGCATTCTCACAGTATGATTTTGATTCCCTTAGCTTCCCTGTTTTGTTGTATAGATCAGCAAGCCGCAGAAAAACAGAAGCCACGGTGGCATGATTCTCCCCTTTGCTAGTCTTGAATACTGTAAGAGCTTTCTGGTAAGCACATACAGCCTCGTCATATCGACCCAATGAGAGATAAATGTCACCAATGCTGCAATCCACTGAGGCCACCTCAGTCTCCTGGCCATTGGCGACCATGGCCATGCTTGCCATCACTAGATGTTCTAATGCAGCTTCATGGTCACCCTTTGTGTCACAAATAAGACCCATTAGCCTCCTATCAGCCGTTTCTTCAAGTGATGCTGGCTGGCCATTATCCCTGTGAATGTCAAGAGCCATCTGGCACAATTTTTGTGCTTCATCTAATTGTAGTGCCTGCACATGAGCCTCAGCCAAGTACCGGCAAGTCTCTCCAACCCTTGGATCCTGCTCCCCCAATGTCTGCTTCTGGATTTCAAGCCCTTTGGCATACCATTGCAGTGAGAGGGCAATCTGACCTAGCATCCCATAGGTGTCCCCCAATTGCATGCAGCCAGAAAACTTGGCAAGAGCGTGCTCCTGACCTTCCTCGGTCACAGGAATCTCGAGGGATCGTTGTAGGACAGGTACAGCTTCTTCATACTTTCCCATGTTGCAGTGAATTGCAGCCACAACATGCAAACTCATGACCAAGTTCAAGCTTGGCTTTCCACCTGCACATTTCTCAAATGATTTGGTGGCACGGAGAGCATATTTCAGCGCTCGCCGCGGATTATCAGAGGCAATCAAGTCTCTTGCATGCTTAAGAAGAAATGGACCAAGGTCTGGGTTATCGAGCCCAGCATCTTCTGTTCCATTCTGTGATTTAGCACTAGCTTTCCGGCGACGGCCAACACGGCTTCCGGGCTTGCTGACCTCACTCTCGCCTTCCTCGGGGGATGCCTTGCCATTGGGGCCAATAGAAGCATCAGATTCAAGCTGTGATTTTGTAGCCTTCTTTTTGGATGAATTAGAAGACTGAGGCCTGACAGGGGTCCCATTCCCAGCAGTAGGTACCACATTGGTAACACTTCCACTCCCCTTCTTCTCCTTCTCCTCCTCCTCCTCAATGACCTTCATGGCCTCCATCTCCCCAGCAACAAGGTGGCGAAGCTCAGAGTCAATCCTTGATTCCTCCCCATCCGACCCGAAGCTCTCGCGTGATGGGGATCCGCCGCCCTCACTTGAGCTCTCCATCTCACACACGTTGTTGTAGAGCTGCTCAATCGAGGGCTCCCCGGCACCAGAATTCTCAACGTGCATCTCAAGTGCCTCACTCTGCATGCTTGGCGCCATGGTTGGGGCCGTCAAATTCTCCTTGTTTTGAGAGGAACCCACCTCATGCTGAATCTCCTCTGTGACAACTCCATCCACTATGATTCCTGGCATCTTTGGGGACAATCCGGCGAAAGATTCTTCTCACCCTTTGCTCAGAAGAACACAGCCGGATGAAATTGAAGAGCTCTCCACAATACCTTGAAAGAAACAGAACACAATCAATTAAGGCAAAGCAAGATGTAATTGATGCAAAATCAAAACCATCACGGATCAATTATGAGAGCTCCAATTTCGGCTGGCTCGGAAGCTGTTAATAAATGCCGGATTAACTGACTGAGTTAACCGTGGGGAGGGGCGGATCTAGAAAATTTGCGGATGCTGGTTTGGGTTTTGGGAATCGCCGGACGGACACGAGCTCATACCTCGAAAACCAACGCCCGAGATCGCTGACGGGGTGGAGAGAGCAGGGACGCGACGTCGCGATGAGGCGCGGCGACGGCAGCGACGGCGGAGAGGCTGCGGGGGCGCGGGGCGTCGGCGGTGGCGCGGAGCTACCGCGCGGCGGCGGCTCTGGGGAGGGGAGCAGCGGTGGTGGAGTACAGGAGAGATTTTAGAGCTGCATTTGGGTGGGATTGGAGCTTGGGTAGGTCAGAGCACCATGAAATAGGTGGGGGAGGAAGAGGAAAGGCACGGGATGGTGGAGAGCAAATGTCGCTGTGGGGAAGAGGAGATGGATTTTGACCGGGAAGGGGGAGAGTAAAGATTTTATTTACAAAGCAGCCATTGTGATGAGGTCCATGGAAGAAGAAATATAGAGTACATAATTTATTTTAATCACAATGTCTGAATTTATAGATTTCAAGAAATGTGGAGCCATGCATTACGATGCGGCTCGTAGCACAGGGTGATCGTAAATTCTAGGATGACATGTTGATATCTGAGGCGGCCTGCGAGTCACGTGCATGCCTTTCATATTGTAGTAATTGCCTATGGATTTTACATTGGCATTCATAATCTCTTTATTTTACATGTTCTTTTTGTTACGCGTACATAGGATAGGATATGCGCCGAGAATTTAATTGGACGGATAGGTATTGTCTCGGGTTAAACTTGTCACCATTTCTAGGATCGTCTTAAGCAAGTTGTACGATCGAATGCAACAATGAACGTAGATGTCAGGGTCCTCTGCTTTCAAAAAAGAAGTTATTTCAGCGAGCTATGATCCTCAAATAGACCTAAATGGAATGACAACAAATGGGATATCCATATTGTTAGCGAAACCATTGTTGTTGGCTTTTCGACAAGTGTTTGTCATTGTTGGAGCTTCATGCCGCTAGTTAGAACATGTAATGTAAGGACTATGGGTTAATTTGGATTGCGTTCTACTATTATGATGTGTCACCATTCTTCTCTTCATTGTCGCCTTGAGTCTAACTAGTAACCATTGCAACCTCTAACAAGCTCCTTCGTTGTCGCATCATAAAATTTCTCGTTAGATTAGACACCCCATCTACCGATGAAAATATCCGTGGACAAGATATCCATCACATTATACTAAGTTTAACCATCGTTTTCAGCGTGATTAAAAGAAGACAGGAACCAGAGCTACAAGGAAATGGCAAGAATCTGCTGGTCACCTCCGCTACTTATTTTTCTCCTTTTCCTATCTTCGAAAAGAGCCGCGAACGTGTCTAGTAGTATCACTTAAAGGAATATAATTGATATGAGCACAGTTTTTAAATATCTTTTGAGGAACCTTTCCATTTTGAATTACACCCTGTGGTGTGTATTTTCGCCACCTTATTATGATTGCAATGTGTCCTTGAGAGCTGCCGTTGCTGTGCCAGTGGCAGCAGGAGGAAGGGGCGCTGGTCTTGTGCTGTTGCTTGGTAGTTAGCGGAAAGAAACGGGCGGTGACAGAGTGGAGGATCGGGTGGCAGGAAAGCGACGGGAGGGCGGAAACAAAACATATAGTACAACGGATTAGCCGTTCGCTTGCTTCAGGGGTTGGCCAGACTTGAGGTGGTGGTGGTGGTGGTGGCGGCTTTATTTGGCCGGATGGATGGGTTCCTCCGAGCAGACTCCGTCCATCCATGGGCAACTTGTTCGCTTGTTCGTGTAGTCTTCTTGTAACTAATCTGTGCCGCGTCCAAGTGGGCACCCCGTCATTGATTGTGCGATCGCCTCGTGGTGGTTGGTCAATGCTTCGATCAAACCACATAGTATTGGGACTAGTGGCTGGGGCGTGCCATTGGCACGCCTCCTAAGCGTTCATGTGCGCACTTATCTAGCTTACGCACGTTTGTGGGTCTAGGATGATTCTTGATGGCACTTGTACTCAGCAAAAGTGATTTGCAAATATGTGAATGTGATATCTTTGCTGACTTTAACCCATAATCAATGGTAAACATGAATGCTAAATACTCCCTCCGTTCCTAAATATTTGTCTTTCTAAAGATTTCAACAAGTGACTACATACGGAGCAAAATGAGTGAACCTATACTCTAAAATATGTCTATATACATCCGTATGTGGTAACCATTTGAGATCTCTAAAAAGACAAATATTTAGGGACGGAGGGAGTAGAATACAAAGTTCAGTAATGAACCCCAATAACTGAATCAGAGGGTCATGTTATACAAAAAATAATAATAGTGTGAGCTGATGCAACATAAATATTTCAAACTTAAATGCAAATATTTTTAATAAGAAAACTTTGCCTCTCTATTTACAGGAAGGTCTAAGATACTTTTAATAAGAGGAAGGTCTAAAATTACAAAATTATAAGAAAATTTACAACCTGAGACAAACAAACATGCCATGCTCAGCAGAAACGCTATCTGCTCTAATCGTCATGCCAAAATCGAAAGGGGCACACAACGTAGTAGTATTCCATCAAACAGGACAAAACGAAGTAGCGAGGCTGCAAGGTACTCACGGCAACTCTATTATGAGGATCACATGTGTTCAAACAAGTGTCATCAGCAGTCCAATTACCATTGAACTGATCCTTGATTCTTCTTTAAACCTATAAAAAAGAGCACATATTTATGCACATTTCATCAGTATATGCCAGAAATATGAACACGCGGTGCCCATTAATAAAGCAGAGGATAGTTTGATAGATACTAATAGGTTTATACTAACATAGAAGGGTCTGTCTTGATCACAGAGACACGACAAGAAGGTTTAGCAGTCTCCAAAAGCAAAGGCGGAGTTCCTCAGATCATAGGTAGACATGGGAAATTGTATGGAAAACATTAAGTTGTAACTCTACTGACAGTCGGGGCCGAACCCCGAGGTCCCCACCCCCTACAGTCGCCGAAGCAAATGACGGAGGAGGCAAGGACCAGCGGTGTTGCCCGAAGGAAGGAGGCATGTAGTTGTGTTTGCCTTTCCCGCCGCCTTGCTCAAGCGGTTAGGAGCGAAGCTGTGTCACTCCCAATGAACTTCATTTGATCTAGTATGTGCAAGTAAAAAGCCCTAGGATCAAACATTTTCCAAGAGAAAAAGGATACTCCATGCTTGATGCAATAAATTAATATACAAGCACACCAACTCCTACGCCCAAAGAAAGTGGAACAAATCAAGCAGCAACAATGATACTTCAGAATTCAGGAGTACCAAGCTTTCCAGTCCCGGCCACCAACCAAACAAAATAACGAGATAGTACAGAAAAATAAAGCTTCAGAAGATCTGCAGTCCCACCTGAGCAACAAGCAGGCCTGCCATAGTAGACCGGTAGTGCCGCCCGAGCAACAACACCAGCGGTGGAGGGGCACGAGGACGTCACCGAGGCCAAGAAGCGGAGCCCCTGCATCTTCTCCTGTCCATACCGAGCAGGTATGGCGCCAGCGCCTTGTATAGTGCCTAGTTTGTTCAGAGAAGCATGAAGCTAATTTCTGCCACATAGCTCGAACCGAATAATAGCGAATCTATATTGCTCCCATGCACTTCGGAATATCATAATTGAAGTACTCATTGTTAAATTAATGTCAAAATCAACCCAGCAGAAAATCATGGACAAACCAGCAGTATTTTCTGCCAAGTACCAGACTTTGCATAAATCTTAATGCAGAGCAAAATACGAAAATAACATTACAAAATGACCAAGGAAATGCTGAATATAAGTGAATAAGAAACAAGTTTACCACCAAGCACAAAGGTGTACCTTCATAAATATCGGGCTTGTCAACATGTGAAGAGATGCGGTGATAAACAACATTTGCTCCTCTAATGAACTTGTTATGTTTAGCGTGGATCTTCTGTTCTGAGAAGGGAATCAAGAGGCAATGCCAGTGAACAGGGCTTGGACAGGAACATATAATTCAGTCTGACCTATAAAACAAAAAATGCATCCTTAACAAAGGACATATATGAGTTACAGGTTCCAATTATTAATTAAGACTTTGTCTCCTCGTAGTATGTGTGATACATAGGTATATTGCGACGAATATCAGTAAATAAAAACTAGTATGTACAAGTAAGCAACAAAATTGTTGCATGTTGCCATAAATCCTTCCATTTCTCCTTACATCCACACACAATGCACATCTTCACACATCAAAGATTGAAAACACATCACTTGTTTTCACCAATTTCTTGAAACCATTCGAGTGTTGTAGGTAGATTACTGTCATCCATGAATCAAAAATAGGAAATAAATGACAATCAGAAAACCTTATATATTTTAAATCTACATTACAGAAGGACGGAAGCACATATCAAGCCTGTGAACATTTTCCATGTTCCAAACTTTAACATGGAAAAGAGAGTGCAAGCTCCATTAATGAGCTCTGAAGGATGTTGGGTTAACTTTGCACATGATCTGTCACCCTCTTTTTTGTGGTTCTACGCAGCATTGCACGAATCAGAACAACTCTATATGTGCTTGATCGTTGTGTTAAGCAGCCACCCAAGTCCCATGTCAGCACAAAAGGATAAATTAAGTAAATAAACCTGCAATTAAGACTCACCTCGCAACTGAGGGAAGTAGCAACATCAACAACAAAGACGACATATGTAGTTGACAAGGAAGACAACCTACTATCCCCGCTGATTTCTTTACTGCCATCAATAAGACCACTCGGAAACGGTGGTGCAGTAGAACGGGGCACCAAATACCTCGCTACCATCCGCTGCCACGACGCCGCTGCAACACTCCAACCACTATATCCAGCATCCCGACAATTGGGCTGGCTTGTTTGGTCTGTGATATACTGAAACAAATGAGCTTGTACTCTGTTGTATGGTAATACCACAATACATTACTAAATTGAATACCTTGTATTTTATCCTAAAAAACAAATGCTCCAGATAGTAATGGACACAAGGTAGAACCGTAGAAGAGAAGATGATGCCGACGATGAGGTCGTACAGGGCAAAGAGCTTCGGTAAGGATAATGATGAGGATCATTCCAATGAACAGCTTGGGCCGCTGTGCATTGGCCCTGTAGAAGGGGCAAAAAGATACTATTACCTGTAATGATGGTGCACTAAAATCCTAGCAATCCACAAGCACTAACAGATGTGGCATCACAATAGATAAAACCCTACAACTCTCCAGGCACTAACAGATGTGGCATCACAGTACATAAAACTCTACAAATCACCGTGGCTCGATGGCCACCACACAGAAAAATTCACCATGTCTTGATGGCTGCGGACACGCAGAGCATGGCAAATGAGATAAATCACCTTGGCAAGCGAGAGATGATGGTGATGTTGAGCACCTTGGATGGTGAACATCCTCCTTCACAAGATGGTAACGGAGCATATTCTCCTCGGCTCTCTCCACACATTAGATGGTAGCAACCTACGCACAAACAGATGGCACACATCATTGTGGATGTGCATGTAACGGACAGAAATGAGTGGCCGGACATATTCTTTCTCTTTATGTAACTAATAATGATGGAGTTAAATGTCTGATTGCTGGGTGGTTAAAATGCACAAATAAAATAATTAATAGACGTTGTAATAAATTAAGCAAATAAATAGCCATTACTCTAGTATGTAACAGAGCGCATAAAAACCCAGGAATTAAGCTTTAATAACGGCCATTTGGTTGAGGTGGGAGAAAGAAACAAAATAGTTATTACGGTACTCAGCTTTGAGAAGTTCATGATGTGATGGTAGAGGGAAACTATATACATCAGTGGCCTAGTTTGATAATGAAAAATCAGTGGCCGTGTGTCCGCAATGTTATTAACAACACGACAAATATATTCACTTTCAAAAAGGGATTACATATGTTTGGATTCAGCTTAGAATAGAGGACTTTCATTTGAAATCCAGTATGTAGAAGTTTACTCATGCATTCATAAAGGAAGATGAAGTCGAGATTAGCACCGTGTACGTATAGATGGTATAATACGGATTGGATCTGTTAAACATTGTCCATAATGCGCCTTTTTCCTGCCTAGGATGATCTCCATGTTCAGCTTTGCTCGTTTTTCCTTCTTCTGAGGGGTGTGTTATGGTTTTGGTTTTTAACTGTAGAAGCTGGATAGAAAATGCTACTAACTCTATAACTTGGACAGGAAATTTGAGAACCAGGAGCAGTTATCTTGTACTGCCCATTGAATCAGGAAGAGAGCAAAAAAGGGCAGAACTTGTCACCAACTCGAAACTGGAGAAGGGGAAGGATTCATACCTGTGATGCACCTCCCGTCTGCTTGGTTTCCATGCCCAAGGAAGGGCTAGGGTTAGGGCTGATTATTTGGGCGTTGAGGTTGCAGCAACACCAACTTAATTCAACACAGAGAGGTAGAGAGTGATAATCTCCTACAGCAAAAGGAGAGGGAGCATCACGAACACAGTACCAACGCCGATTTTAATCAAATCCAACACATACGCAGAGATAGAGAGAAAAGATGGGGAGAGCACCTTGTCCATGACTGCAGCACCAGTGCTAGAGCACCATGTCCATGACGTCCTCAAGTGGAACAAGCGCTGCGGGTGTGCCGGATCTGAGCCTGCATCAGATCCGGACCCGCTGGTCGATCTGTGACGAGGAAGAGGGGAGGAGGTCGTCGTTGGTGGGGAGAAGGTGAGGAGAGGATGGAAGGGGTGGGTGCGCCAGATGTGAGGGCGCGGGTGGTGGCGGCGGCTGTGGGGGAGGCCGGCGTTGAGTGGTGGTGGCGGCGTCCGCTCTGCCCTGCCCGAGCTGCTGCTCGATCTGGTGCGAGGGGGAGGACAGGTCGCCGATGGTGAGGAGAAGTTAAGGGGAGGAGAAAAGGGGTGGAAGAGTCAGCCATTGGGGAGGGCGTGACTGATGGCGGCGGCTGCAGGGAGGTCGTCGGTGGCGGCGGCGGCAACGAGGGAAAGGTAGAGGGAGAGGAATCGGGGGATGGGGACTTGGGGCCAATCCCTTTCTCTCTTCGCCTGCCCAATCCCTTTCTCTCTTTCTTCTCCAGAGGATATAAACCTCTTTGTCTTGTAGCTAATCTGACGTGGACATCGCCAGGAGGCGCCCTTTGCGCCATCGTTAAAGGGTTGTATTGGGATGGCTTGGCTCCCTGCCACGGAGTCACCGACGAAAACGGAGATGGAAATATGCGGTGTTTTGTATTGGGCGGGGATGCTGCATTTGGAGCAGTTGTGGAGCGCCGCTGGCTCCTGACCAACGCACGCAGATCGTCAAATCAAATGGAATAACACACCTGCTCTGCTGCTCGCCCGCCGGCCGGTGTCCTGCCGTCGTTTTCATGCCGCCGGAAACGGAGTGCACACACGGTGCATGCATCCAAGAGAGGAGAAGCGATGCGTTGCGTCTCCTGGAGCAATGTTTAGGTCATGCCGTCACACGACGTTCTCCTGGAGCAACTTTCAGAACCGGCGGCGGTAGATAGCACTGCCAGCTCGAAACGGTGATGTGTACAGGTGTCCGCGCGGTCTGAGCAGCGGAGGGCCGAGGGCGTCTCTGCCGTCGATCACCGTGCGCTGCGGGCACTCGTGGGACGCGCGTGTCCGTTGGCGCGTGGCTGCCCGTGCCCGTGCGTCGTCCGCCCACGAGAAACCAGGCCATCCCACGTGACGTGAGGGAAGCAAAGCCTGCTTGCTGGCGTGAGGTGGCGTGCGAGAGTCCCGGCACTCACGGCGTCTGCATGAAGCACGCTCTTCTCTCCTTGTCTGGAATTTTTTCTTTAAACCGGGCAAAAGATTTGCCACATATATTAATTAAGAGAGAAAAGAGTTCGATCCTCTTAGCCCTACAACACACCCTTACAACAAGAGTTGCTACTCTCGCAACATAATTAAGCCCAATTGCTTAGCACCCGCGGACACCCATAGCGACGCTTCCGCCTTAATATTTTGAATAAGGATCATAGGAGGAGTGCTCTTCTGTCGAAACCCCCGTGCATTTCTTTCATTCCAAATTATCCAAGAGACAAGCATGGTTAGAGAGGCCATGGCCTTGCGGTTGGGGACGGTCTCGTCAGATAAACCTATCCACCACGCCTTAGTGGATTGTGGCAATTGCCATGCAGAAGTATCAATGTAGTCCAACTGGAGCCAAACTTTGGCTGGATTTTTGGATCTTTAACATGGGAGAACAAGGGCGTGTTTGGTTGCACACATCCATTTTGTCATCTTTGCATATGTGGCCTTTTAATTTCATAGACCATGGCAAATTGCTATGAATTATGGATCGATTGCCATGTCAATGTACTATGTTCTTTTAGAATTTTTCATCAATTAGAGAATAAAAGTTGTAAATTTGTCATGACATAAATTTTTCTACATTTGCCATGAGCTAGAGATCGTTTAATTTCATAAACCATGGGGAATTGCATGGCTATACCATGGCAAATTTATTTTCGTAGCCATGGCAACTTAGGTTTTCCCTAGACCATAGCAAATTTATTTTCAGTGCCATGGCAAATTTATTTAGTTTCTTCTTGGACAATGGTAATTTTTATTTCCTAAACCATGTCAAATTTATTTTCATAGCCATGGCAAATTTATTTTCAGAATCGTGTCAACTTAGTTTTTCCTGGGCCCCAAGACAAATATTTTCCGTGTCATGGAAATCTATTTTTCACAACATCTTTGCATATGTTTGCAGTGTTTTATCTTAACCATGGCAAATTTTGATGCATTACATGGCACTTTTATTGTTTCTACCGTGTCAAATTTATTTTTAATGCATGTGATTTATATGTTATGACAAAGAAATATAGAGCATGTCATTTTTATTATAAAACCACGGTGAAATTTCTGTAGGTCTTTTTATTATTCAGTACGCAAATTTGCCATGTACTTGCAAATTTTGATGCCATGGCAAATTAGATTTCAGTTCAGAGCTATGGCAAATTACTTTCTTGGACATTGGCAGCTTTTCGCATAAAATTACATACAGTATATGTATTATTTTGAATCACCGGCTACACGGTATTTTTATTATAAAACGGATGCCAAATTTGTATGTTTTTATTTAATTAATTTTTTATGGTTTTATTTAATTAAGTCGGATGCAACTATTTTAGCTTTTTTAAGGCCTGTTTTTTGTGGTACTAAAGTTGGGCCGTTTTTTGGTCCAATTTCCTTACCACATGTTGTTTTTAATAGCGTCAAGAAATTTGAGGTCAAGGGGGTTGTGCTGGGAGAGCTCCTCGCTGGCGCCTTATGCGCCAGCAAACGAACCGAGCGCCCACGCACCTGGTTATGCGGGCCGGCCCAAGAACGAGCCGAAATATATGTAGCCCTCCTTCTGAAGATAAAAAACAAACGGACAGAAAATATATGCAGAAAGAGGGATTCGAACCCACGTGCTTTCGCTCATGTACTTGGGGCTTCAACCACTGCACCAAAAAAACATTGATGTGTTATGTACGAAAACAGTTTTATTTGACCCCGAGTTCCTGCGGCAGTACAAATTATTTGGAAAAAGGGAAAGAAAAACTGAACAAAGAATTCGCTAATTTTAAAAACAGATCATCGATTTTGAAAAGGCCGCGGACTTCAAAGAAATGTTCACAAAAAAGTTCATCATTTTTTTAAAAGTTCACAGATTTGAAAAAAGTTCATCGGATTTTGAAAAAGGTTCATCGATTTTGAGAAAAAAAGTTCATGAATTCTCAAACAGTTCACGAATTTGAAAAAATAATAATCGATTTTGATAAAAAAATACCACAAATTTGAAAAAAGTTCATAGATTTAAAACAAGTTCATCTCTTTTCATAAAAAAAGTTCATGGATATGAAAATAGTTCATCAAGTTTGAAAAAAAGTTCATCGAGTTTGAAAAAAGTTCATCGAATTTGAGAAAAAAGTTCATCGAGTTTGAAAAAGGTTCATCGAATTTGAGAAAAAAGTTCATGGATATGAAAAAAGTTCATCAAGTTATGAAAAAAAGTTCATCAAGTTTGAAAAAAGTTCATAGAATTTGAGAAAAAAGTTCATCGAGTTTGAAAAAAGTTCATCGAATTTGAGAAAAACGTTCATCGAGATTGAAAAAAGTTCATCAAGTTTCAAAAAAGTTCATCGAATCTGAGAAATTCATTGATTTTGTGTCGAACCAGGAAGAAAGAAAAAAGAAAAAGGAAAAGGAAAGAAGGAATACAGAAAATGAAAAAAAGGAAAAATGATAAAAGAAAAGTATAAGGAAGAAAAGAACTAGAAAAGGTGCACATAAGTAGAATAGGCTTGGTGGCGTGGTGGTTTGTGTAGTGTACGATGAAACAGCAGCTACCCAGTTCGATTCCTACTGCACCCGCTTTTCTTTTGCTTTTGCGCTTTAAAAACAGAAATAAAAGGGCCAGCCCATATAGCGATGATGTGAGATCGGGGGGTGTGCGCCCTGTACGAGCTGGCCTATATTTGACGCTTAAGGCACCGAATAGGATTTGGCTTGTGCTGGGACCGATTCCTATTTGGCGCCTTCAGCCGTTAAAGGCAATGCAACAAACTGGCTCACAACCCCTTGTTTTCTGGGCTCGGCCCATTTTCATTTTTTTAACCTTCAAAAATATTTGTGGGTGGTGAGATTGGAACTCTGAACCTCAGTGTTTACTTCCAGATGTGGTAACCGACTCGGACGGCTCAAATGAGCCTACTAAAACTTCTTCAACTTCTTATTCCGTGCCTTTCGGACTTTTTTTTGGTCTTTGTTTGACCGGTTTTTCATTAGTTTTTACTCAGAGTTTCCTTTTACTAAAAATACATGATTTTTTTAAATATGAAGCTTTATCAAATTTGATGAATTTAAAACCAGGTGAACTTTTTCCAAATTCATGAACTTTTTTTTATCAAAATATATGAATTCTTTCAAATCCGTGAACTTTTTTTTAAAAACCCGGTGAAATTTTTACAAATTTGTGATTCTTTTTAATTCAAAATCGATGATTTTTTTCAAAATCAAAGAATTTTTTCATAAATGAATGAACTGTTGTTCAAAGTCGATGAACTTTTTTCAAGTTTGTGAACTTGTTTTCAAAATTGATTAAATTTTTCAAATTAGTGAATATTTTCTTCAAAATATATGAACTTTTTTCAGATGCATGATCTTTTCACACGTTATTTTTTTCAAATTCGTTAGCTTCAAATTTCATGAACTTTTTCCAAATTTCATAAATGTTTTTCAAAATCCGTGAACTTTTTCAAATTGATGAACTTTTTACTAATTCGTGAACTTCTCAAATTCACAAACATTTTTCATTTATGTGATTTTTTCCAATTTTTATAAACCTTTTTTAAAAATCTGTGGTTGTTTTCACTAGTTTTAAGAATTCATTTTCAGATTTATGCTTTGGTTTTCATATAAATTATGTTGGGTATGTAGTAGTATATGTTTACTAAAGAAAGGGTTAAATAGCATTGTTTTCTTCTAGTGGACAACTAAATGAGCCCGACCTAGTAGGCTGCCTACGGCCATCCATGTTCCTATCATCCCACTTCTACCAAATTAAAGTTAGAAATAACCAGTTTACATTTTTTTCTTTGCATTTGCTTTTTTTTTAAATCTTGCGTTTGATGTGTCTCAGAGCAGGTTACTAGGCCAGCCCACTACAAATCGCCTGCGAGCATTAACTAGTTTAAGCGGTGCTAAGGGTGTCGATCAGGAGCTCCCCGTGCTGGGTGGTTTCCCATGAAACGTTCACTCGCCCCCCTATCCCGTGCTAAGGGAATGATTTATTCGTGCTAGATTCCCACACTGGGAAATGTCAGGTGAGTATTACGGCCCCACTTTATATATAAAGCAAACAATCAAAGCACAAGATCCAACAATGGTTCACACCGTACACGCGCACACACACGGGTCGCATACACAATAGTTCAAGAAGGTATTGCTGAGGGCATAGCTCAACAAGACCAAAATAAAACGAAAAAGGGGTAGCTCAGGCCACCAAGTGGATAATCCGGCTCAGGCGGTGGAGGAGGAAGCGGCGGCGCCAAGCGAAGGGCCATCGCTCGAATATCTGCAATGAGGATGTAGATGGCGTCTCGGTCCTGAGGGCGGCTAAGCGGCTTCCAGAGTTACAAATAGACACACATTTCGAAAACCACGCCAGTAGCTCGTTGAAGAGGCGCACGCTGGATCACAAGTTTATTGCAGACCGCCAAAGCGTCCACGCGAGAACTACAACACCCAGGCACCTAATGTGGCGGAGGCGATGCTGAGAGGCCTGGATTTCCGCAAAGAGGTCGGGAAAACTGTTGTTGCACCAATGTTCACCGACCACCTCTCGGAAGCAACTCCAAAGGAATTGCATGGATACACGAGTAAGATGTGATTCGAATCCTCCACCGTCCCACATAAGGGGAAAATCCCATTACACGGGCCATTCCTCTCAAGTACCTGCACCCTGAAGGAACCCGGTCCTGGATCCATTGCCACAGGATGATCTGAATTTTCAGTAAAAGTCTAATAGCCCAGATATCAACAAGACGCTCTGGACCGAGAGCAGCCGCAATGCCCTGGTATAGCTATTTGGTGGAGAATCTCCCCGAAGATTCGAGATGCCAGGATATGTGATCGATTGGCTGATCCACGTTGGACGACTGGAGAGCAATGCACTTAAGGAGCTCCTGCCAAGCGGCAACATCCGGAGGCCCAATGGGCCTCATACACATGCCTAATCGATGAATGCATCGTACACGGGCCTACACGGCACCACACATGAGGTTGGCCCCAGGAGGCAATGTACCCAAGAATAATCGACAATGTACAGAAGTTGGGAAGTAGGAGGAGTGATGGGCGGAGAACAAAAAAAAATCCTCCCTTTAATATTACTACTATAAGTGTGCACGTACAACGAACGTCTCGACTAATAATACAACCAGATGTGAGAATTTAACTACATTTAAAAGTTATTCCCAATGCGCTAAAAAATAACCCGTTTCTACCAAATTGACGTGAGGAATAACCCGTTTACTTTTTTTCTCCGCGTTTGCTTTTTTTTCTTTTTGAGAATCTATCGTTTGTTGTGTTTCAGAGCAGGTTACTAGGTCGGACCGTTATAAGTCGCATGCGAGCACCAACTAGTCTAAGCGGCACTGAGGGCGTCGAACAGGAGCACCCCGTGAAACATTGACTTGCCCCTCCCCACTTCCTAGGGAAATGATTCGTTCGTGCTAGATCTCCACGTCGGAAGTATAGTTCGTGATGCGTGTACTCGATCTCCCGAGGTGTCTCCTCCTCGCGTCGTCGATCTCCCGCGAACAAAAAAGATCCATGAACGGTGATCTCCCACGAACGGCACCTCGCAGATCCCTCGAACAGTTCATCCAAGCACCGCAAGTGCGATCCCTCCAAGGTATACACACATGCGGGGTGCAGCATCGGGCGGCGGACTGCTAGGTTCGGTCGCATGACATGCGTGTGGGGAGTTGTGGCAGCGGTTATCCAGGGTGGAAAAAGATCAACCCTAAGTGGTGCGCCCACTCCCCTTTATATAGACCTTCGAGGTGGGCTCAACACTTGAGCCCACTAGGAGTCTACATCCATTTTCTACTGGGATCCAATCCGAATGGGCTGCAGCTCCTTAAGTGTGTGACCCTATAGGTTCACGTACAATGGACATGACCAGAGTTGATTATTGGTAGCGGCTCCTAGCAGAACGTGCCAACTCCCATGTGTGCGTAAAGTCGTTTGACGAACCTCGTCAATGTGTCTCATATCCAACATTCCTTTTGCCTTACGATATATGTTGTCAAGCTCAAGGCGAGTACTTGTCACCCTTGTGGTAGCTCGACCTCTCTTCTCGACACCGTGATACAAATTCCAGAACTGGATTAACACTTAACCCAAGTCGCATGGCCATGCTTTCCAAATCTGATTACTCGAGGGGGGGCTAGAGAATATCTCTCCAAATAGGAGGGGCAAATCCCTTCTTGGTCAGCCATGTCTCACGGCATGTCTCACGACTCACTCGAAAGCTACCTTTATAACTACTCAGTTACGGAGTAGCGTTTGATAGACCCTAAGTGAGTTGACCCTCATCCTGAGAACATATGAGGACCTTAGGTCTAGGACATGGCATAGACATTGTACTTGACACTAACAGATGGCAATATCTCGCTGCGTCTTAAAGTGAGTCTTGTCCGAGGAACGCGAGTTAAGACATTTTCTTTAGAGGGCTTTATTTTTGGTGAGATGGCTTCGGATTCTTCAAGCAGCTTGCGAAGCTTCAGATGAAGGAGATAGGTGGTTGGCTCGCGAGCAGGCAGTAGAGGAGTAAGATGCTCTTGAAAGTCTTCAACTGTGAAGCCTTTGTCAATATAATCATAGAGCTCTTGGAGGTTCATATTCAGGAGTTGCTTCTTGGTGAAGAACTTACGAAGTAGTTTCCAAAGTCTTTTCTTTTTCTCATCAGCGATCGAATGCATCAGCTCGGTGCGGTTATTGATAGCATTAAGCTCATTGGCGAGATGTTCATTCTCCTGCCTGTCATCTTCCATATGTTTCAGAAGCAGTTGTTGCGTGCCAAAACTGACTTCAAGTTGTCAAGGAGGCTGTGGAGAAACCATTCGATCACGTTGAGGAAGGAGAGGACCATCAAACTTCTGGTGGTAGTCTTGAGGGGACGCCAGGACTTTCCCAAGGTGAAATCTTCCATTGCTTGCATGGTATGACGAACATGAGGAATAAATCATTCGTGGCTTCCCTTTGCCAGATACACTGTGCCCATTGCATGATCAATGACTTTCTGGATCCATGGAGCGAATACCTTTACGGTGAAAGGAAATTGAGAAGAATCCTTCAGAATGCGCAGAAACATATCTTCAATATCGAAGATGTATCTTTCAGAGATTGCATAGATGGCATTCCAAAGAACATCAGATATGATCTTGTCAATGTTCATGCCAGCCAATGGGCATATGGTGTAGGAGAGTGGATGATATAGAATCCGGTTCTCAAAAGTTAAATGTTCAGGACGAGGAGGACCAGAGTAGTCGTGAATCTTCTCCTTGTCCATTGTGCACTTAAAATCTTCATCAAAGATCACATCAATGTTGTGCACTCGAATCTAGGTATTTCCATGCTCAAAGAGAGGAAAATGAAAAATGCAAGGTGAAATGTGTTGAAGTACACTTGATCCATTTGCCTTTGGTCATCCACTCAAAAATCTACTTAGAGCGAGGTCCATCATAGTTGATGTCCTGAAAGAATTGTGAATGCACATTTCTGTTGAATAGAGGACCCTTCGCACCAGCACCAACAGAGAATATGGGAAATTCCTCTTGAGGATTGGGGTACTTGAGTTCTTCTTCTGGCGAAAGGAAATCATCATCATATACAATGGAGTTGGGATGGCAAGCAAAAACTGATGTCCTTGCAGAGGGACCTGCTTCATTTGTTCTCACAGATGTATTAACTGTCAACTTGAGCGGTGATGGGGTTGGTGCTACTGATAATGGAGCCTCAGAAATAGTCGGTTGTTGGACATGATTTGTTTCGGGAAATTGGTGTGGATCCTTGAGCAGCTAGTGGTACCGAGTTGGCCACGTGATTAGGTTGTTGTTCGATCACAACGGGATCGGAGACTCTCAGAGCATCTTGAGAAGGAGCCGCAGAGAGCTCGGAGCGAGGAATTTGACCCTCTTTAGAAGCATATTTCAAGGGTATATCAACTTGAGCAGTGGAGGCCACGGGCACTGATTCAGTTGGCCTTGGCAGAGAAGGAGCTTCCAAGTCTTGTCCAGTTTGTTCAGGGCGAATGACTGGCTCAGGAGTGACGTTCCTTGACGATGGTGGAGTGATACGTCCATTTTGCATCATGTCGCCTTTTCTCTCTTAATTTGCCAGATTTACATGAAGAGGGAGATTGCCGGCAACTAGAATTCTGGAGCTAGAAAAGCTATATCAGAGATACCTATCCCGTAGAACTCCAAATGACCTAAAATTTAATGGAGAATTTTTATGGAATATATCAAAAATACTGGAGCAAAGAATTACCAAAGGGGGCGCACCAGTTGCCCACAAGGCAATAGGGCGCGACTACCCCCCTGGACGTGCCCTGATGCCTTTGGGGCCCACAGCTGGCCTCTGACCCCCATCTTCTACTATATGAAGTGTTTTGGCCTAGAAAAAAAATCAAGAGAGGACTTTCGGGATGAAGCGTCGTCGTCTCGAGGCAGAACCTAGGCAGGAGCACTTTAGCTCCCCTGCGGAGCGATTCCGCTAGGGACACTTCCCTCTGAGAGGGGGAAATCAAAGCCATCGACATCACCAACAACCATCTCATCTTGGCAAGATCAATCTTCATCAACATCGTCACCAGCACCATCTCATCTTAAACCCTAGTTCATCTATTGTATTCAACTTTGTGTCAAAACCTCAAATTGGTACCTATGGGTTGCTAGTAGTGTTGATTACATCTTATAGTTGATTGATAACCCACAAGTATAGGGGATCAACTGTAGCTTTTTCGATAAATAAGAGTGTCGAACCCAACGAGGAGCTAAAGGTAGGATTTATATTCCCTTCAAGTTCTATCAACCACCAATACAACTCTAAGCACACTTAACGTTCACTTTACTTAGAACAAGTATGAAACTATTTTGTAGGTGATAGGATAAGTTTGCAAGAATAAAACTAGATGTACCTAGAGAGAATAAAACTATGAGTAATCTGCAAGATAATAAAGTTAGTTGTTTAGTAGATAGCTTTTTGTAACACAAGAGAAAGATTTTGTCCCTAGGCAATCGATAACTAGACCGATAATTATTATTCAATTTTATATGAGGGAGAGTGTAAGTGCATCTAGTGCCCCTTAGTGATTTTGGTGTATTGAAGACTTATAGGTTAAGAGACTAATGTGTTTGTGAGTGTACACTGTCGGATTTCGGGCTCCGCAGACCCTTGAGAGGTTCGAACTCTGGGGTGCGTGCGAAGAACTCAACCTCCCCAGTCTGCCTACCTGCCAATCTCTCGGCCTAGCTCAATGAACAGGAAGGAAACGAGACACAACAACTTACCCAGGTTCGGGCCACCTTGCGGGGTAAAGCCCTACTCCTGCTTTGTGGTGGATTGGCCTATAGGGGCTGAGGATGAACTAGTACAGTGGGAGAACAACTTCAGGAGGTGTGTTCTTGAGCTGGCGGTCTTGGTCTTGTTGCACCGGAATGGAAACCTTTGGTTGATTCCTCGGGACTCCGCGTCTACGCTTGCCTCCTAAGCACCAAAGAGGAAACTAGTACAATGCGCCCGCTGGCGCCCGCCTGGCCTTGGTCGCCATGGCTCATGTCATCCGAACCTCATGAGGTGAAGCCTGCATAGAAATCTCCGCTCCTCGGGAGACAGCCTAAGGAGGCCGCTCCTCATCGAGGTCTTGGTGTCGTCCGCCTTGCGAGGCTCGGGCCCTCGTGAGGGTCTTGAGTTGTCGATGCTGAAGGTGGGTCGTACCAGGTCATCGATGAAGCCACGCTGTGGGCCGCAGGCAGGCAAGTCTGGGTACCCCCGTTCCTAGAACACCGACAGTAGCCCCCGGGCCCAAGGCGCGCTCGAGCATGGCTTTGAGGCAAAGCCAAAGGGCAAGTGCGGAGCGCCGCGGGCCCTAACCGCCTACGGCCTTGGTTGACGCATGGCGATTGATGGGACGTGGGTGTCTTCACTTCCTTACGTGGCCTCGGCAACCGTTCCCGACTGTCAAAAAGGCTGTCGCCTGCCATTGAGCCTTTATTGCCTTACATTCGTCTTGCTCCATCCCTTTCTTCCTCTGCTCCAATCACCTTCAGATCTGCTAAATCCCTCCCCTGAACTCGCCGCTGATGGCCACCGACAAGGCGAAGTATTCAGCTCCAGCTACGCGCATGGCTTCTTGGTTCGAGCCGGCCCTGAGTGCATCCACCATCGCTGACGAGAAGCACCTCGCTGCCATGGTCCCACTGACGGCGGGCGAAGGCAATGAGAGGGGAGAGACGGAGCTCCAGGTCGGCTCTGCCAAGTCGGAAGCCTTGGGTGACACCTTTTACCCCTTCTTCCTGCACAACGTCTTTGCTGGGCTGGTTCTCCCTTTCTCCAGTTTCTTCTATGCCATCCTCTGCCATTACGGGCTCCACGCCCTCCATCTTCATCCCAACTCCATCCTGCTCATGTCGATCTTCGCCTTCTACTGCGAGGCATTCGTGGGGGTGATGCCCTCCATTGCGCTATTCCGCCACTTTTTCTACCTCTGAATAAGCAACGACCAATGCTCTGGGTGCGCCAGCTTCATCGCGGTTCATGGCAGCAACGTGATCTCGAGGGCTGGGAAAAAGGTGGAGGACTTCCGGCACAGGTGGATCTTCATGAACGCCAAGTGCTCCCATGCTCGGCTGGAGCTACCGACCGCCTTCCCGGCGAAGCTGGACTGGTGGACTCACGAGAAGCTCACCGACCCCCGGGCGGAGCGGTTGTTGGAGCAGATGATGGCTGACCTGGATGCGGAGCAGCTGATGGGGGCCATGATCATCAAGGAGTTCCTGATGCAGCGCCTGGCTCCGCTCCAGGCGCACTCGCGTCCCTTGTAGAGCTTCAAGGGTGCGGAAGATGCCCTCCGGTTGCACCCAGATGCCTTGTCTGACAAGGAGCTGAGCAAGGTCGTGCATACCTTGCTCGGGAAGGACCAGGGCAGCCCCCAGAAGCCCATCTCCCACTATACCATCGTGAGGACGGGGAGAAGGTGGCCGCCGCCATGCCTGCCTTCAACGAGCAAGGGCTCGTGACGCTGAAGCCTTCCCAGCCCCTGGGTTCCCTGGTGCCAGTGTCCTCTAGTGAGTTCGAGGAGGAGGAGAAGGCAGAATCAGAGGCAACCTTGGAGGAGGTGGAAGAGACCTCTCCCCCGTGGCAAAGCGAGCTCCTCCGGGCCTTCTCTGATGATGACGACGACGCCGACGAGCACCCAGCCAGGGAGTCGCCGCTCTCCACCGGGGTCACCCCCCGGAAGAGGCTAAGGCAGGGGATCCCAATGAAGGATAGTTCGGCGCTGATTCCCCAGGGCAGCGGATCCACCTTGTTGCCGGCCGCCACCATCATAGAGTTGGCCGCGCGTTCGTCCGCCCCTGAGAGCGCGACGACGCCCGTGCCCGGGAAGCTTGCACTCTTGGGCAGGAAGAGGGATTACGTCGCCAAGGATCAGTAAGTGTATTTCCTTGCCCTTGCTCTTTGATCTCGACACAGTACTCAATGTCTCCATCTTCATGCCAGGCTGATGTCAGCGGCGAAGAGGAATAAAGAGGACGCTGGAGCCGCTGAGGCCAAGCGACCTGTCATGGTCGCAACGACTCTAGCGCAGAAGGGCGAGGCTGCCTCTCATGCTCCTGCGGTAGGGTTACCCTCCCGAGGCTCTAGGGCCCAGCCTCAGGAGAAGACAGTCCCTACAGCCAAGCCGACTCCGGAGGCGCTCACGCTCAGTTCGCCTACTGAGGACCCGAGGGCTCCGGAGCCCCCGGCCCTCTCCACTGTTGCTGCTTCGCCAGTCTTGACACCGGCGCCGTCTCCTCCCCTAGCCATCACGCCAACGGGCCATGGTTCTTCTGCCGCGCCCGGTGCCCTGGAGGAGGCCTTCTCCACACTGGACCGGCTCCGGGATGCTCTTCAGGGCCCCGACCAGCGCAGGGTGTTGGGGCGCCTGGAGCTGGTCTCGAGGTGGCTCTAGGCCGACATGTCCGTCAGGGCAGCCTGGGCCCAGGTTGTGGCGGCCTCAGAGGAGGGACGGAAGGTGTCCGGCCTAGCCGCAGTCGCCCGCGATGTGGTGTTGAAGGACGCCAAGGCCTTTGAAGTGCGTGGTCGTGCGACGGAGGCTGAGCTGAGGACCCTCCGTGATAAGCAGGCCGCTCAGGCCCGCCAGCTCGAGGTGCGGGAGGAGGACCTGAAGGCCCGGGAGGCTGTAGACGCCGATCATGATGCCGAGTTGGAGTAGGTAGCCCGGGAACAGGCCACGAAGCATGGTCGCCTGGATAAGCGGAAGGAGGAGGTGGAGGCGGCCTAGGCGTTCCACGCCAAGCTTGTCTCCGAGGACGAAGCTCGGCTGAAGACCAGGAAGAAGCTCCTCGCCACTGCTGAGAAGACGGTCGCCGTGGGGCGTGCCGCTTTTGACTCCCTCGAGTTGAGGCCCCGCAAGGCACTGCAGGATCTCTACGGGAGCGGGTACAAGGACCCGTTGGTGACACCGGAGGAAGGTCCAACTGCTCCTCAAGATCGTCACGGCGCTCGAGGGCATCGTTGTCGGAGTGGGCCCCATGGTGGAGGGGAGGCCCGCGCACTTTCCACCTTGACCGTGACCCGTGTCTTCAGCCACCTCTATCTCCGGGACACCGGCTTCGACCTTGGTGCCTTGCTTGAGCCTGTGGACCCTGAGTCCTATGCCGCCGCTGCCGAAGCCGTGAAGGATCAGGTGGAGGCCCTGCTGCAGAAGTTCCTCGCCGTCGAACCCGAGACCACGACTGACGGCAAGGACGGCGGCGACGTCATCGACGAGGGGGCTCCCCAAGCGGGAAATGGCGGCATCCAAGGCTGAATAAGAGGCTCGATGGTGGCTCTCCCCTCTGTTCAAGTCCTGCAACATGTATCGTGCCTCATGGAGGCGTAAGAACTTATGCTTGGTACTTTCAAGAGACAACATGTTTTGTAATAATTTGCTACGGTTCTGTGATTTCCTTTTTGTTTGCTTTAGTGTTCTGCGTCGGCAGGGCCCGACCCCGCGCATACCTCAGCCGTCGTTGGATCATCCGGATCACCAGGGCAGGACCAAAGGGTGAGGGGCTACGTGACTAGTTAGCCTCCTGAGTCGCGATGCTCAGGAGTCCCCCTTGACGTACAAACAGCCCTCGAGGAGGAGATGCGAGAGTAGGTCCTAGCATTCTGTGTTGGCAGGGCCCCGCCCCGCGCATACCTCAGCCGCTATTGGATCATCCGGATCACCAGGACGAGACCAAGGGGTGAGAGGCTACGTGACCAGTTAGGCTCCTGAGTCATGATGCTCAAGAGTCCCCCTTGACGTACGAATAAACCTCCATACCTTTCCTCGCGGGGCTCTCGCTAGGGAGGGGTGCGTGAAGACCAGGTCCGAGGGACCTGACGAGGTGGCGTACGCCAAGCGTGACCTGAGCATAGCCCCCGTGCCCACCCCCCCTCGCGCAACTCTCCCAAGGGGAAAGCGGCGCGGTGAGGCTGGGCATCGAGCCCGGCGGCTCGCCTGAGGTTAATGCAACCATGAGGCCACCCTCAGTTGTTTATCACCAGTGTGGAGCATGGCGCTTCCGCTCTTGCACGGGCATAGCTGCTCCTCGACCATGTCAACTGCCAGCGCGGAGCATGGTGCTTCCACTGGTATGTGGGTGGGACCTCCATCTAAGGGGAGACTCCGGGGCATGTACAGCCCCGCCCTGACACGTGGCTTGCACGACGGGGCTAGAGAGGTGTGTGTGGGCACTCGTGATCCAGCGCGGGACTCGTGAAGCCCTACCTCAAGGCAGGTTGCGCCTGAATTTGGCTTGGAACACTTGTGATAATCCTGCGAGATGGTCAGGCAACCTGCGCCGAGTGAATCTCCTGAGGTTATCGCATGAGAAGGCCAAACACCAACGACCCCAGGAGGTGACGCGAATGGGACCGGCCCACTAGAAAGAGCTCAGTCGTTGGGTTTATTGACGCTGCAGGGATGGACCCGGGCACAGACGCCGTGCCCAGTCTTCTCATGCGAAGGTCCTGAAGAAAGACAACCGGTGCGCGGCTCCCGTGGTGATGAGACACCGGGTCACGCGCCCTTACTCATCCGCCTGCGATTAGCTCATGCGAGAACAAGGCACCAAGGGCCATGGGAGGTGACGTGCACGGGAGCTGGCCCGCGAGCCAGAGCTCAGCCACTTGGGTTTAGCAACACTGCAGGGATGAACCCGAGCACAAACACTGTGCCAGTCCTTAATCATGAGGCGGTCGTGGGTGGGATTGCAAGGGCGTACGACGTTCATGGCGACGAAGCACCGGACAGACAGATGATAATCATAAAGCAACTCATGATCGAAGGTAAAGCCAGTTCTAATAGATGCAAGAAGGATACATGCCGCAGGGACGGACCCACATGGCTTGGGGATAATGCAACTCGAGGGGCACCCCCAACTAGACAAACCAAAAGATGTCACCTGGCACCGTTGCTGAAGAGATGTTGGAGTAGCCGAAGACGCGTGTTGCAGAAGTCGCCCCTCATGAGCCGCCCAGGTCCTGAACCTCGGGAGGCTCTGGAGGCCCGGGGGGCTCGCGGGGATCCATCATCATCTTCATCAGGATCGCCTGGTGCCTGGCCTCATGAGCTGTCAGGACGCCCCGCATGTGGCGCTGATGCACAACAGCCCTGTTCAAACAAGCCGAAAGTCATGCAGACATAGCTGTGAGGTGGGCCCTCGCACCGACCAACACGGGACGGCCAAAAGAGCTCCTAGGACGCGGCCCTGTTGAGCCCAGGGATGTTGACGTAGGCGCGCAGCTCGCTGTCCTCGCCGGGGCAGGGAGCTACGCCGGGTGGCGGGCGATGGTCACCTCGCATAGCTCTTGCCTCCTGAAGCTCCTCGGTTGCCTTGGTCATGAACTCCTGAGCGTCTGGCGCCTCGCGCCATGTGCTTTCCTCATGGAAGCGCGCACGTTGAAGCATGCCTCCACATGGTGCCTGAACGCCTCCCTCGTGACGCTGGTCAGATCGGAGGCCCTCTAGAGGAGAGCCCCCGAGCCCAGCCCGAGAGGGGCGCTGGGCGCGCCTTCCTATGCGAGAGGGGAAGGCGCTCCGTCGGTGGGTGCAAAGCTTAAGGCAGCACCGCCGGGCGCCCCACCCTCCTGAGGTCCTTGGCGGAGCAGCTGCTTCTTCTTCTTGGGGACAGCCTCAGGAGGGTAGACAACACCCTTGTTGTCTGGGTCCTCAACCGCCGCAGCCTGGTAGGCGCGCTCAAGAGAGCACATCGCATCCTTCTCCTCGCAGGCGATGGTGATGATGCCGCAACTTCCTAGCATCTTGAGGACATTGTAGCCATGGTGGGTCACTGCCATGAACTTGGCCAGGGCCAGATACCCGAGGATGACGTTGTACGAGAGGTGAATGTGGGCGACGTCGAAGTCGATAAGCTCAGTGCGGTAGTTGTCGCGGGTGCCAAAGGTGATGGGGAGGCGGATATGCCCTATCGGGGTGGTGGAGCCATCGGTCACTCCTGAGAAAGGCTTGGTGGGGTACAGCTGGTTGTAGGGCACTTGGAGGTGGTCGAACGTCTTGATGGAAATGACATTGAGCCTCGCACTGCCATCGATGAGTGTCTTGGTGACGAGCACATTGCTGATGGTAGGCGAGCATAGCATTGGAAGGGCACCGACAGTTGCCGCACACTTGAGCTGGTCGGAAGAGCTGAAGGTGATGGTGTACTTGGACCACTTGAGTGGATGTGTTGCCTCGAGCTTGGGGATGGCTGCGTTCACCTCACGCGCGAACTGCTTGAAGATGCGATGGGAGGATGGGGCCTGAGCGCCGCCTAGGATGCAAGCGACGACACGACGCTCTTGGAAGCCCCCAGCCCCCTCGTTCTGGTGATGGTCGGCGTTCCTTCTCGGTGGTGGTGGCAGCGGGGGAAGGCCAGCGTTGCCTTGAGGACGGTCCTCGCAAGGCTGGTCTCTCCAGGCATCCTCATGAGGCTGGCCCTGCCAGCGGTCCTCATGAGGCTGGTCGCGCCATTTCTGGCAGGGGTCGCGACTGTCCCAGCGTCCTCCGCTTCGGCCTCCTCCGCAGTCGTAGCCTCGATCGTTGCGCTCTGGGAGACGACCGAAGTGCCCATCGCGGGTGGCCTTGAGCTCTTGACAGTCGTTGGTGTTGTGGTTGTGCACGTTGTGGAAGATGCAGAATGGGCGGCTGCCCTTGGATGACTCTGGATGGTCGCAGCCTCGCTTCATTTCTGGTTCGGCCGTGAGTACGGCCGGCCCCTTGCGCTTCACGGCCTTGGCCTTGATCTTTTTGTCTTCTGGGTCAGCCTCAGGGAGCTCGAGGAGGGAGAGGCGTCCCTCCTCAGCTCTTGCACACTTGGTTGCCATGTTGAACATCTCCAGGGTTATGCACATGTCCCCGTGTATGGCGAGCTCCTCCTTCATCTTGACGTCGTGGACGCCATCAGTGAATGCCGAGGTGATGGCCTCATCCAACACCTTGGGGATGTTGAGGCGAACACTGTTGAAGTGCTGGATGTACTTCTGCAAGGTTTTTCCTGGCCGCTGCTTGATGCGTCGCACGTCACCCACAGCCGACGGGCGGTTGCGAGTGCCCTGGAAGTTGGTGACGAAACACTCTCGCATCTCATCCTGGGAAGAGATCGATCTCGTGGGAAGGTTCAGGAGCCACTAGCGCACGCCGTCTTTGAGGGCCATGGGAAACCAGTTCACCATAACCTTCTTGTCGCTGTTGGCCGCCTCAATGCTCAGCTCATAGAGCTGCAGGAACTCAGCAGGGTCGGGGGTGCCGTCATAGCGTGGAGGCAGCTCAGGCTTGAACTTCCCTAGCCAGACGACGTTGCGCAGCTCCGGGGTGAACGCGCGGCATCTAGCAATGGTCACGGGAGCCCGCCATGGAGGTGGAGCCTGATCTTGGTGCTCACACGCCATTATCGCAGGAGGCGCGGTCTTGACGTGGTGGTGCTGGGAGCGCACGCGCCTCTCCTTGCGGCCGCTGCACCACCTGGCAGCTTTCTTCGTCGCGCGCCGGCGCCTTGCGTGGCGGGTCGCACCGTGGAGCCTCGCGCCTTGGTTTGATGATGGCGTCCTATCAGGGAGGTGGAGGAGGTGCTCCATGAGCCACGTCACCCGTGACAGGCGACGGGCGAGGCAGCGAGCAAGATGGTGCAGGAGACTCTCCGGCGGCGCTGACGAGCTCGGTGATGCGGTCCAGCCAGTCCTCGTAGAGGTCGTTGATGGGGCGGTAGCGCAGGAGCTCGTGTGCCATGAGCAGCGTGGCCTACGCGTTCACTAGCCCGCAACGAGCTTGAGACGACGAAGCGGTCGCCGGGGTCAGCGATGGAGTGGCGGTGTGTCCATCGCGCCGCACGAAGGGCTGCATCGATGAAGCCTGCTGCTCATGGGCCGCGAGGCCGGTTGCAGCATTAGCCGCGGGCGATGGGGAACAACGGGGAGCACCGTCACTAGCGGGTGTGGTCTCGGCGACGCGGGCGGCAAGGGCGGCCCGGTGCTCAGCACGAACTCGACGAGCATCAGCCATGGGGACAGTGAAACGATGGCGAATCGACCAGAGGAAGAGAGGCTCCGATGCACCCCTACCTGGCACGCCAAATGTCGGATTTCGGGCTCCGCAGACCCTTGAGAGGTTTGAACTCTGGGGTGCGTGCGAAGAACTCAACCTCCCTAGTCTGCCTACTCGCCAATCTCTCGGCCTAGCTCGATGAACAGGAAGGAAACAAGACACAACAGTTTACCAAGGTTCGGGCCACCTTGAGGTGTAAAACCCTACTCCTGCTTTGTGGTGGATTGGCCTCGAGGGGCTGAGGATGAACTAGTACAGTGGGAGAACAACCTCAGGAGGTGTGTTCTTGAGCTGGTGGGGGAGAGGATGATCTCACTGGTTCGGATCCCCTTCTATGGTGGTGGCCAGGCCCTATTTATAGTGGCCTTCGTCCTCTTCCCAAAATGAAGGTGAGAAGGGTTCCCACAACAGCCAAATTTGAAGGGAGACAACTAGTACATGCTATCCTGACAAAAGTAGTCTCCGCCTACAAAAAGCCTCTGGTCGTGACGCTGCAGTGGGCTCGGTGATGACCTCTGTCCTGCTGTCCTGGTGGTCTTGGTCTTGTTGCACCGGAATGGAAACCTTTGGCTGATTCCTCGGGACTCCGAGTCTGCGCTTGCCTCCTAAGCACCAAAGAGGAAACTGGTACACTACGCCCGCTGGCACCCGCCTAGCCTTGGTCATCATGGCTCACATCATCCGAACCTCATGAGGTGAAGCCTGCATAGAAATCTCCGCTCCTCAGGAGCCAGCCTGAGGAGGCCGCTCCTCATGGAGGTCTTGGCGTCATCTGCCTCGTGAGGCTCGGCCCCTTGCGAGGGTCTTGAGTTGTCGATGTTGAAGGTGGGCCATACCAGGCCATCGATGAAGCCACACCATGGGCCGCAGGCAGGCAAGTCTGGGTACCCCCGTTCCCAGAACGCCGACATACACGAGTATAATAAGTCTATGAGGAGTTTGATATTTTCTAAGAAAGTCGACCCCTAAAAATGAATGTCTTCACTTGAAGACTTTGGTTTTCTTGAAGACTTTGAAAATGAGGAAATTGATGTGACCTTGAAGATATTGATATTGATGCGAGGACTATGAAGCGTGAAGACTTTTGTTTTCGTAGTTTCATTTTCCTTTCTTGAGTCATAGGAAACACCATACTGTTAAAGGGGGTCGAGGTAATACTAAGGAAAAATTTCCTAGTGATGCTCATCTCAAAGCCTACATATACCCAATCCTTCGAGTGAAGCCTTTGGAAATCTCATACAGTTCAGTCAATTTCTTCAGTGACAGAGACAAAGATCTTCTGGTCTCTGAGGAATTTGTTCAGACTGAGGAGTTAGGAATTCGCTAGTGCGGATTGCCTATGAGTGAGGAACATGATAGCCCTAAGGAATTTGAGAGCTCAAATTTCCGACCGTTGTTGTGCTATGCGCCAGCTGTACCAAATATCTTATCCACCTAACAGTCATATCATTAGGGGCATTTATGTCTTATCATGTCGGGCTGCTCCCCGGCTATAAATAGCCGCCCCCTCAACCACTAGCTGGTTGTCTACTCCAAGAGAAACTATCACTTGTCATTTAGAGCATCCCATCCTCCAAGGACTTTGAGAGAAAATCATCAGTGAGGAAAAACCCAAGACCCCAACACCTAAAACTCAAAGTGATTGAGCATCACTGAAGAGATTGTTCCTGTGTGGAACCGACGCTTGTTACCTTTGAATATTGTGCATCTTCCAGACGGTTAGGCGTCATGGTCTAGAGAATCCAAGAGGAATTGTGGATCGTCGGGTGACCAAGTCTATGAAGGTTTGGAAGTCACCTTGAAGACTTACCGCGAGTGATTGGGCGAGGTCTGTGTGACCTTAGCTCAAGGAGAATACATCAAGGACTGTGTGTCCTTTGGTTTAAATACCAAGCTGCTCCAACCAGACGTACACCTGTCACGGTAGTTGGAACTGGTCTACCAAATCATTGTCTTCACTGAGCTACTCGTTCTATTTCCTCAACCCTTTAATTTCCTCGCTCATGTGTTGATGAAATTGATCGTTACTGTTTGAAGACTTTGAGTGAAGACTTTGACTGAAGACTTTCTCAATTTCCTCAATCCTATTTCTTCAGTCATCTTGTCTTGTGCCTGCTTATCCTGTTTATACGCTACTGATACATCTCCGACGTATCTACTTTTTCTAACGCTTTTCCTCTTGTTTTGGACTCTAATTTGAATGAATTTAACCCGGACCGATGTTGTTTTCAGCAGAAGTACCATGGTGTTGTTTTTTGTGCAGAAATAAAAGTTCTCAGATTGGAATGAAACTTTTCGAGGATTTTTTATTCAATAAAAGAGAATTTCTGGAGCCAAGAACCACCAAAGGGGGGCACCTGGGTGGGCACAACCCACCAGGGCGCGCCACCCCCTCCAAGCGCGCCAAGGTGGGTTGTCCCCACCAGGTGGCCCCGAAGACCCTGAAATCGACGCTATAAAATCACATTTTTCCAGAAAAAAATGGGGAGAAAGAATTATCACGTTTCACGAGACGGAGCCGCCGCCGCCTCCCGTTCTTCATCGGGAGGCCAGATCTGGAGTCTGTTTGGGGCTCCGGAGAGGGGGATCTTCGATCTTCGTCATCACTAACCCTTCTCCATTGCCAATTCCATGATGCTCCCCACCAGGAGTGAGTAATTCCTTTGTAGGCTCGCTGGTCGGTGAGGAGTTGGATGAGGTTCATCATGTAATCGAGTTAGTTTTGTTAGGGCTTGATCCCTAGTATCCATTATGTTCCAAGATTGATGTTGCTATGACTTTGCCATGCTTAATGCTTGTCACTTTGGGCCCGGGTGCCATGATTTCAGATCTGAACCGTTTATGTTATCACCATTATATCTATGTTTTAGATCCGATCTTGCAAGCTATAGTCACCTACTACGTGTTATGATCCGGCGACCCTGGAGTGACAATAGTCGAGACACTTCCCGGTCTAGTTTGAGGAGTTCATGTATTCACCATGTGTTAATGCTTTGTTCCGGTTCTCTATTAAAAGGAGGCCTTGATATCCCTTAGTTTCCTTATGGACCCCGCTACCACGGGAGGGTATGACAAAAGATGCGATGCAAGTTCTTTCCATAAGCTTGTATGACTATTTACGGAGTACATGCTTACATTATATTTATGAACTGGAGCTAGCGCCATATCGCCCTAGGTTATGACGGTCACATGATGAATATCATCCAACGAATTGCTGATCCAATGCCTACGATTTTCCTACATGCTATTGCTACTGTTGCACTTGCTACAAAACTATTGCTATCACTGTTACCGTTACTATTGCCATTGCTACTACTATCAAACCTATCATACTACTTGCTACTGATCACTTTGCTGATTAATCTCCAGGTGTGGTTGAATTGACAACTCAGCTGCTAATACTTATAAATATTCTTTGGCTCCCCTTGTGTCCAATCTATAAATTTGGGTTGAATACTCTACCCTCGAAAACTATTGCGATCCCCTATACTTGGGGGTTATCAGCTACCTCTGCTCTGTGTATGTTTCATTTCATCATGATGACTATGCTATTGTCTTGTTATGCATGCACTTGAGTACTTATTCCGCTTGTATTTCATCACTTAGCAAATTCCTCAAGTAGAAATTCCTCAGTGACGAATTTGTAAAAATCACCCATTCACCCCCTCTAGTCGATATAACGCACTTTCAATTAGTATTGGAGCAAGGTACTCCCTTGTTCTATGTGGTTTTGGTTTAACCATCTGGAGTTTTAGTTATGTGGACTGCAGGCATGATCAAGGTCTCGGCTGGGTGTCCTACCTTCGATGGGACGGACTACCCCTACTTGAAGAACAAGATGCGCATGCATCTTGCGGTAATTGACAAAGATCTCTGGTATGTTGTGGAAAATGGTGTTCGCTCCATCACTCCTTCCGTGAACGCCGCTGATGTGAAGAGATTCAAGCAACTCGACTCTCAAGCAAAGAATATCATATGTGGCCATCTGAGCAAAGGGCAGTACGGCAGAGTGAGTGCTTTAGAGTTTGCAAAACTTATCTCAGATAGGTTGTCCAAGGTCAATGAAGGAATCTCAACCCAACGTGATTCTCGAGTTGATGTTCTTCGCAATCTCTTCAACCGCTTTAAAAGACTCGACAATGAAAATGTTCAACAAACCTTCGACCGCCTCACTTACATATCCAATGAGCTACAAGCACTTAGTGCCACTGACTACATCACCGACCATGAGGTGGTGAAGAAATTGCTGAGATCACTTGATTCCTCATTCGATACACTAGCACTGATGATTCAAGAACGTGGAGACTACAAGTCGCTAGATCCTCTCGATTTCCCCGAGAGACTGAATACTCATTAGTTCCAACAAGCTAAGAAGAGAGACCTCTACGGGCCAAGCTATGGAAGATCAAGTGCACTAAAGGCCAAGGCAGTTTCCTCATTTCAAGAGGAAGATTCTGACGACAGCCTTAGCGATCCTGAAGAACTAAGCCAGGATCTAGCAATGCTCGTGAGGAAATTTCTAAAGTTCTCAAGGCGTGGCTGATAACCCACAAGTATAGGGGATCGCAACAGTTTTCGAGGGTAGAGTCTTCAACCCAAATTTATTGATTCGACACAAGGGGAGCCAAAGAATATTCTCAAGTATTAGCAATTGAGTTGTCAATTCAACCACACCTGGAAGACTTAATATCTGCAGCAAAGTAGTATGGAATTAACGGTAACGGTGGCAAAGGTAACAGTTGCAGTTTTGTAGTAATTGTAACAGTGGCAACGAAAAAGTAACTAAGCAAAGATCAATATGTGAAAAGCTCATAGGCATTGGATCAATGATGGATAATTATGTCGGATGCGATTCCTCATGCAACAATTCTAACATAGGGTGACACAGAACTAGCTCCAGTCCATCCATGTAATGTAGGCATGTATTCCGAATATAGTCATACATGCTTATGGAAAAGACCTTGCATGACATCTTTTTTCCTACCCTCCGTGGTAGTGGGGTCCTATTGAAAATTAAGGGATATTAAGGCCTCCTTTTAATAGAGTACTGGACCAAAGCATTAACACTTAGTGAATACATGAACTCCTCAAACTACGGTCATCAACGGGAGTGGTCCCGATTATTGTCACTTCGGGGTTACAGGATCATAACACATAGTAGGTGACTATTGACTTGCAAGATAGGATCAAGAACTCACATATATTCATGAAAACATAATAGGTTCAGATCTAAAATCATGGCACTCGGGCCCTAGTGACAAGCATTAAGCATAGCAAAGTCATAGCAACATCAATCTCAAAACATAGTGGATACTAGGGATCAAACCCTAACAAAACTAACTCGATTACATGATAAATCTCATCCAACCCATCACCGTCCAGCAAGCCTACGATGAAATTACTCACGCACGGCGGTGAGCATGATGAAATTGGTGATGGAGGAAGGTTGATGATGACGACGGCGACGGATTCCCCTCTCCGGAGCCCTGAACGGACTCCAGATCATCCCTCCCGAGAGAGATTAGGGCTTGGCGGCGGCTCCGTATCATAAAACGCGATGAATCCTTCTCTCTGATTTTTTTCTCCCGATCGTGAATATATAGAGTTGGAGTTGGCATCGGTGGAGCCTCAGGGGGCCCACGAGGCAGGCGTTGTGCCCTCCACCCTCGTGGACAGGGTGTGGGCCCCTTGGTGTTGATTCTTTCGTCAGTATTTTTTATACATTCCAAAAAATATTCTCCGTGAAGTTTCAGGTCATTCCGAGAACTTTTATTTCTGCACAAAAATTGTTGGGGAACGTTGCAGAAAAATTAAAATTTTTCCTACGGTTTCACCAAGATCCATCTATGAGTTCATCTAAGCAACGAGTCAAGGGGAAGAGTTTGCATCTACATACCACTTGTAGATCGAGTGCGGAAGCGTTCAAGGGGATGGTGATGATGGAGTCGTACTCGTCGTGATTCGGATCACCGATGACCAAGTGCTGAACGGACAGCACCTCCGCGTTCAACACACGTACGGGACGGATGACGTCTCCTCCATCTTGATCCAGCAAGGAGGAAGGAGAGGTTGAGGAAGGCAGCTCCAATGGCAGCACGACGGTGTGGTGTAGTTGGTGCAGAAGTACTCCGACAGGGCTTCGCCAAGCACGTATGGAGGAGGAGAGGTGTTGGGGAGGGGAGGGGCTGCGCCTTCAATTGTGTTGCAGCCCTCCCCTCACTCCTCTATATATAGGAGGAGAGGGGCAAGGGGGACGGCCCTCTAGGGGAAACCCTAGAGGGGGGCGGCGGCCAAAGGGTGGGGGGCTTGCCCCCCAAGCAAGGGGGGGCGCCCCCTTTAGGGTTTCCCCCCCCCCCCAACCCTAGGCACATGGGCCCAAAGGGGGGGCGCGCCAAGCCAACTAGGGGCTGGCTTCTATCCCTACGCAGCCCAAGTGGCCCCCCGGGAGGGGTGGTCCCTCCCGGTGGACCCCCGGAACCTCTCCGGTGGTCCCGGTACAATACCGGTATGACCCCGAAACTTTCCGGTGTCCGTTTAACAACTTCCCATATATAAAACTTTACCTCCGGACCATTCCGGAACTCCTCGTGACGTCCGGGATCTCATCCGGGACTCCGAACAACATTC
>NC_041390.1:514231101-514238266 GCF_002162155.2 Triticum dicoccoides
CGCCTTCAATTGTGTTGCAGCCCTCCCCTCACTCCTCTATATATAGGAGGAGAGGGGCAAGGGGGACGGCCCTCTAGGGGAAACCCTAGAGGGGGGCGGCGGCCAAAGGGTGGGGGGCTTGCCCCCCAAGCAAGGGGGGGCGCCCCCTTTAGGGTTTCCCCCCCCCCCAACCCTAGGCACATGGGCCCAAAGGGGGGGCGCGCCAAGCCAACTAGGGGCTGGCTTCTATCCCTACGCAGCCCAAGTGGCCCCCCGGGAGGGGTGGTCCCTCCCGGTGGACCCCCGGAACCTCTCCGGTGGTCCCGGTACAATACCGGTATGACCCCGAAACTTTCCGGTGTCCGTTTAACAACTTCCCATATATAAAACTTTACCTCCGGACCATTCCGGAACTCCTCGTGACGTCCGGGATCTCATCCGGGACTCCGAACAACATTCAGTAATCACATACTTGTCTTCCTGATAACCCTAGCGTCACCGAACCTTAAGTGTGTAGACCCTACGGGTTCGGGAGACATGCAGACATGACCGAGACTCTCCGGTCAATAACCAACAGCGGGATCTGGATACCCATGTTGGCTCCCACATGCTCCTCGATGATGTCATCGGATGAACCACGATGTCGAGGATTCGATCAAACCCCGTATACAATTCCCTTTGTCAATCGGTACGTTACTTGCCCGAGACCCGATCGTCGGTATCCCAATACCTTGTTCAGTCTCGTTACCGGCAAGTCACTTTACTCGTACCGTAATGCATGATCCCGTGATCAACCACTTGGTCACTTTGAGCTCATTATGATGATGCATTACCGAGTGGGCCCAGAGATACCTCTCCGTCATACGGAGTGACAAATCCCAGTCTCGATCCGTGTCAACCCAATAGACACTTTCGGAGATACCTGTAGTGTACCTTTATAATCACCCAGTTATGTTGTGACGTTTGATACACCCAAAGCACTCCTACGGTATCCGGGAGTTACACGATCTCATGGTCGAAGTAAGAGATACTTGACATTGGAAAAGCTCTAGCAAACAAACTAACCGACCTTTGTGCTATGCTTAGGATTGGGTCTTGTCCATCACATCATTATCCTAATGATGTGATCCCGTTATCAACGACATCCAATGTCCATAGCCAGGAAACCATGACTATCTGTTGATCACAATGAGCTAGTCAACTAGAGGCTCAGTAGGGACATATTGTGGTCTATGTATTCACACATGTATTACGATTTCCGGATAATACAGTTATAGCATGAATAAAAGACTATTATCATGAACAAAGAAATATAATAATAACACTTTTATTATTGCCTCTAGGGCATATTTCCAACAGTCTCCCACTTGCACTAGAGTTAATAATCTAGTTACATTGTGATGAATCGAACACCCATAGAGTTCTGGTGTTGATCATGTTTCGCTCGCGAGAGAGGTTTAGTCAATGGATCTGCGACATTCAGATCCGTATGTACTTTGCAAATTTCTATGTCTCCATCTTGAACATTTTCACGGATGGAGTTGAAACGACGCTTGATGTGCCTGGTCTTCTTGTGAAATCTGGGCTCCTTCGCAAGGGCAATAGCTCCAGTATTGTCATAGAAAAGTTTGATCGGCCCCGACGCATTGGGTATGACTCCTAGGTCGGTGATGAACTCCTTCACCCAAATTGCTTCATGCGCTGCCTCCGAGGCTGCCATGTACTCCGCTTCACATGTAGATCCCGCCACAACGCTCTGCTTGCAGCTGCACCAGCTTACTGCTCCACCATTCAACATATACACGTATCCGGTTTGTGACTTAGAGTCATCCAGATCTGTGTCGAAGCTAGCATCGACGTAACCCTTTACGACGAGCTCTTCGTCACCTCCATAAATGAGAAACATGTCCTTCGTCCTTTTCAGGTACTTTAGGATATTCTTGACCGCTGTCCAGTGTTCCTTGCCGGGATTACTTTGGTATCTTCCTACCAAACTTACGGCAAGGTTTACATCAGGTCTGGTACACAGCATGGCATACATAATAGATCCTATGGCTGAAGCATAGGGGATGACACTCATCTCTTCTATATCTTTTGCCGTGGTCGGGCATTGAGCCGAGCTCAATTTCACACCTTGCAATACAGGCAAGAACCCCTTCTTAGACTGATCCATTTTGAACTTCTTCAAAATCTTATCAAGGTATGTGCTTTGTGAAAGACCTATGAGGCGTCTCAATCTATTTCTATAGATCTTGATGCCTAATATATAAGCAGCTTCTCCAAGGTCCTTCATTGAAAAACACTTATTCAAGTAGGCCTTAATGCTGTCCAAGAATTCTATATCATTTCCCATCAGGAGTATGTCATCTACATATAATATGAGAAATGCTACAGAGCTCCCACTCACTTTCTTGTAAACGCAGGCTTCTCCATAAGTCTGCATAAACCCAAACGCTTTGATCATCTCATCAAAGCGAATGTTCCAACTCCGAGATGCTTGCACCAGCCCATAAATGGATCGCTGGAGCTTGCATACTTTGTTAGCATTCTTAGGATCGATAAAACCCTCCGGCTACATCATATACAGTTCTTCCTTAAGATGCCCGTTAAGGAATGCCGTTTTGACGTCCATCTGCCATATCTCATAATCATAGTATGCGGCAATTGCTAACATGATTCGGACAGACTTAAGCTTCGCTACGGGAGAGAAAGTCTCATTGTAGTCAATCCCTTGAACTTGCCAATAACCCTTAGCGACAAGTCGAGCTTTATAGATGGTGACATTACCATCCGCGTCCGTCTTCTTCTTAAAGATCCATTTGTTTTCTATCGCTCGCCGATCATCGGGCAAGTCAGTCAAAGTCCATACTTTGTTTTCATACATGGATTCTATCTCGGATTTCATGGCTTCTAGCCATTTGTTGGAATTTGGGCCCGCCATCGCTTCTTCATAGTTCGAAGGTTCACCGTTGTCTAACAACATGATTTCCAGGACAGGGTTGCCGTACCACTCTGGTGCGGAACGTGTCCTTGTGGACCTACGAAGTTCAGTAGCAACTTGATCCGAAGTACCTTGATCATCATCATTGGTTTCCTCTTCAGTTGGTGTGGGCATCACAGGAACATTTTCCTGAGCTGCACCACTTTCCCGTTTGAGAGGTAGTACTTCATCGAGTTCTACTTTCCTCCCACTTACTTCTTTCGAGAGAAACTCTTTTCCAGAAAGGATTCGTTCTTAGCGACAAAGATCTTTCCCTCGGATCTTAAGTAGAAGGTATACCCAATGGTTTCCTTAGGGTATCCTATGAAGACGCATTTTTCCGACTTGGGTTCGAGCTTCTTAGGTTGAAGTTTCTTGACATAAGCATCGCATCCCCAAACTTTCAGAAACGATAGCTTAAGTTTCTTCCGAAACCATAATTCATACGGTGTCGTCTCAACGGATTTAGACGGTGCCCTATTTAAAGTGAATGTAGCTGTCTCTAGAGCGTATCCCCAAAATGATAGCGGTAAATCGGTAAGAGACATCATAGACCGCACCATATCCAATAGAGTGTGATTACGACGTTCGGACACACCGTTACACTGAGGTGTTCCAGGCGGCGTGAGTTGTGAAACGATTCCACATTTTCTTAAGTGTGTACCAAATTCGTGACTTAAGTATTCTCCTCCACGATCTGATCGTAAGAATTTTATCTTTCGGTCACATTGATTCTCTACTTCATTCTGAAATTCCTTGAACTTTTCAAAGGTCTCAGACTTGTGTTTCATCAAGTAGACATACCCATATCTACTCAAGTCATCTGTGAGAGTGAGAACATAACGATATCCTCCGCGAGCCTCAACACTCATTGGACCGCACACATCGGTATGTATGATTTCCAACAAGTTGGTTGCTCGCTCCATTGTTCCGGAGAACGGAGTCTTGGTCATCTTGCCCATGAGGCATGGTTCGCATGTGTCAAATGATTCATAATCAAGAGACTCTAAAAGTCCATCAGCATGGAGCTTCTTCATGCGCTTGAACCAATGTGACCAAGGCAGCAGTGCCACAAGTATGTGGGACTATCGTTATCAACTTTACATCTTTTGGTATTCACGCTATGAATATGTGTAACACTATGTTCGAGATTCATTAAGAATAAACCATTGACCATCGGAGCATGACCATAGAACATATCTCTCATATAAATCGAACAACCATTATTCTCAGACTTAAATGAGCAGCCATCTCGTATTAAACGAGATCCAGATACAATGTTCATGCTCAAACTTGGCACTAAATAACAATTATTAAGGTTCAAAACTAATCCCGTAGGTAAATGTAGAGGTAGCGTGCCGACGGCGATCACATCGACTCTGGAACCATTCCCGACGCGCATCGTCACCTAGTCCTTCGCCAGTCTCAGCTTATTCCGCAGCTCCTGCTATGAGTTACAAATATGAGCAACGGCACCGGTATCAAATACCCAGGAGTTACTACGAGTACTGGTAAGGTACATATCAATTACATGTATATCGAATATACCTTTTGTGTTGCCGGCCTTCTTATCCGCTAAGTATTTGGGGCAGTTCCGCTTCCAGTGACCCTTCCCCTTGCAATAAAAGCACTCGGTCTCAGGCTTGGGTCCATTCTTTGACTTCTTCCCGGCAACTGGCTTACCAGGCGCGGCAACCTCTTTGCCGTCCTTCTTGAAGTTCTTCTTACCCTTGCCCTTCTTAAACTTAGTGGTCTTATTGACCATCAACACTTGATGTTCTTTCTTGATTTCAACCTCTGCTGACTTTAGCATAGAAAATACTTCAGGAATGGTCTTTACCATCCCCTGCATATTGTAGTTCATCACAAAGCTCTTGTAGCTTGGTGGGAGCGACTGAAGGATTCTGTCAATGACTGCCTCATCAGGGAGGTTAATATTCAGCTGGGTCATACGGTTGTGCAACCCAGACATCTTGAGTATGTGCTCACTGACAGAACTATTTTCCTCCATCTTACAACTATAGAACTTGTCGGAGATGTCATATCTCTCGACCCGGGCGTGAGCTTGGAAAACTAGTTTCAGCTCCTCGAACATCTCATATGCTCCGTGATGCTCAAAATGCTTTTGGAGCCCCGGTTCTAAACTGTAAAGCATGCCGCACTGAACGAGGGAGTAATCATCAGCACGAGACTGCCAAGCATTCATAATGTCTTGGTTCTCTGGGACGGGAGCGTCACCTAGCGGTCCTTCTAGGACATATTGTTTCCTGGCAGCTATGAGGATGATCCTCAGGTTCCGGACCCAGTCTGTATAGTTGCTGCCATCATCTTTCAGCTTGGTTTTCTCTAGGAACGCGTTGAAGTTCATGTTGACATGAGCGTTGGCCATTTGATCTACAAGACATATTTGCAAAGGTTTTTAGACTAAGTTCATGATAATTAAGTTCTAATCAAATTATGAACCCCCACTCAGATTAGACATCCCTCTAGTCATCTAAGTGTTACACGATCCGAGTCGACTAGCCCGTGTCCGATCATCACGTGAGACGGACTAGTCATCATCGGTGAACATTCTCATGTTGATCGTATCTTCCATACGACTCGTGTTCGACCTTTCGGTCTCCGTGTTTCGAGGCCATGTCTGCACATGCTAGGCTCGTCAAGTTAACCCTAAGTGTTTTGCTGTGTAAAACTGTCTTACACCCGTTGTATGTGAACGTAAGAATCCATCACACCCGATCATCACGTGGTGCTTAGAAGCGACGAACTTTAGCAACGGTGCACAGTTAGGGGAGAACACTTCTTGAAATTGTTGTAAGGGATCATCTTATTTACTACCGTCGTCCTAAGTAAACAAGATGCATAAAACATAATAAACATCACATGCAATTATATAAAGTAGTGACATGATATGGCCAATATCATATAGCTCCTTTGATCTTCATCTTTGGGGCTCCATGATCATCTTGTCACCGGCATGACACCATGATCTCCATCATCATGATCTCCATCATCATGTCTTCATGAAGTTGTCACGCCAATGACTACTTCTACTTCTATGACTAACGCGTTTAGCAATAAAGTAAAGTAAGTTACATGGCGTTCTTCAATGACACGCAAGTCATACAAAAATAAAGACAACTCCTATGGCTCCTGCCGGTTGTCATACTCATCGACATGCAAGTCATGATTCCTATTACAAGAACATGATCTCATACATCACAATATATCATTCATCATTCATCACAACTTCTGGCCATATCACATCACATGACAATTGCTGCAAAAACAAGTTAGACGTCCTCTAATTGTTGTTGCATCTTTTACGTGGCTGCAATTGGGTTCTAGCAAGAACGTTTTCTTACCTACGAATAACCACAACGTGATCTTGTCAACTTCTATTTACCCTTCATAAGGACCCTTTTGATCGAATCCACTCCAACTAAAGTGGGAGAGACGGACACCCGCCAGCCACCTTATGCAACTAGTGCATGTCAATCGGTGGAACCGGTCTCACGTAAGCGTACGTGTAAGGTTGGTCCGGGCTGCTTCATCCCACAATGCCATTGAAGCAAGAAAAGACTAGTAGTGGCAAGTAAGTTGACAAGATCCACGCCCACAACAAAATTGTGTTCTACTCGTGCAAAGAGAACTACGCATAGACCTAGCTCATGATGCCACTGTTGGGGAACGTTGCAGAAAAATTAAAATTTTTCCTACGGTTTCACCAAGATCCATCTATGAGTTCATCTAAGCAACGAGTCAAGGGGAAGAGTTTGCATCTACATACCACTTGTAGATCGAGTGCGGAAGCGTTCAAGGGGATGGTGATGATGGAGTCGTACTCGTCGTGATTCGGATCACCGATGACCAAGTGCTGAACGTACAGCACCCCCGCGTTCAACACACATACGGGACGGACGACGTCTCCTCTGTCTTGATCCAGCAAGGAGGAAGGAGAGGTTGAGGAAGGCAGCTCCAATGGCAGCACGACGGCATGGTGTAGTTGGTGCAGAAGTACTCCGACAGGGCTTCGCCAATCACGTACGGAGGAGGAGAGGTGTTGGGGAGGGGAGGGGCTGCGCCTTCAATTGTGTTGCAGCCCTCCCCTCACCCCTCTATATATAGGAGGAGAGGGGCAAGGGGGCCGGCCCTCTAGGGGAAACCCTAGAGGGGGGCGGCGGCCAAAGGGTGGGGGGCTTGCCC
>NC_041390.1:514239106-514354356 GCF_002162155.2 Triticum dicoccoides
GTAATGCATGATCCCGTGATCAACCACTTGGTCACTTTGAGCTCATTATGATGATGCATTACCGAGTGGGCCCAGAGATACCTCTCCGTCATACGGAGTGACAAATCCCAGTCTCGATCCGTGTCAACCCAACAGACACTTTCGGAGATACCTGTAGTGTACCTTTATAATCACCCAGTTATGTTGTGACGTTTGATACACCCAAAGCACTCCTACGGTATCCGGGAGTTACACGATCTCATGGTCGAAGGAAGAGATACTTGACATTGGAAAAGCTCTAGCAAACGAACTAACCGACCTTTGTGCTATGCTTAGGATTGGGTCTTGTCCATCACATCATTCTCCTAATGATGTGATCCCGTTATCAACGACATCCAATGTCCATAGCCAGGAAACCATGACTATCTGTTGATCACAACGAGCTAGTCAAATAGAGGCTCACTAGGGACATATTGTGGTCTATGTATTCACACGTGTATTACGATTTCCGGATAATACAGTTATAGCATGAATAAAAGACTATTATCATGAACAAAGAAATATAATAATAACACTTTTATTATTGCCTCTAGGGCATATTTCCAACAAAAATAACACCATGGCAATTCTGCTAAAAACAGCGTCAGTCCGGGTTAGTTCCTTTCAAATCATGCAAGTTAGAGTCCAAAACAAGGGCAAAAGTGTTTGGAAAATTAGATACTTTGGAGACGTATCAACTCCCCCAAGCTTAAACCTTTGCTTGTCCTCAAGCAATTCAGTTGACAAACTGAAAGTGATAAAGAAAAACTTTTAGAAACTCCGTTTGCTCTTGTTGTTGTAAATATGTAAAGCCAACATTCAAGTTTTCAACAAAGATTATGAACTAACCATATTCACAATAACACTTAGGTCTCATGTTTACTCATATCAATGGCATAATCAACTAGTGAGCAATAATAATAAATCTCGGATGACAACACTTTCTCAAAACAATCATAATGTGATATAACAACATGGTATCTCGCTAGCCTTTTCTGAGATCGCAAAACATAAATGTGTTGGGTTTCGTAGTAATTTCAAAAAATTTCCTACGCACACGCAAGATCATGTGATGCATCGCAACAAGAGGGGAGAGTGTTGTCTACGTACCCACGCAGACCAACTGCGGAAGCGATGACACAACATAGAGGAAGTAGTCGTATGTCTTCACGATCCAACCGATCAAGCACCGAAACTACGGCACCTCCGAGTTCGAGCACACGTTCAGCTCGATGACGATCCCCGGACTCCGATCCAGCCAAGCGTCGGGGAAGAGTTCCGTCAGCACGACGGCATGGTGACGATCTTGATGCACTACACCAGCAGGGCTTCGCCTAAACTCCGCTACAGTATTATCGAGGACTATGGTGGCAGGGGGCACCGCACACGGCTAAGGAATAGATCACTTGGATCAACTTGTGTGTTTCTGGGGTGCCTCTGCCTCAGTATATAAAGGACTAGAGGGGGGGAGGCTGGCCGGCCATAGGAGGCGCGCCAGGAGAGTCCTACTCCCTCTGGGAGTAGGATTCCCCCCCCAATCCTAGTTGGAATAGGACTCCTTGAGGGGGGGAAAGAGAGAGATGGGGGCCGGCCACCTCTCCTAGTCCTAATAGGACTAGGGGAAGGGGGGAGGCGTGCGGCCACCTTGGGCTGCCCCTTTCTCCTTTCCACTAAGGCCCATCAAGGCCCATATGGTTCCCGGGGGGTTCCGGTAACCTCCCGGTACTCCGGTAAAATCCCGATTTCACCCGGAACACTTCCGATATCCAAACATAGGCTTACAATATATCAATCTTTATGTCTCGACCATTTCGAGACTCCTCGTCATGTCCGTGATCACATCCGGGACTCCGAACAACCTTTGGTACATTAAAATGCATAAACTCATAATATAACTGTCATCGTAACCTTAAGCGTGCGGACCCTACGGGTTCGAGAACAATGTAGACATGACCGAGACACGTCTCCAGTCAATAACCAATAGCGGGACCTGGATGCCCATATTGGCTCCTACATATTCTACGAAGATCTTTATCGGTCAGACCGCATAACAACATACGTTGTTCCCTTTATCATCGGTATGTTACTTGCCCGAGATTCGACCGTCGGTATTCCAATACCTAGTTCAATCTCGTTACCGGCAAGTCTCTTTACTCGTTCTATAATACATCATCCCGCAACTAACTCATTTAGTTGCAATGCTTAAGTGATGTGTATTACCGAGAGGGCCCAGAGATACCTCTCCGACAATCGGAGTGACAAATCCTAATCTCGAAATACGCCAACCCAACATCTACCTTTGGAGACACCTGTAATGCTCCTTTATAATCACCCAGTTACGTTGTGACGTTTGGTAGCACCCAAAGTGTTCCTCCGGCAAACGGGAGTTGCATAATCTCATAGTCATAGGAACATGTATAAGTCATGAAGAAAGCAATAGCAACATACTAAACGACCGGGTGCTAAGCTAATGGAACGGGTCATGTCAATCAGATCATTCAACTAATGATGTGACCTTGTTAATCAAATAACAACTCTTTGTTTATGGTTAGGAAACATAACCATCTTTGATTAACGAGCTAGTCAAGTAGAGGCATACTAGTGACACTCTGTTTGTCTATGTATTCACACATGTATTACGTTTCTGGTTAATACAATTCTAGCATGAATAATAAACATTTATCATGATATAAGGAAATAAATAATAACTTTATTATTGCCTCTAGGGCATATTTCCTTCAGTCTCCCACTTGCACTAGAGTCAATAATCTAGATTACACTGCAATGATTCTAACACCCATGGAGCTTTGGTGCTGATCATGTTTTGCTCGTGGAAGAGGCTTAGTCAACGGGTCTGCAACATTCAGATCCGTATGTATCTTGCAAATCTCTATGTCTCCCACCTGGACTTGATCCCGGATGGAATTGAAGCGTCTTTTGATGTGCTTGGTTCTCTTGTGAAATCTGGATTCCTTTGCCAAGGCAATTGCACCAGTATTGTCACAAAAGATTTTCATTGGACCCGATGCACTAGGTATGACACCTAGATCGGATATGAACTCCTTCATCCAGACTCCTTCGTTCGCTGCTTCCGAAGCAGCTATGTACTCCGCTTCACATGTAGATCCCGCTACGACGCTTTGTCTAGAACTGCACCAACTGACAGCTCCACCGTTTAATGTAAACACGTATCCGGTTTGCAATTTAGAATCGTCTGGATCAGTGTCAAAGCTTGCATCAACGTAACCTTTTACGACGAGCTCTTTGTCACCTCCATATATGAGAATCATATCCTTAGTCCTTTTCAGGTATTTCAGGATGTTCTTGACCGCTGTCCAGTGATCCACTCCTGGATTACTTTGGTACCTCCCTGCTAGACTTATAGCAAGGCACACATCAGGTTTGGTACACAACATTGCATACATGATAGATCCTATAGCTGATGCATAGGGAACATCTTTCATATTCTCTCTATCTTCTGCAGTGGTCGGGCATTGAGTCTTACTCAATTTCACACCTTGTAACACAGGCAAGAATCCTTTCTTTGCTTGATCCATTTTGAACTTCTTCAAAATTTTGTCAATGTATGTTGTTTGTGAAAGTCCAAGTAAGCATTTTGATCTATATCTATAGATCTTAAAGCCTAATATGTAAGCAGCTTCACCGAGGTCTTTCATTGAAAAACTCTTATTCAAGTATCCATTTATGCTATCCAGAAATTCTATATCATTTCCAATCAACAATATGTCATCCACATATAATATCAGAAATGCTACAGAGCTCCCACTCACTTTCTTGTAAATACAGGCTTCTCCAAAAGTCTGTATAAAACCAAATGCTTTTATCACACTATCAAAACGTTTATTCCAACTCCGAGAGGCTTGCACCAGTCCATAAATGGATCGCTGAAGCTTGCACACTTTGTTAGCTCCCTTTGGATCGACAAAACCTTCTGGTTGCATCATATACAACTCTTCTTCCAGAAATCCATTCAGGAATGCAGTTTTGACATCCATCTGCCAAATTTCATAATCATAAAATGCGGCAATTGCTAACATGATTCAGACAGACTTAAGCATCGCTACGGGTGAGAAGGTCTCATCGTAGTCAATCCCTTGAACTTGCCAAAAACCTTTTGCGACGAGTCAAGCTTTGTAGACAGTAATATTACCGTTAGCGTTAGTCTTCTTCTTGAAGATCCATTTATTCTCAATTGCTTGCTGATCATCGGGCAAGTCAACCAAAGTCCACACTTTGTTCTCATACATGGATCCCATCTCAGATTTCATGGCTTCAAGCCACTTTGCGGAATCTGGGCTCACCATCACTTCTTCATAGTTCGTAGGTTCATCAAGATCTAATAACATGACTTCCAGAACAGGATTACCGTACCACTCTGGTGCGGATCTTACTCTGGTTGATCTACGAGGTTCAGTAGTATCTTGTTCTGAAGTTTCATGATCATCATCATTAGCTTCCTCACTGACTGGTGTAGGTGTTGAACAAATAGTTTTCTGTGATGTACTACTTTCCAATAAGGGAGTAGGTACAGTTACCTCGTCAAGTTCTACTTTCCTCCCACTCACTTCTTTCGAGAGAAACTCCTTCTCCAGAAAGTTTCCGAATTTAGCAACAAAAGTCTTGCCTTCAGATCTGTGATAGAAGGTGTATCCAATAGTTTCCTTTGGATATCCTATGAAGACACATTTCTCCGATTTGGGTTCGAGCTTATCAGGTTGAAGCTTTTTCACATAAGCATCGCAGCCCCAAACTTTCAGAAACGACAACTTTGGTTTCTTGCCAAACCATAGTTCATAAGGCGTCGTCTCAACGGATTTTGATGGTGCCCTATTTAACGTGAATGCGGCCGTCTCTAGAGCGTATCCCCAAAACGATAGCGGTAAATCAGTAAGAGACATCATAGATCGCACCATATCTAGTAAAGTACGATTACGACATTCGGACACACCATTACGCTGAGGTGTTCCGGGTGGCGTGAGTTGCGAAACTATTCCACAATTTTTCAAATGTACACCAAACTCGTAACTCAAATATTCTCCTCCACGATCAGATCGTAGAAACTTTATTTTCTTGTTACGATGATTTTCAACTTCACTCTGAAATTCTTTGAACTTTTCAAATGTTTCAGACTTATGTTTCATTAAGTAGATATACCCATATCTGCTTAAATCATCTGTGAAGGTGAGAAAATAACGATATCCGCCACGAGCCTCAATATTCATCGGACCACATACATTTGTATGTATGATTTCCAACAAATCTGTTGCTCTCTCCATAGTACCGGAGAACGGCGTTTTGGTCATCTTGCCTATGAGGCACGGTTCGCAAGTACCAAGTGATTCATAATCAAGTGGTTCCAAAAGTCCATCAGAATGGAGTTTCTTCATGCGCTTTACACCGATATGACCTAAACGGCAGTGCCACAAATAAGTCGCACTATCATTATCAACTCTGCATCTTTTTGCTTCAACATTATGAATATGTGTGTTACTACTATCGAGATCCAACAAGAATAGACCACTCTTCAAGGGTGCATGACCATAAAAGATATTACTCATATAAATAGAACAACCATTATTCTCTGATTTAAATGAATAACCGTCTCACATCAAACAAGATCCAGATATAATGTTCATGCTTAACGCTGGCACCAAATAACAATTATTTAGGTCTAATACTAATCCCGAAGGTAGATGTAGAGGTAGCGTGCCGACCGCGATCACATCGACTTTGGAACCGTTTCCCACGCGCATCGTCACCTCATCCTTAACCAATCTTTGCTTGATCCGTAGTCCCTGTTTCGAGTTGCAAATATTAGCAACAGAACCAGTATCAAATACCCAGGTGCTACTGCGAGCATTAGTAAGGTACACATCAATAACATGTATATCACATATACCTTTGTTCACCTTGCCATCCTTCTTATCCGCCAAATACTTGGGGCAGTTCCGCTTCCAGTGACCAGTCTGCTTGCAATAGAAGCACTCAGTTTCAGGCTTAGGTCCAGGTTTGGGTTTCTTCTCTTGAGTAGCAACTTGCTTGCCGCTCTTTTTGAAGTTCCCCTTCTTCTTCCCTTTGCCCTTTTTCTTGAAACTAGTGGTATTCTTGACCATCAACACTTGATGCTCCTTTTTGATATCTACCTCCGCAGCTTTCAGCATCGCGAAGAGCTCGGGAATAGTCTTGTTCATCCCTTGCATATTATAGTTCATCACGAAGCTCTTGTAGCTTGGTGGCAGTGATTGAAGAATTCTGTCAATGACGCTATCATCTGGAAGATTAACTCCCAATTGAATCAAGTGATTATTATACCCAGACATTTTGAGTATATGCTCACTGACAGAACTGTTCTCCTCCATCTTGCAGCTATAGAACTTATTGGAGACTTCATATCTCTCAATCCGGGCATTTGCTTGAAATATTAACTTCAACTCCTGAAACATCTCATATGCTCCATGACGTTCAAAACGTCGTTGAAGTCCCGATTCTAAGCCGTAAATCATGGCACACTGAACTATCGAGTAGTCATCAGCTTTGCTCTGCCAGACGTTCATAACATCCGGCGTTGCTCCTGCAGCAGGCCTGGCACCCAGCGGTGCTTCCAGGACGTAATTCTTCTGTGCAGCAATGAGGATAATCCTCAAGTTACGGACCCAGTCCGTGTAATTGCTACCATCATCTTTCAACTTTGCTTTCTCAAGGAACGCATTAAAATTCAACGGAACAACAACACGAGCCATCTATCTACAATCAAACATAAACAAGCAAGATACTAATCAGGTACTAAGTTTCATGATAATTTTAAGTTCAGTTAATCAAGTTAATTAAAGAACTCCCCCTTAGATAGACATCCCTCTAATCCTCTAAGTGATTACGTGATCCAAATCAACTAAACCATAACCGATCATCACGTGAGATGGAGTAGTTTTCAATGGTGAACATCGTTATGTTGATCATATCTACTATATGATTCACGCTCGACCTTTCGGTCTCCGTGTTCCAAGGCCATATCTGTATATGCTTGGCTCGTCAAGTATAACCTGAGTATTCCGCGTGTGCAACTGTTTTGCACCCGTTGTATTTGAACGTAGAACCTATCACACCCGATCATCACGTGGTGTCTCAGCACGAAGAACTTTCGCAACGGTGCATACTCAGGGAGAACACTTCTTGATAATTTAGTGAGAGATCATCTTATAATGCTACCGTCAATCAAAGCAAGATAAGATGCATGAAAGGATAAACATCACATGCAATCAATATAAGTGATATGATATGGCCATCATCATCTTGTGCTTGTGATCTCCATCTCCGAAGCACCGTCGTGATCACCATCGTCACCGGCGTGACACCTTGATCTCCATCGTAGCATCATTGTCGTCTCGCCAAGCTTATGCTTCCATGACTATCACTACCGCTTAGTAATAAAGTAAAGCATTACATCGCGATTTCATTGCATACAATAAAGCGACAACCATATGGCTCTTGCCAGTTGCCGATAACTCGGTTACAAAACATGATCATCTCATACAATAAAACTCAGCATCATGTCTTGACCATATCACATCACAACATGCCCTGCAAAAACAAGTTAGACGTCCTCTACTTTGTTGTTGCAAGTTTTACGTGGCTGCTACGGGCTTAAGAAAGAACCAATCTCACCTACGCATCAAAACCACAACGATAGTTTGTCAAATAGACTCCGTTTTAACCTTCACAAGGACCGGGCGTAGCCATACTCGGTTCAACTAAAGTTGGAGAGACAGTCGCCTGCAAGCCACCTGTGTGCAAAGCACGTCGGGGGAACCGGTCTCGCGTAAGCGTACACGTAAGGTTGGTCCGGGTCGTCTCGTCCAACAATGCCGCCGAACCAAAGTATGACATGCTGGTAGGCAGTATGACTTATATCGCCCACAACTCACTTGTGTTCTACTCGTGCATATAACATCAACATAAATAACCTAGGCTCGGATGCCACTGTTGGGTTTCGTAGTAATTTCAAAAAAATTCCTACGCACACGCAAGATCATGTGATGCATCGCAACGAGAGGGGAGAGTGTTGTCTACGTACCCACGCAGACCGACTTCGGAAGCGATGACACAACGTAGAGGAAGTAGTCGTATGTCTTCACGATCCAACCGATCAAGCACCGAAACTACGGCACCTCCGAGTTCGAGCACACGTTCAGCTCGACGACGATCCCCGGACTCCGATCCAGCAAAGCATCGGGGAAGAGTTCCGTCAGCACGATGGCGTGGTGACGATCTTGATGCACTACAGCAGCAGGGCTTCGCCTAAACTCCGCTATAGTATTATCGAGGACTATGGTGGCAGGGGGCACCACACACGGCTAAGGAATAGATCACATGGATCAACTTGTGTGTTTCTGGGGTGCCTCTGCCTCAGTATATAAAGGACTAGAGGGGGGAGGCTGGCCGGCCATAGGAGGCGCGCCAGGAGAGTCCTACTCCCTCTGGGAGTAGGACCCCCCCCCCCCAATCCTAGTTGGAATAGGACTCCTTGAGGGGGGGAAAGAGAGAGAGGGGGGCCGGCCACCTCTCCTAGTCCTAATAGGACTAGGGGGAGGGGGGAGGCGCGCGGCCACCTTGGGCTGCCCCTTTCTCCTTTCCACTAAGGCCCATCAAGGCCCATATGGTTCCCGGGGGGTTCCGGTAACCTCCCGGTACTCCGGTAAAATCCCGATTTCACCCGGAACACTTCCGATATCCAAACATAGGCTTCCAATATATCAATCTTTATGTCTCGACCATTTCGAGACTCCTCGTCATGTCCGTGATCACATCCGGGACTCCGAACAACCTTCGGTACATCAAAATGCATAAACTCATAATATAACTGTCATCGTAACCTTAAGCGTGCGGACCCTACGGGTTCGAGAACAATGTAGACATGACCGAGACACGTCTCCGGTCAATAACCAATAGCGGGACCTGGATGCCCATATTGGCTCCTACATATTCTACGAAGATCTTTATCGGTCAGACCGCATAACAACATACGTTGTTCCCTTTGTCATCGGTATGTTACTTGCCCGAGATTCGATCGTCGGTATTCCAATACCTATTTCAATCTCGTTACCGGCAAGTCTCTTTACTCGTTCTGTAATACATCATCTCGCAACTAACTCATTTTGTTGCAATGCTTAAGTGATGTGTATTACCGAGAGGGCCCAGAGATACCTCTCCGACAATCGGAGTGACAAATCCTAATCTCGAAATACGCCAACCCAACATCTACCTTTGGAGACACCTGTAATGCTCCTTTATAATCACCCAGTTACGTTGTGACGTTTGGTAGAACCCAAAGTGTTCCTTCGGCAAACGGGAGTTGCATAATCTCATAGTCATAGGAACATGTATAAGTCATGAAGAAAGCAATAGCAACATACTAAACGATCGGGTGCTAAGCTAATGGAATGGGTCATGTCAATCAGATCATTCAACTAATGATGTGACCTCGTTAATCAAATAACAACTCTTTGTTTATGGTTAGGAAACATAACCATCTTTGATTAACGAGCTAGTCAAGTAGAGGCATACTAGTGACACTCTGTTTGTCTACGTATTCACACATGTATTATGTTTCCGGTTAATACAATTCTAGCATGAATAATAAACATTTATCAGGATATAAGGAAATAAATAATAACTTTATTATTGCCTCTAGGGCATATTTCCTTCAAATTGCAGAGCACCCCTGAAGATCAAGGACTGACTAAACATTGTAATTCATGGTAAAAGAGATCCAGGGCCAGTTCTTTTGGGCAATTCTCCCAGAATTGACCCCCTCCCCAGCTTCCCCCAGAATTGTCTCTTCATCTTTTTTTTACAATTCCTAGCTAGTTAAGGTCTAATTAGCTAGGAATTGTAAAAAAATATCAAGTGGCAATTCTGGGAGAAGCTGGGGAGGGGGTCAATTCTGGGAGAATTACCCAAAAGAACTGGCCCCCAGTCACAGTTATACTCAATGTAAATTAATAGTAATGCATGCAAATGACAGCGGTGCTCTCCAACTGGTGCTTTTTAATAATAGGATGATGACTCAACATAAAAGTAAATAGATAGGCCCTTCGCAAAGGGAAGCAGGGATTTGTAGAGGTGCGAGAGCTCGATTTTTGAAATAGAGATAAATAATATTTTGAGTGGCATACTTTCATTGTCAACATAACATCCAAGAGATCTCGATATCTTCCATGCTACACACATTATAGGCGGTTCCCAAACAGAATGGTAAAGTTTATACTCCCCCACCACAAACAAACATCAATCCATGGCTTGCCCGAAACAACGGGTGCCTCCAACTAACAACAGTCTTGGGGGAGCTTTGTTTGCAGTTATTTTGATTTGAGCATGGGACTGGGCATCCCGGTTACTTGCCATTTTCTCATGAATGATGGGCGGTGTCCACTCATCGTGAGAATAACTCACCTAGCATGGAAAATATAGACAACCCTGGTTGATACATGAGCTATTCGAGCATACAAAATAGAATTTCATTTGAAAGTTTAGAGTTTGGCACATACAAATTTACTTGGAACGACAGGTAGATACTAACTTTGGGGTTTATGGAAGTGGATGCACAAGCAGTATTCCCGCTTAGTACAAATGAAGGCTAGAAAAAGACTGGGAAGCGACCAACTAGAGAGCAACAACAGTCATTAACATGTATTAAAATTAATCAACACTGAGTGCAAGCATGAGTAGGATATAATTCACCATGAACATAAATATCATGGAGGCTATGTTGATTTTGTTTCAACTACATGCGTGAACATGTGCCAAGTCAAGCCACTCGAATCGTTCAAAGGAGGATACCACCCTATCATACCACATCACAACCATTTTAATAGCATGTTGGCACACAAGGTAAACCATTATAAACTCCTAGCAAATTAAGCATGGCAGGAGCAACTATAATCTCTAATTGTCATTGCAAACATGTTTCATTCATAATAGGCTGAATCAGGAACGATGAACTAATCATATTTACAAAAACAAGATAGGTCGAGTTCATACCAGCTTTTCTCATCTCAATCAGTTCATCATATATCATCATTATTGCCTTTCACTCGCACGATCGAATGTTGTGGATAATAATAATAGTGCACATGCATTGGACTAAGATGGAATCTGCAAGGATTCAATACAAGGGAGAAGATAAGGAAATATGGTCTCTTTGTTAAATCAACAATAATGCATATGAGAGCCACTCAACATTTTCGTTATGGTCTTCTCCTCTCGATCCCCAAAGAAAAGAAAGGAAATAAAACTATTTACACAGGAAAGCTCCCAACAAGCAAAAGAAGAACGAGAAATCTTTTTGGGTTTCCTTTTAATTACTACTACTATAGGCATGGAAAGTAAACTAGCTAAAAGCTACAACTAATTTTTTTGGTTTTTCTTAAGGTTTTTCAAACACACAAGATGAAGGCTTAGAAAAGGAAATAAACTAGCATGGATAGTACAATGAAAAAGTATGAGCGCCGACAACTGGCATGAGTGTGTGAACATGAATGTAATGTCGGTGAGAAATACGTATGATACGTCTCCAGCGTATCTATAATTTTTGATTGCTCCATGCTATATTATCTTCTATTTTGGACATTATTGGGCTTTATTATTCACTTTTATATTATTTTTGGGAGTAACCTATTAACCGGAGGCCCGGCCCAGAATTGCTGTTTTTTGCCTATTTCAGAGTTTCGCAGAAAAAGAATATCAAAGGGAGTCCAAATGGAATGAAACCTTTAGGAACGTGATTTTTGGAACGAACAAGATCCAAGAGACTTGGACCCTACATCAAGCAACCAACATGGAAGCCACGAGGTAGGGGGGCACGCCCTCCACCCTTGTGGGCCCCCTGTTGCTCCACCTACGTACTCCTTCCTCCTATATATACCTACGTACCCTCAAACAACTAGATACGGAGCCGAAACCCTAATTCCACCGCCGTAACTTTCTGTATCCACGAGATCTCATCTTTGGGCCTGTTCCGGAGCTCCGCCAGAGGGGGCATCGATCACGGAGGGCTTCTACATCAACACCATAGCCGCTCTGATGAAGTGTGAGTAGTTTACCTCAGACCTTCAGGTCCATAGTTATTAGCTAGATGGCTTCTTCTCTCTTTTTGGATCTCAATACAATGTTCTCCCCCTCTCTCGTGGCGATCTATTCGATGTAATCTTCTTTTGCGGTGTGTTTGTTGAGATCGATGAATTGTGGGTTTATGATCAAGTTTATCTATGAACAATATTTGAATCTTCTCTAAATTCTTTTATGTATGATTGGTTATCTTTGCAAGTCTCTTCGAATTATCAGTTTGGTTTGGCCTACTAGATTGATCTTTCTTGCAATGGGAGAAGTGCTTAGCTTTGGGTTCAATCTTGCGGTGTCCTTTCCCAGTGACAATAGGGGCAGCAAGGCACGTATTGTATTGTTGCCATCGAGGATAACAAGATGGTTTTTTTATCATATTGCATGAATTTATCCCTCTACATCATGTCATCTTGCTTAAAGCATTACTCTGTTCTTTTGAACTTAATACTCTAGATGCATGCTAGATAGCGGTCGATGTGTGGAGTAATAGTAGTATATGCAGGCAGGAGTCGGTCTACTTGTCTCGGACGTGATGCCTATATACATGATCATACCTAGATATTCTCATAACTATGCTCAATTCTGTCAATTGCTCAACAGTAATTTGTTCACCCACCGTAAAATACTTATGCTCTTGAGAGAAGCCACTAGTGAAACCTATGACCCTCGGGTCTATCTTCCATCATATTAATCTTCCAACACTTAGTTATTTTCATTGCCTTTTATTTTACTTTACATCCTTATCATAAAAATACCAAAAATATTATCTTATCATATCTATCAGATCTCACTCTCATAAGTGACCGTGTAGGGATTGACAACCCCTTATCACGTTGGTTGCGAGGATTTACTTGTTTTGTGTAGGTGCGAGGGACTCGCGCGCACCCTCCTACTTGATACCTTGGTTCTCAAAAACTGGGGGAAATACTTACGCTACTTTGCTGCATCACCCTTTCCTCTTCAAGGGAAAACCAACGCAGTGCTCAAGAGGTAGCAACGTACTCCCCCAAGCTTAGGCTTTTGGCCTAAGTTGGTCTAGGTCCATGGATCAAAGCCGCCCTCACCGGTGTACGGAGGAGTGCCCTCTGGGTGCCACTGGTTGGCGATCTTCTCTGGATCCCACTGATAAACAGACTATCGATAAGGGTCAAGGGGTGGCTCCGGCTCAGGCTCTGGAGCTGGTGTCAGGCTCCAGTATGCATAAACGGCCTCCGACAAGATGAGGTACGTGCCTGAAAATATGCTAAGCAAAGAGGGCACATGCAAGGTAATAACCTCATAGTGAGTTTTGCCAAAAATCAAATTATAATTAAGCAGTTTCTTCTTATTTTTAACAAAAGTCATGTGCTACCATACTCTTATAATCTAGAAAAACAGGAGGTAGCAACTTTTCTTCTTTCTCATAATGCCTAATAGGTATCTCAAAGTGTGCAGCAAGGCGCGAAGCAAAGATGCCGCCGAAGATGGGGCCCTTTGTACGGTTCAGACTTAATCGTTTAGCAATAATAGCGGCTAAACTGAAAGTTGTATCACGAAACAAAGCATGCACTAAAAATTCCACTGTTCCCGCGACCAATCAAGCATCTACGAGCAAATATTGCAAAGTAACGTAGAACAGGAAAATGTATGCTAGTAATTCTTGCATTAGAAACTTTCCTCGTTTCCCCTACAACAATTTCATCAATAAATCCCTCCACATCATTACGGTGTGGTTCCTCAATGCTGCCCACAAAGGGTATCTTGCAGACCCGACAAAAATCATGGAGTGACATCTCCTTAACCTCATCATATAAATGAAACTCCACTGAAGGTGGCGATTTCTTAGCATGAAAATAAAAATTTTGCACGAAAATATTAGTGAGTAGGAGATATTGTTCGCGCTGGTCGTGGAGAAAGTCGGTGAGGCCTGCATTCTCAGCCAACTGATAAAAATCATCATAAATTCTAGTGGCTCTCAAGAACTCATCACAAGGCCATTCACTCAGCCGAACCTCCGCAGTGCGAGGAAGATCATATTTGGGCTTCTTCTTCTCTTCACTTTGCTTATCCTTCGAGCTTCGGCTCGAAGTGCTCCTCAACAATCTCTTCATCATTTTCTTTTTCTAAAAAAAATTCTGAAATTTTTAGTGACTCAAAATAAAAGTGAACCAAACTTAACAAGATTAATACCAGATACTCCCACAAGTGCCTAGAAGCTATATCATGCATTAAAACTACTTTGGACCATATAAAATTGACATGCAAGCTCAAGAACAGGGTCACCTTAGCAGCAAAAATTTGCAAGAAATAAAGCACGAGAACAAAAACTAATTGGACCATTGGAGGAGTCACATACCGAAAAACAATCCCCCACAACAGTTTTGTGGATGGAGATTTGAGCAAGGAGATCAAAAATGGCAGCAAGATGAGCTAGAATAGGGGTTTGAGCTATGGGAGGATTTTTTCTAGAGGAAGACGAAGCATGTGGGTGCTGGAATAAGTGGAGGGGGCCCACGTGGGGTCCATGAGGCAAGGGGGGCACGCCCTGGACCCTCGTGTCCAGGTGGTGTGGCCCCCTGGTGTGTTCTTAGTTTCTTAAATATTCTACAAACAATCATATATCATCTTCAGGACATTTGGAGAACTTTTATTTTTGGGGTATTTTTTATTGCAAGGATAATTCAGAAAACAGATAGAAAATACTATTTTTGCTTTATTTAATCTAAATTACAGAAAGTAAAAGGAGGGTATAGAGAGTTGTGCTTTCTAACTTCATCCATCTCATGCTCATCAAAAATGAATCCATTAACAAGGTTGATCAAGTCTTGTTAACAAACTCTTTCCGAATAACATGAAACCGGAGAATTTTCGAATAACACTATGTTACCTCAACGGGGATATGCATGTCCCCAACAATAAGAATATCATATTTCTTATTGACAGTAGGAAGTGGGAATTCAAAACCTCCAATAGTGATCGTTGAAAATTTTCCAATAGAATTGATACTGCTGACTTGAGGCTGTTTCCTCGGAAAGTGTACCGTATGCTCATTACCATTAACATGAAAAGTGACATTGCCTTTGTTGCAATCAATAACAGCCCCTGCGGTATTCAAAAAGGGTCTACCAAGGATAATCGACATACTATCGTCCTCAGAAATATCAAGAATAACAAAGTCCATTAAAATAGTAACATTTGCAACCACAACAGGCACATCCTCACAAATACCGACAGGGATAGCAGTTGATTTATCGACCATTTGCAAAGATATTTCAGTAGGTGTCAACTTATTCAAATCAAGTCTACGATATAAAGAGAGAGGCATAGCACTAACACCGGCTCCAAGATCACATAAAGCAGTTTTAACATAGTTTCTTTTAATGGAGCATGGTATAGTTGGTATTCCTGGATCTCCTAGTTTCTTAGGTATTCCACCTTTAAAAGTATAATTGGCAAGCATGGTGGAAATTTCAGCTTCTGGTATCTTTCTTTTATTTGTAACAATATCTTTCATATACTTAGCATAAGGATTCATTTTAAGCATATCAGTCAAATGCATGCGCAAAAAGATAGGTCTAATCATTTCAACAAAGCGCTCAAAATCCTCATCATCCTTTTTCTTGGATGGTTTAGGAGGAAAAGTCATGGGTTTCTGAACCCATGGTTCTCTTTCTTTACCGTGCTTCCTAGCAATGAAGTCTCTCTTATCATAATGTTGATTCTTTGATTGTGGGTTATCAAGATCAACAACAGGTTCAATCTCTACATCATTGTTATTGCTAGGTTGAGCATCAACATGAACATCATCATTAACATTATCACTAGGTTCATGTTCATTACCAGATTGTGTTTCAGCATCAGAAATAGAAATATCATTGGGATTCTCAGGTGTGTCAACAACAGGTTCACTAGAAGCATGCAAAGTCCTATCATTTTTCTTCTTCTTCTTCTTCTTAGAAGAACCAGGTGCCTCAACATTAGTTCTCTGAGAATCTTGCTCAATTCTCTTAGGGTGGCCCTCAGGATATAAAGGTTCCTGAGTCATTCTACCCCCTCTAGTCACAACTCTAAGATCATTATCATTTCTCTTATTATTTAATTCAATGAGCAAATCATTCTGAGCTTTAAGCACTTGTTCCACTTGAGTGGTAACGATGGAAACATGTTTACTAATAAGTTTAAGTTCACCTTTAACTCTAGACATATAATTACTCAAGTGTCCAATCATATAAGCATTATGTTTCAATTGTCTACCAACATAAGCATTGAAGTTTTCTTGTTTAACAATAAAATTATCAAACTCATCTAAGCATTGACCAACAGACTTATAACGAGGAATATCACCTTCATCAAATCTATAGAGAGAATTTACCTTTACTACCTGTGTCGGGTTATCAAGACCATGTATTTCTTCAATAGGTGGTAAATTCTTAACATCTTCAGCTTTAATACCCTTTTATTTCATAGATTTCTTAGCCTCTTGCATATCTTCGGGACTGAGAAATAGAATACCCCTTTTCTTCGGAGTTGGCTTAGGAGTTGGTTCACGAAGTGTCCAATCATTATCATTACTCAACATATTATTCAATAGCAATTCAGCTTGATCAATAGTTCTTTCCCTGAAAACACAACTAGCACAACTATCCAGGTGGTCTCTGGAAGCATCGGTTAGTCCATTATAAAATATATCAAGTATTTCATTTTTCTTGAGAGGATGATCAGGCAAAGAATTAAGTAATCAGAGAAGCCTCCCCCAAGCTTGTGGGAGACCCTCTTCTTCAATTTGCACAAAAATATATATTTCCCTTAAGGCAGCTTGTTTCTTATGAGCGGGGAAATATTTAGCAGATAAGTAATAAGTCATATCATGGGGACTGCGCACACAACCAGTAGTAAGAGAATTAAACCATGTTTTAGCATCACCCTTTAGCGAGAATAGAAATAGCTTAAGGATATAGTAGTAACGAGTTTTTTTCCTCATGAGTGAATAGGGTGGCTATATCATTTAATTTAGTAAGATGTGCCACAACAGTTTCAGATTCATAGTTAGGATCAGATTCAACCAAAGTAATTAACTCAGGATCGACAGAGAAATCATAATCCTTATCCGCAATATAGATAGGTGAAGTAGCAAAAGCTGGGTCATATTTCATTCTAGCATTCAGAGATTTTTCTTTCAGTTTAGCTAATAGTTTCTTAAGATCATATCTATCTTTGCAAGCAAAAAGGTCTCTAGCAGTTTCTTCATCCATAACATAACCCTCAGGCACATCAGGAAATTCATATCTAGGGGGGGAATCTTCATCATCACTTTCATCAATATTATCAGTTTCAATAATTTCATTCTCTCTAACCCTAGCAAGTTGTTCATCAAGAAATTCACCTAATGGCACAGTATTATCAAGCATAGAAGTAGTTTCATCATAAGTATCATGCAAAGCAGAAGTGGCATCATCAATAACATGCGACATATCAGAATCAATAGCAGGAGTAGGTGTCGCAAGTTTACTCAAAATAGAAGGTGAATCAAGTGCAGATCTAGATGGCAGTTCCTTACCTCCCCTCGTAGTTGAGGGAAAAATCTTGGTTCTTTCATCTTTCAAGTTCCTCATAGTGATCAACATATATAAATCCCAAGTGACTCAAAGAATAGAGCTCTGCTCCCCGGCAACGGCGCCAGAAAATAGTCTTGATAACCCACAAGTATAGGGGATCGCAACAGTTTTCGAGGGTAGAGTATTCAACCCAAATTTATTGATTCGACACAAGGGGAGCCAAAGAATATTCTCAAGTATTAGCAGTTGAGTTGTCAATTCAACCACACTTGGAAAAATTAATACCTGCAGCAAAGTATTTAGTAGCAAAGTAGTATGGAAGTAACGATAATGGTGGCAAAGGTAACAGTAGCAGTTTCCAATAAGGGATATTAAGGCCTCCTTTTAATAGAGTACCAGACCAAAGCATTAACACTTAGTGAATACATGAACTCCTCAAACTACGTTCATCACCGGGAGTGGTCCCGATTATTGTCACTTCGGGGTTACGGGATCATAAAACATAATAGGTGACTATTGACTTGCAAGATAGGATCAAGAACTCACATATATTCATGAAAACATAATAGGTTCAGATCTGAAACCATGGCACTCGGGCCCTAGTGACAAGCATTAAGCATAGCAAAGTCATAGCAACATCAATCTCAGAACATAGTGGATACTAGGGATCAAAACCTAACAAAACTAACTCGATTACATGATAAATCTCATCCAACCCATCACCGTCCAGCAAGCCTACAATGGAATTACTCACGCACGGTAGTGAGCATCAAGAAATTGGTGATGGAGGAAGGTTGATGATGACGACGACGATGGATTCCCCTCTCCGGAGCCCCGAAAGGACTCCAGATCAGCCCTCCCGAGAGAGACTAGGGCTTGGCGGTGGCTCCGTATCGTAAAACGCGATGAATCCTTCTCTCTGATTTTTTTCTCCCCGAACGTGAATATATAGAGTTGGAGTTGACGTCGGTGGAGCCTCAGGGGGCCCACGAGGCAGGGGCGCGCCCCAGGGGGCGCCCTTCACACTCGTGGATAGGGTGTGGACCCCATGGTGTTGATTCTTTTGTCAATATTTTTTATAAATTCCAAAAATATTCTTCATGAAGTTTCAGGTCATTTCGAGAACTTTTATTTCTGCACAAAAATAACACCATCGCAATTCTGCTGAAAACAGCGTCAGTCCGGGTTAGTTCCATTCAAATCATGCAAGTTAGAGTCCAAAACAAGGGCAAAAGTGTTTGGAAAAGTAGATACGTTGGAGGCATTGATGACCCACAAGTATAGGGGATCTATTGTAGTCCTTTTGATAAGTAAGAGTGTCAAACCCAACTAGGAGCAGAAGGAAATGATAAGCGGTTTCCAGCAAGGTATTCTCTACAAGTACTGAAATAAGTGGTAACAGATAGTTTTGTGATAGGATAGTTTGTAACGAGCAACAAGTAACAAAAGTAAATAAAGTGCAGTAAGGTGGCCCAATCCTTTTGTAGCAAAGGACAATCCTGGACAAACTCTTATATGATGCAAAGCGCTCCTGAGGACACATGGGAATATCGTCAAGCTAGTTTTCATCACGTTCATATGATTCGCGTTCGGTACTTTGATAATTTGGTATGTGGGTGGACCGGTGCTTGGGTGCTGCCCTTACTTGGACAAGCATCCCACTTGTGATTAACCTCTATTGCAAGCATCCGCAAATACAACAAAAGTATTAAGGTAAACCTAACCATAGCATGAAACATATGGATCCAAATCAACCCCTTACGAAGCAACACATAAACTAGGGTTTAAGCTTCTGTCACTCTAGCAACCCATCATCTACTTATTACTTCCCAATGCCTTCCTCTAGGCCCAAATAATGGTGAAGTGTCATGTAGTCGACATTCACATAACACCACTAGAGGAGAGACAACATACATCTCATCAAAATATCGAACGAATACCAAATTCACATGACTACTAATAGCAAGACTTCTCCCATGTCCTTAGGAACAAAAGTAACTACTCACAATGCATAGACATGTTCATAATCAGAGGGGTATTAATGTGCATATAGGATCTGAACATATGATCTTCCACCAATTAAACCAACTAGCATCAACTACAAAGAGTAATTAACACTACTAGCAACCTACTAGCACCAATCCCGGACTTGGAGACAAGAATTGGATACAAGAGATGAACTAGGGTTTTGGGATGAGATGGTGCTGATGAAGATGTTGATGGAGATTGCCCTCTCCTGATGAGAGGAGCGTTGGTGATGACGATGGCGATGATTTCCCCCCTCCGGGAGGGAAGTTTCCCCGGTAGAACAGCCCCGCTAGAACCCTAGATTGGCTCCGCCAAGGTTCCGCCTCGTGGCGGCGGAGTTTCATCCGAGAAGATGGCTTATTATTTTTTCCCATGGAAAGAGTCCATATAGCAGAAGATGGTCACCGGAGGGCCACCAGGAGGCCCACGAGGTAGGGGGCACGCCCAGGGGGGTAGGACGCACCCCCACCCTTGTGGGCAGGGTGTGCCCCCCCTGGTGAAGTTCTTGCGCTCAATGTTTTTTATATATTTGGAAAACATCATCCGTGAAGTTTCAGGACTTTTGGAACTGTGCAGAATAGGTCTCTAATATTTGCTCCTTTTCCAGCCAGAATCCCAGCTGTCGGCATTCTCCCTCTTTATGTAAACCTTGTAAAATAAGAGAGAATAGGCATAAGTATTGTGACATAATGTGTAATAACAGCCCATAATGCAATAAATATTGATATAAAAGCATGATGCAAAATGGACGTATCAACTCCCCCAAGCTTAGACCTCGCTTGTCCTCAAGTGAAAAGCCGGAATCGAAAAATATGTCCACATGTTTAGAGATGAAGGTGTCGATAAAAATAAAATACGGACATGAGGGCATCATGATCATTCTTAGAGCAGCAACTTATATAATTCTTGTCATATGATATCTTATGCTAGAGTAATAATTCAATCACAATATCAAGTATGGATCGTAAACTTCATTGAAAACTAACAAACTATAATCTCAGTCATTGAAGCAATTGCAATTTATCATAACATAGGAAAGAGTCAATGTATAAGAGCTTTTCAACAAGTCCACATACTCAACTATCATATAGTCTTTCATAATTGCTGACACTCACGCAATACTTATGGGTATGGAGTTTTAATCGGACACAGAGAAAGATATGGGCTTATAGTTTTTGCCTCCCAACGTTTTACCTCAAGAGTAATGTCAACAGTAATAGTTCATGAAAACTCACATCCAATTAGCCATATATACCAAGATCTTTCCAACATATTGTGCTTGCCAAAGGATAAAATGTAAAAAGGAAGGGTGAAGATCACCGTGACTCTTTTGCAATATAGGAGATAAAGTAAAGCATAGGCCCTTCGCAGAGGGAAGCAGAGGTTGTCATGCGCTTTTATGGTTGGATGCACAAAATCCTAATGCGAAAGAACGTCACTTTATATTACCACTTGTGATATGGACCTTTATTATGCAGTCTGTCGCTTTTATTACTTCCATATCACACGATTGTATAAAGCTTATTTCTATCACACCAATCAATCATACATATTTAGAGAGCAATTTTTTATTGCTTGCACCGATGACAACTTACTTGATGGATCTTACTCAACCCATAGGTAGGTATGGTGGACTCTCATGGCAAAACTGGTTTAAGGGTGTTTGGAAGCACAAGTAGTATCTCTACTTGATGCAATGAACTTGGCTAGCATGAGGGAGAAAGGAAAGCTCAACATGTTGGAGGATCCAAGACAATATAATTTATCTCAGATGTAAGAAAACATAACCCATTACGTTCTCTTCCTTGTCCAATGTCAACTCTTTAGCATGTCATATTTTAATGAGTGCTCACAATCATAAAAGATGTCCAAGATAGTATATTTATATGTGAAGACCTCTCTTTCTTTGTTACTTCCTATTAATTGCAACGATGACCAAAACTATGTTTGTCAACTCTCAACAACTTTTATTCATCATACTCTTTCTATGTGAGCTCATTACTCTCCATAAGAGTCACATGATCTCTTTGTTTCTTTTTATTTCTTTCTCTTTTCTTTTATTCACTTGGGATCATGGCAAAAATAATCAAGCCCTTGACTCAACACTAATCTTTATTATATAGCTCACAGACTCAATTACATAGAAGGATAATAAAGCAAAACTCACAACTAGATCATACTAAGAACTTTTGTTCTACTAGATCAAGATATTACCAAAAGGATCAAACTAAGAAAAACGGTAAAGATAAAAGTGATGGTGATATGATACCGGGGCACTCCCCCATGCTTGGCAGTTGCCAAGTGGAGTGCCCATACTCAGGTGATTATGTCTCTCTTTTCGGGGATGGTGATGTGATGTTCTTGGTGATGATGCCCCTCAGGATACGATTCTCCTCCTCAAGCTTGTTGACTTGCTGCTTGAGGTCCATTATTTCCTTCCGGAGTTTTCCTGTAAAAGACAAAGCTCCCTGCACCCAAGGGTGCTGCATAGCTGCGGGAGAACCAGTGACACTCTTTTTCATATTCTCATAAGAAAGAAATGTGACATTGGAAGGGATAACCGAGTTTGGAATAGCTGAGCTCTGCAGTTCTCCCATTGTGAATCCAGCTTGGAGGCGGGAAGTGACTTCTTGGTCCTCCATGGCATCTATTCTCATCAAATCACCCTCCATCTCTTCCTCCGTTGCTGGCCCAAAGTGGTCAGCATTGTAGTTTGCCCTTGGTTCCGATGCCGGATGAGACACCCGGCTCTCCCCGACCGACTCTTGAGAAGACATCTTGCTCTAATCTGCACCAGCAACAGCTCGAAACAAAGACAGGAGATTTTTGCGTGATACGGGAGTCAAAACCCCCGGGAGATTATATAATGAATTTTTACTGACCAAAATACGTGTCCCGTAAGAAAACGGAGTCTGGAGAGCACATGAGGTGCCCACGAGGTAGGGGGGCGCGCCCTCCACCCTCGTGGAGCCCTCGTGTCCTTTTCGGACTGCTGCTTATTTTTCTATTTTTCTAAACATTCCAAAATGGAGAAATATTGCCTTAAAAACTATTTTGGAGTCGGTTTACTTACCGTACCACATACCTATTCCTTTTTAGAGTTTGAAACGTTCCAAAAAGTGTCCTTTATGTACTCCTCCGGGGTTACACTTTCAATAACATTGGTTTCAACATTTATAGGATTACCTGAGATATAGTGTTTGATTCTTTGACCGTTCACCACCTTCGGATTTGTGCCTTCGAAGTTGTTGATTTTTATGGCACCGGAACGGTAGACCTCCTCGATAACATAAGGACCCTCCCATTTAGAGAGAAGTTTTCCTGCAAAAAATCTTTAACGAGAGTTGTATAGCAATACATAATCACCTACGTTAAACTCACGCTTTTGTATCCTTTTTCATGCCATCTTTTAACTTTTTCTTTAAACAACTTGGCATTTTCGTAGGCGTGGGTTCTCCATTCATCAAGTGAGCTAATATCAAATAACCTCTTCTCACTGGCAAGTTTAAAATCATAATTAAGTTCTTTAATAGCCCAATAAGCCTTGTGTTCTAGTTCGAGAGGTAAGTGACATGCTTTTCCATAGACCATTTTGTACGGAGACATACCCATAGGATTTTTATAGGCAGTTCTATAGGCCCATAATGCATCATCAAGTTTCTTGGACCAATTCTTTCTGGACCTATTAACAGTCTTTTGCAAAATTAATTTGAGTTCTCTATTACTCAATTATACTTGACCACTAGACTGAGGGTGATAAGGAGATGCAATTCTATGATTAACATCGTATTTAGCAAGCATTTTACGGAAAGCACCATGAATAAAATGTGAGCCACCATCAGTCATTAAATATGTAGGGACTCCAATCCTTGGAAAAATAACTTCTTTAAGCATTTTAATAGAAGTGTTATGATCAACACTACTAGTTGGAATAGCTTCTACCCACTTAGTAACGTAATCAACAACAACTAAAATATGTGTATAACCATTAGAGGAAGGAAAAGGTCCCATATAGTCAAAGCCCCAAACATCAAATGGTTTAATAACAAGTGAATAATTCATAGGCATTTCTTGACGTCTACTAATATTACCAATTCTTTGACATTCATCACAAGATAAGACAAACTTACGGGCATCCTTGAAGAGAGTAAGCCAATAAAAACCAGATTGCAGTACCTTTTGTGCAGTTCTATCTCCAGCATGGTGTCCTCCATAAGCTTCGGAGTGACACTTGCGTAGGATCTGTTCTTTTTCATGCTCAGGTACACAACGTCTAATAACACCATCTACTCCTTCTTTATAAAGATGTGGGTCATCCCAAAAGTAATGCCTCAAATCATAGAAGAACTTTTTCTTTTGCTGGTATGTGAAACTAGGTGGTATAAACTTAGCAACAATGTAATTACCATAGTCAGCATACCACAGAGCGGTATGAGAAGTATTTATGTCGGGGGGAATGGCTGACCCACCAACACCTATGGGGACAGGGCCCCTTTCGGTTCGGTGGGAGGCGGAGGTCGCACAAAGAGCGGATCGAGGCAGTATGCGCGAGCGATTTTACCCAGCTTCGGGCCGCACGGATGCGTAAAACCCTACTGCTGCTTGTTTGTGTGTATTGGATTCTTGCTCAGGAGCGAAGGACGCTGCCAGACTGAGCGTGAGAGTGTTCCTGGTGTCTCGGATGAGCCAAACCTTCAATGAGCCCCACCCCTTCTACGTTGCGCTCGGGCCTCCTTTTATACTCTAAAGGGGTTACCCACAGGTGGCAACGTAGACTAGAAGGGTAAAAATGGAAAAGGGATGCGGTAGGTGCAGCTACCGCTACTATAGATACAGTGCACCCTACCTAACTCTGACGGCAGGGGACAAGGGCATTGAATGCCCGTCTGTGTCGCCTAAACAGTACCGAAACGGACCGCTAGGGACGCCACCGTTTGCCACGATGGTGATCTTGTCAGCGCCTGCTTGCCACCGCGCACCCCTAGCTGCACGGCCTCCTGCCACGTGCGCTTGGGAGAGTCCCAGAGCGACACGTTAGCAGGTGTGCTGGAGCGCGGGCACGAGGTGGGGGTTTCCCGCGGCAAGCTCCTTGCCGCGGTCGTCGTCTTGTCGTGTTTGGGAGCTTGTCGCTCACCGGGCCTTGCCGGGACGCACGGCGCGTCGCGGCAAGCTTTCTAGGTATGTCTTGAGTGACCTTCCCGGCAAGCTCCTCTTGCCGGGGTCTTGTCTTCTTCCTGACTAGCTTCTCTTGCCAGGGCCTTGGTTGGCCTTCCCGGCAAGCTCCTCTTGCCGAGGCCTTGGCTGGTCTTCCTGACAAGCTCCTCTTGCCGGGGCCTTGGCTGGTCTTCCCGGCAAGCTCCTCTTTCCAGGGCCTTGGTTGGTCTTCCCGGCAAGCTCCTCTTGCCAGGGCCTTGGTTGGTCTTCAAAGTAGCCGCGGAGGATCCTGGCGGTCACCCGGCAAGCCTTGCCGCGGGATGCTGCGACTGCCCGTGCACAAGTTCGGGGTAATAGGGTACCCCTACTCTAGTACACCGACAATTTATGACATTTAATTGCTCATCAGGAAAGCTATCATCAATAGGTAGTGGGTCATCAAGCACATTTTCTAACCTAGACAAGTTGTCTGCAACGGGGTTCTCAGCTCCTTTTCTATCAACAATGTGTAAACCAAATTCTTGTAGCAAGAGAACCCATCTAATAAGTCTAGGTTTAGCATCTTTCTTTTCCATAAGATATTTAATAGCAGCGTGATCAGTGTGTTTAGTTACTCTAGAATCAACAATATAAGGTCTAAACTTATCACAGGCAAATACAACTGCTAAGAATTCTTTTTCAGTAGTAGCATAATTTCTTTGAGCATTGTCTAGAGTTTTACTAGCATATTGAATAACATTTAGTTTCTTATCAACTCTTTGTCCTAGAACAACACCTACAGCATAATCACTAGCATCACACACAATTTCAAAGGGTAAATTCCAATCAGGTGGCTGAACAATAGGTGCAGAGATCAATGCTTTCTTAAGTATTTCAAATGCTTCTACACAATCATCATCAAAGACAAATGGTATATCTTTTTGTAATAAATTAGTCAGAGGCCGAGAGATTTTTGAGAAGTCCTTAATGAACCTCCTATAAAAACCGGCATGACCAAGGAAACTTCTTATACCTTTGATGTCCTTGGGACATGACATCTTTTCAATAGCATCAACCTTGGCTTTATCAACTTCAATACCTCTTTCAGAAACTTTATGCCCCAAGACAATACCTTCATTAACCATAAAGTGGCACTTTTACCAATTCAAGACAAGATTAGTTTCTTCACATCTCTGCAAAACTCGATCAAGGTTGCTCAAGCAATCATCAAAAGAAGATCCATAGACGGAAAAGTCGTCCATGAAAATCTCATAGATCTTTTCACAAAAGTCAGAGAATATAGCCATCATGCATCTTTGAAAGGTAGCAGGTGCATTACATAAACCAAAAGGCATACGTCGATAAGCAAAAGTACAAAAGGGCATGTAAAAGTAGTCTTTCATTGATCTTTGACTGACACAGGTATTTGAGAGAAACCAGAATAACCATCTAGAAAGCAAAAATGTGTATGTTTGAATAATATTTCTAGCATTTGATCGATAAAAGGTAAGGGGTAATGATCTTTTTTAGTAGCCTTATTTAATTTGCGGAAATTAATTACCATCCTATAACCAGTAATAATTCTTTGAGGAATCAATTCATCTTTATCATTAGGAACTACAGTAATACCTCCCTTCTTACGGACACAATGGACAGGACTTACCCACTTACTATCAGCAACGGGATAAATTATACCTGCCTCAAGGAGCTTTAGTATCTCCTTTCTTACCAGGATTCAGCCGACGTTGATGATCGCGAACGGGTTTAGCATCTTCTTCCAAATTAATTTTATGTTGACATAGAGTGAGACTAATGCCTTAAGATCATCAAGAGTATACCCAATAGCAGCACGGTGCTTCTTCAGAGTTTTTAATAATCTCTCTTCTTCATGTTCTAAAAGGTTAGCACTAATAATAACATGATATATCTTTTTCTCATCAAGATAAGCATATTTAAGAGTATCAGGAAAAAGTTTAAGCTCAAACACGGGATCACCCTTGGGTGGAGGAGGATCCCCTAGGATTTCAACAGGTAAATTGTTTTTCAGAATAGGTTCCTGCTTAAAGAATACTTCATCTAATTCCCTTCTTTCATTCATAAACATATCACTTTCATGGTCTAGCAAATATTGTTCTAAAGGATCACTAGGAGGTACGGCAATAGAAGCAAGACCAATAATTTCATCCTTACTAGGTAATTCTTCTTCACGGTGTTGTCTACTAAATTTAGAAAAATTAAATTCATGAGTCATATCATCTAAACCGACAGTAACAACATCCCTTTTGCAATCTATGGTAGCATTAACAGTATTTAAGAAGGGTCTACCAAATATAATGGGACAAAAACTATCTTGTTGGGAACCAAGAACAAGAAAATCAGCAGGATATTTAGTTTTCCCACACAAAACTTTAACATCTCTAATAATTCCCATTGGTAAAATAGTATCTCTATTAGCAAGTTTAATTGTGACATCAATATCTTCCATCTCAGCAGGTGCAATATCATGCATAACTTCTTGGTATAAAGAATAAAGTATTGCACTAGCACTAGCACCCATATCACACAAGCCATGATAACAATGATCTCCTATTTTAACAGAAACAACAGGCATGCCTACCACAGGTCTAGGTTTATTTGTATCACGGGGTTTAGCAATTCTAGCAGTTTCATTATAGAAATAAATAACATGCCCATCTATATTATCAGACAAGAGATGTTTAACAATAGCAATATTAGGTTCAACTTTAACTTGCTCAGGAGGTGTATATGTTTTAATATTGCTTTTACGAGCCATAGTTGAAGCTTTAGCATGATCCTTTATCCTAACAGGGAAAGGCGGTTTCTCAACATAAGAAGTAGGAACAATAGGATCATTATAAGTAATAGTCTTTTCTTCAACTTTAATAGGTGCAGCTACTTTTACTTCTATGGGAGGATGATATTTAAACGACTTCTCCTTGGGGAGATCAACATAAGCAGCAAATGATTCACAGAAAGAAGCTACTATCTCCGAGTCAAGTCCATATTTAGTGCTAAATTTACAAAAAATATCGGTATCCATAAAAGATTTAACACAATCAAAACTAGGTGTTATACCTGACTCCTTACAATTGTCGAGGTCCCAATCTTCAGAGTTGCGTTTAATTCTTTCCAATAAATCCCATTTGAATTCAATAGTCTTCATCATAAAAGAGCCAACACAAGAAGTATCAAGCATGGTGCGATTGTTACCAGAAAGCCGAGCATAAATTTTTTGAATAATCATTTCTCTTGAGAGCTCATGATTGGGGCATGAATATAACATTGACTTAAGCCCCCCCAAGCTTGAGCGATGCTTTCTCCATCGCGAGGCCAAAAATGATATATATAATTGCGATCAGGATGAACAAGATGCATAGGATAAAACTTTTGATGAAATTCCAATTTCAATCGTTTGTAGTTCCAAGACTCCATATCATCAGATAGCCTATACCATGTCGATGCATATCCCCTCAAAGATAAAGGGAAGACCTTCTTCTTAACAACATCTCCGGGTACACCTGCAAGCTTAAATAATCCACAAACTTCATCCACATATATTAGATGCTCATCAGGATGTTTTGTTCCATCTCCTAAAAAAGGATTAGCTAGCAGTTTTTCTACCATACCCAAAGGAATTTCAAAGCAAGCATTTTCATTTTCAGTAGGTTCAGTAGGTTGAGGAGCAACTCTTTGCTCTACTGGTCGGGGTGAAGATACCCCGAACAAGCCCCTCAGAGGATTACTTTCCATAGTAACAAGTGACAGTAAATTTCAGCACACTATATAGATTTTTCCTTACTAAATTCCACCCACCAAAGGCGCTTCACTCCTCGGCAACGGCGCCAGAAAAGAGTCTTGATGACCCACAAGTATAGGGGATCTATCGTAGTCCTTTCAATAAGTAAGAGTGTCGAATCCAACGAGGAGCAGAAGGAAATGATAAGCGGTTTCCAGCAAGGTATTCTCTGCAAGTACTGAAATAAGTGGTAACAGATAGTTTTGTGATAGGATAGTTTGTAACAAGCAACAAGTAACAAAAGTAAATAAAGTGCAGCAAGGTGGCCCAATCCTTTTGTAGCAAAGGACAAGCCTGGACAAACTCTTATATGATGCAAAGCACTCCCAAGGACACATGGGAATATCGTCAAGGTAGTTTTCATCACGTTCATATGATTCGCGTTCGGTACTTTGATAATTTGGTATGTGGGTGGACCGGTGCTTGGGTGCTGCCCTTACTTGGACAAGCATCCCACTTGTGATTAACCTCTATTGCAAGCATCCGCAAATACAACAAAAGTATTAAGGTAAACCTAACCATAGCATGAAACATATGGATCCAAATCAGCCCCTTACGAAGCAACGCATAAACTAGGGTTTAAGCTTCTGTCACTCTAGCAACCCATCATCTACTTATTACTTCCCAATGCCTTCCTCTAGGCCCAAATAATGGTGAAGTGTCATGTAGTCGACGTTCACATAACACCACTAGAGGAGAGACAACATACATCTCATCAAAATATCGAACGAATACCAAATTCACATGACTACTAATAGCAAGACTTCTCCCATGTCCTTAGTAACAAAAGTAACTACTCACAATGCATAAACATGTTCATAATCAGAGGGGTATTAATGTGCATATAGGATCTGAACATATGATCTTCCACCAATTAAACCAACTAGCATCAACTACAAGGAGTAATTAACACTACTAGCAACCTACTAGCACCAATCCCGGACTTGGAGACAAGAATTGGATACAAGAGATGAAGTAGGGTTTTGAGATGAGATGGTGTTGATGAAGATGTTGATGGAGATTGCCCTCTCCCGATGATAGGAGCGTTGGTGATGACGATGGCGATGATTTCCCCCTCCGGGAGGGAAGTTTCCCCGGCAGAACAGCCCCGCCAGAACCCTAGATTGGCTCCCCCAAGGTTCCGCCTCGTGGCGGCGGAGTTTCGTCCGAGAAGATGTCTTATTATTTTTTCCCATCGAAAGAGTCCATATAGTAGAAGATGGTCATCGGAGGGCCACCAGGGGGCCCATGAGGTAGGGGGGCGCGCCCAGGGGTGTAGGGCGCGTCCCCACCCTCGTGGGCAGGGCGTGGCCCCCCTGGTGAAGTTCTTGCGCTCAATGTTTTTTATATATTTGGAAAACATCATCCGTGAAGTTTCAGGACTTTGGAGTCGTGCAGAATAGGTCTCTAATATTTGCTCCTTTTCCAGCCAGAATCCCAGCTGCCGGCATTCTCCCTCTTTGACCTTGTAAAGTAAGAGAGAATAGGCATAAGTATTGTGACATAATGTGCAACAACAACCCATAATGCAATAAATATTGATATAAAAGTTGTTGGGGAACGTAGTAATTTCAAAAAAAATCCTACGCACACGCAAGATCACGGTGATGCATAACAACGAGAGGGGAGAGTGTTGTCCACGTACCCTCGTAGATCGTAAGCGGAAGCGTTAGCACAACGCAGTTGATGTAGTCGTACATCTTCATGATCCGACCGATCAAGTACCGAACGTACGGCACCTCCAAGTTTAGCACACGTTCAGCCCGATGACGTCCCTCGAACTCCGATCCAGCCGAGTGTTGAGGGAGAGTTTCGTCAGCACGACGGCGTGGTGACGATGTTGATGTTCTACCGACGCGGGGCTTCGCTTAAGCACCGCTACAATATTATCAAGGTGGATTATGGTGGAGGGGGGCACCGCACACGGTTAAGAGATCAAGAGATCAATTGTTGTGTCTATGGGGTGCCCCCTGCCCTTGTATATAAAGGAGCAAGGGGGAAGGCGGCCGGCCTAGAAGGAGGGCGCGCCAAGGGGGGAGTCCTACTCCCACCGGGAGTAGGACTCCTCCTTTCCTTGTTGGAGTAGGAGTGAAGGAAAGAGGAGGAGAGGGAGGAAGGAAAAGGGGGCTACACCCCTTGTCCAATTCGGACCAGAGGGGGGGGGGGCGCAGGCCTCCTTCCTTTTGGCCTATCTCCTCTATTCCCGTATGGCCCAATAAGGCCCATATACTCCCCGGCGAATTCCCGTAACTCTCCGGTACTCCAAAAAATACCTGAATCACTCGGAACCTTTCCGAAGTCCGAATATAGTCGTCCAATATATCGATCTTTACGTCTCGACCATTTCGAGACTCCTCGTCATGTCCCTGATCTCATCCGGGACTCCGAACTCCTTCGGTACATCAAAACATATAAACTCATAATATAACTGTCATCGTAGCATTAAGCGTGCGGACCCTATGGGTTCGAGAACTATGTAGACATGACCGAGACACGTCTCCGGTTAATAACCAATAGCGGAACCTGGATGCTCATATTGGCTCCTACATATTCTACGAAGATCTTTATCGGTCAGACCGCATAACAACATACGTTGTTCCCTTTGTCATTGGTATGTTACTTGCCCGAGATTCGATCGTCGGCATCTCAATACCTAGTTCAATCTCGTTACCGGCAAGTCTCTTTACTCGTTCTGTAATACATCATCCCGCAACTAACTCATTAGTTGCAATGCTTGCAAGGCTTAGGTGATGTGCATTACCGAGAGGGCCCAGAGATACCTCTCCGACAATCGCAGTGACAAATCATAATCTCGAAATACGCCAACCCAACAAGTACCTTCGGAGACACCTGTAGAGCACCTTTATAATCACCTAGTTACGATGTGATGTTTGGTAGCACACAAAGTGTTCCTCCGGTAAACGGGAGTTGCATAATCTCATAGTCATAGGAACATGTATAAGTCATGAAGAAAGCAATAGCAACAAACTAAACGATCAAGTGCTAAGCTAACGGAATGGGTCAAGTCAATCACATCATTCTCCTAATGATGTGATCCCGTTAATCAAATGACAACTCATGTATATGGTTAGGAAACATAAGCATCTTTGATCAACGAGCTAGTCAAGTAGAGGCATACTAGTGACACTCTGTTTGTCTATGTATTCACATATGTATTATGTTTCCAGTTAATACAATTCTAGCATGAATAATAAACATTTATCATGATATAAGGAAATAAACAGTAACTTTATTATTGCCTCTAGGGCATATTTCCTTCAGTCTCCCACTTGCACTAGAGTCAATAATCTAGTTCACATCACCATGTGATTTAACATCAATAGTTCACATCACCATGTGATTAACACCCATAGTTCACATCGTCATGTGACCAACACCCAAAGGGTTTACTAGAGTCAATAATCTATTTCACATCGCTATGTGATTAATACCCAAAGAGTACTAAGGTGTGATCATGTTTTGCTTGTGAGGGAAGTTTAGTCAATGGGCTGCCACATTCAGATCCGTAAGTATTTTGCAAATTTCTATGTCAATAATGCTCTGCATGGAGCTACTCTAGCTAATTGCTCCCACTTTCAATATGTATCCAGATTGAGACTTAGAGTCATCTGGATCGGTGTCAAAACTTGCATCGACGTAACCCTTTACGACAAACCTTTTGTCACCTCCATAATCGAGAAACATATCCTTATTCCACTAAGGATAATTTTGACCAATGTCGAGTGATCTACTCCTAGATCACTATTGTATCACTATTGTACTCCCTTGCCAAACTCAGGGAAGGGTATACAATAGGTCTGGTACACAGCATGGCATACTTTATAGAACCTATGGCTGAGGCATAGGGAATGACTTTCATTCTCTCTCTCTATCTTCTGCCGTGGTCGGGTTTTGAGTCTTACTCAACTTCACACCTTGTAACACAGGCAAGAACTCCTTTTTGACTGATCCATTTTGAACTACTTCAAAATCTAGTCAAGGTATGTACTCATTGAAAAACTTATTAAGCGTCTTGATCTATCTATATAGATCTTGATGCTCAATATGTAAGCAGCTTCACCGAGGTCTTTCTTTGAAAAAAAACTCCTTTCAAACATTCCTTTATGCTTTGCAGAATAATTCTACATCATCTCCGATCAACAATATGTCATACATATACTTATCAGAAATGCCGTAGTGCTCCCACTCACTTTCTTGTAAATACAGGCTTCACTGCAAGTCTGTATAAAACTATATGCTTTGATCAACTTATCAAAGTGTATATTCCAACTCCGAGATGCTTGCACCAGTCCAAAGATGGATCGCTGGAGCTTGCATATTTTGTTAGTACCTTTAGGATTGACAAAACCTTCTGGTTGCATCATATACAACTCTTCTTTAATAAATCCTATTAAGGAATGCAGTATTGTTTATCCACTTGCCAAATTTCATAAAATGCGGCAATTGCTAACATGATTCGGACAGACTTAAGCATAGATATGAGTGAGAAACCCTCATCGTAGTCAACACCTTGAATTTGTCGAAAACCTTTTGCGACAATTCTAGCTTTGTAGATAGTAACACTACTATCAACATCCGTCTTCCTCTTGAAGATCCATTTATTTTCTATGGCTTGCTGATCAACGGGCAAGTCAACCAAAGTCCATACTTTGTTTTCATATATGGATCCTATCTCAGATTTCATGGCCTCAAACAATTTCGCGGAATCTGGGCTCATCATCGCTTCCTCATAGTTCGTAGGTTCGTCATGGTCAAGTAACATGACCTCCAGAATAGGATTACCGTACCACTCTGGTGCGGATCTTACTTTGGTTTACCTACGAGTTTCGGTAGTAACTTGATCTGAAGTTATATGATCATCATCATTAGCTTCCTCACTAATTGGTGTAGTAGTCACAGGAACAGATTTCTGTGATGAACTACTTTCCAATAAGGGAGCAGGTACAGCTACCTCATCAAGTTTTACTTTCCTCCCACTCACTTCTTTCGCGAGAAACTCCTTCTCTAGAAAGGATCCATTCTTAGCAATGAATATCTTGCCTTCGGATCTGTGATAGAAGGTGTACCCAACTGTCTCCTTTGGGTATCCTATGAAGACACATTTCTCCGATTTGGGTTTGAGCTTATCAGGATGAAACTTTTTCACATAAGCATCGCAACCCCAAATTTTAAGAAACGACAGCTTAGGTTTCTTGCCAAACCATAGTTCATACGGTGTCGTCTCAACGGATTTAGATGGTGCCCTATTTAACGTGAATGTAGTTGTCTCTAATGCATAACCCCAAAACGATAGCGGTAAATCAGTAAGAGACGTCATAGATTGCACCATATCTAATAAAGGACGGTTACGACGTTCAGACACACCATTACACTGTGGTGTTCCAGGTGGCGTGAGTAGTGAAACTATTTCACATTGTTTTAACTGAAGGTCAAACTCGTAACTCAAATATTTTACTTCTGCGATCATATCATAGAAACTTTTATTTTGTTACGATGATTCTCCACTTCACTCTGAAATTCTTTGAACTTTTCAAATGTTTCAGACTTGTGTTTCATCAAGTAGATATACTCATATCTGCTCAAATCATCTGTGAAGATCAAAAAATAATGATACCTGCCGCAAGCTTCAATATTCATCGGACCACATACATCAGTATGCATGATTTCCAACAAATCTGTTGCTTGCTGCATTGTTCTGGAGAACGGAGTCTTAGTCATCTTGCCCATGAGGCATGGTTCGCAAGCATCAACTGATTCATAATCAAGTGATTCCAAAAGCCCATCAGCATGGATTTTCTTCATGCGCTTTACACCAATATGACCTAAACGGCAATGCCACAAATAAGTTGCACTATCATTATTAACTTTGCATCTTTTGGTTTCAATATTATGAATATGTGTATCACTACAATCGAGATCCAACAAACCATTTTCATTGGGTGTGTAACCATATATGTAAACAAAGCAACAATTTATTCTCTTACTTAAATGAATAACCGTATTGCAATAAACATGATCAAATCATATTCATGCTCAACGCAAACACCAAATAACACTTATTTAGGTTCAACACTAATCCCGAAAGTATAGGGAGTATGTGATGATCATCATATCAATCTTGGAACTATTTCCAACACACGTCGTCACTTCACCCTTAACTAGTTTATGTTCATTATGCAACTCCCGTTTCGAGTTACTACTCTTAGCAACTGAACCAGTATCAAATACCGAGGGGTTGCTACGAACACTAGTAATATACACATCAATAATCTGTATATCAAATATACCTTTGTTCACTTTGCCATCCTTCTTATCCGTCAAATACTTGGGGTAGTTCCGCTTCTAGTGACCAGTCCCTTTGCAGTAGAAGCACTTAGTCTCAGGCTTAGGACCAGACTTTGGGCTTCTTCACTTGAGCAGCAACTTGTTTGCCGTTCTTCTTGAAGTTCCCTTTCTTTCCCTTTGCCCTTTTTCTTGAAACTAGTGGTCTTGTTAATCATCAACACTTGATGCTCTTTCTTGATTTCTACCTTCATCGATTTCATCATCCCTTGTATACTATAGTTCATCACGAAGTTCTACTAACTTGGTGATGGTGACTAGAGAATTCTGTCAATCACTATTTTATCTGGAAGATTAACTCCCACTTGATTCAAGCGATTGTAGTACCCAGACAATCTGAGCACATGCTCACTGCTTGAGCTATTCTCCTCCATCTTTTAGCTATAGAACTTGTTGGAGACTTCATATCTCTCAACTCGGGTATTTGCTTGAAATATTAACTTCAACTCCTGGAACATCTCATATGGTCCACGACGTTCAAAAACGTCTTTGAAGTCCTGATTCTAAGCCGTTTAAGCATGGTGCACTAAACTATCAAGTAGTCATCATATTGAGCTAGCCAAACGTTCATAACGTCTGCATCTGCTCCTGCAATAGGTCTGTCACCTAGCGGTGCATTAAGGACATAATTCTTCTATGCAGCAATGAGGATAATCCTCAGATCACGGATCCAATCCGCATCATTGCTACTAACATCTTTCAACTTAATTTTCTCTAGGAACATATCAAAAATAAAACAGGGGAGCTAAAGGCGAGCTATTGATCTACAACATAGATATGCTAATACTACCAGGACTAAGTTCATGATAAATTAAAGTTCAATTAATCATATTACTTAAGAACTCCCACTTAGACAGACATCCCTCCAATCTTCTAAGTGATCACGTGATCCATATCAACTAAACCATGTCCGATCATCACGTGAGATGGAGTAGTTTCAATGGTGAACATCACTATGTTGATCATATCTACTATATGATTCACGCTCGACCTTTTGGTCTCCGTGTTCCGAGGCCATATCTGTTATATGCTAGGGAGAACAACTGTTTTGCACCCGTTGTATTTGAACGTAGAGCCTATCACACCCGATCATCACGTGGTGTCTCAGCACGAAGAACTTTCGCAACGATGCATACTCAGGGAGAACACTTGTACCTTGATAATTAGTGAGAGATCATCTTATAAAGCTACCGTCGAACTAAGCAAAATAAGATGTATAAAAGATAAACATCACATGCAATCAAAATATGTGACATGATATGGCCATCATCATCTTGTGCCTTTGATCTCCATCTCCAAAGCATCGTCATGATCTCCATCGTCACCGGCATGACACCATGATCTCCATCATCTTGATCTATATCAATGTGTCGTCACATGGTTGTCTCACCAACAATTGCTCTCGCAACTATTGCTATCGCATAGCGATAAAGTAAAGCAATTATTTGGCGCTTGCATCTTATGCAATAGAGAGATAACCATAAGGTTTTTGCCAGATGCCGATAACTTCAACAAAACATGATCATATCATACAACAACTTATATCTCATCACATCTTGACCATATCACATCACAACATGCCCTGCAAAAACAAGTTAAACGTCCTCTACTTTGTTGTTGCAAGTTTTACGTGGCTGCTACGGGCTGAGCAAGAACCGTTCTTACCTACGCATCAAAAACCACAACGATAGTTTGTCAAGTTGGTGCTGTTTTAACCTTCGCAAGGACCGGGCGTAGCCACACTCGGTTCAACTAAAGTTGGAGAAACTGACACCCGCCAGCCACCTGTGTGCAAAGCAGGTCGGTAGAACCAGTCTCGCGTAAGCGTACGCGTAATGTCGGTCTGGGCCGCTTCATCCAACAATTCCACCGAACCAAAGTGTGACATGCTGGTAAGCAGTATGACTAATATTGCCAACAACTCACTTGTGTTCTACTCGTGCATATTACATCAACGCATAAAACTGGCTCTGATACCACTGTTGGGGAACGTAGTAATTTCAAAAAAATTCCTACGCACACGCAAGATCATGGTGATGCATAGCAATGAGAGGGGAGAGTGTTGTCCACGTACCCTCGTAGACCGTAAGCACAAGCGTTAGCACAACGCGGTTGATGTAGTCGTACGTCTTCTCGATCCAACTGATCAAGTACCGAACGTACGACACCTCCGAGTTCAGCACACGTTCAGCCCGATGACGTCTCTCGAACTCCGATCCAGCCAAGTGTTGAGGGAGAGTTTCGTCAGCATGACGGTGTGGTGCCGATGTTGATGTTCTATCGATGCAGGGCTTCGCCTAAGCACCGCTACAGTATTATCGAGGTGGATTGTGGTGGAGGGGGCACCGCACACGGCTAAGAGATCAAGAGATCAATTGTTGTGTCTATGGGGTGCCCCCTGCCCTTGTATATAAAGGAGCAAGGGGGAAGGTGGCCGGCCTAGGAGGAGGGCGCGCCAAGGGGGGAGTCCTACTCCCACCGGGAGTAGGACTCCTCCTTTCCTTGTTGGAGTAGGAGTGAAGGAAAGAGGAGGAGAGGGAGAAGGAAAAGGGGGCTGCACCCCTTGTCCAATTCGGACCAGAGGGGGGGCGCAGGCCTCCTTCCTTTTGGCCTATCTCCTCTATTCCCGTACGGCCCAATAAGGCCCATATACTCCCCGGCGAATTCCCGTAACTCTTCGGTACTCCAAAAAATGCCCGAATCACTTGGAACCTTTTCGAAGTCCGAATATAGTCGTCCAATATATCGATCGTTACGTCTCGACCATTTCGAGACTCCTCGTCATGTCCCCGATCTCATCCATGACTCCGAACTCCTTCGGTACATCAAAACATATAAACTCATAATATAACTGTCATCGTAGCGTTAAGCGTGCGGACCCTACGGGTTCGAGAACTATGTAGACATGACCGAGACACGTCTCCGGTCAATAACCAATAGCGGAACCTGGATGCTCATATAGGCTCCTACATATTCTACGAAGATCTTTATCGGCTAGACCGCATAACAACATACGTTGTTCCCTTTGTCATTGGTATGTTACTTGCCCAAGATTCGATCGTCGGCATCTCAATACCTAGTTCAATCTTGTTACTGGCAAGTCTCTTTACTCGTTCCGTAATACATCATCCCACAACTAACTCATTAGTTGAAATGCTTGCAAGGCTTAGGTGATGTGCATTACCAAGAGGGCCTAGAGATACCTCTCCGACAATCGGAGTGACAAATCATAATCTCGAAATACGCCAACCCAACAAGTACCTTCGTAGACACCTATAGAGCACATTTATAATCACCCAGTTATGATGTGACGTTTGGTAGCACACAAAGTGTTCCTCCGGTAAACGGGAGTTGCATAATCTCATAGTCATAGGAACATGTATAAGTCATGTAGAAAGCAATAGCAACAAACTAAACGATCAAGTGCTAAGCTAACGGAATGGGTCATGTCAATCACATCATTCTCCTAATGATGTGATCCCATTAATCAAATGACAACTCATGTCTATGGTTAGGAAACATAACCATCTTTGATCAACGAGCTAGTCAAGTAGAGGCATACTAGTGACACTCTGTTTGTCTATGTATTCACACATGTATTATGTTTCCGGTTAATACAATTCTAGCATGAATAATAAACATTTATCATGATATAAGGAAATAAACAATAACTTTATTATTGCCTCTAGGGCATATTTCCTTCAAAAGCATGATGCAAAATGGACGTATCAGACATATCAATGGCCGTTTTGGAAAGTGTTCAAGAGGTGATGACTTGAGATCAGATTATTCATCCCACGACAGCAAGAAAAGCACTTGCCACATATGCAAGAAGTCAGGTCACTTCATTGTTGATTATCCTTAGTGGGTAAAGGAATCAAAGAATAAGAAGTACAAGGATGACAGTTCAGATGACTCGAAGAAAAAGAAGAAATCTTCAAAGTCCTCATCGTCAAAATCCTCAAGGTCTTCATCTCACCAGAAGAGCAGTTCCAAAAAGGCTCGGGCATTCATTGGCAAGGAATGGACTCTGAAGCTGAATCCAAGGAAAATGAGGAAGAGGAGGAATATGAGGAGTCAAACTCTAGTGTGGCTAGGTGATAATCCCCAAGTGCAAGGAATCATCATAGAAATTTCCAAAGGTGGAAGTGATAAGTATGGAGTGTCGAACCCACAAGGAGCCAAAGGTAAGATCAGTATTCTCTCAAGTCCTATCTGCCACTGATATGACTCTACGTACATCGAACCTATGCTTCCGTCTAGAAATGAGAAATAAAACTATGTTGTGTGTATGAAGAGGATGAATTTGCATGATATCGAAGAACTAAAATATAAAAATAGGTGTTGTTAACATAAAGTTAGAATATATTAATATATAGTAGAAATAGCGAGTGTGGAATAATGATGGATCGGTGTGCGGAATTATCCTAGGCAATTGTTAACAAGATCGATAGTCGTCATTGCAATTTCATGTCAGGGAGAGGCATAAGCTAACATACTTTCTCTTCTTGGATCATATGCACTTATGATTGGAACTCTAGCAAGCATCCGCAACTACTAAAGATCATTAAGGTAAAACCCAACCATAGCATTAAAGTATCAAGTCCCCTTTATCCCATACACAACAACCCCCTTACTCGGGTTTAAGCTTTTGTCACTCTAGCAACCCACTATAAGCGAATCATGAACGTATTGCAACACCCTACAGCGGGAATCCTTCACATGTGCACGGCACGGAAGGCACCATAGGACAACACCAAAATAAAACATACAACTCAAACCAATCTAGATCATCAATCAACCCAAAAGACAAAAGAAATCTACTCAAAACATCATAGGATGGCAACACATAATTGGATCATAATATGTGGCATAAAGCACCATGTTCAAGTAGGGTATTATAGCGGGGTGCGGGATAGTGGACCGCCGGAAAGAGATGAGGAACGTGATGAAGATGGTGATGCTGATGAAGATGATCACGGCAGCGATGGTTTCCCCGGTGGCACTCTGGCGCCACCTAGAGAGAGAGAGGGGAGAGAGTCTTCCCCTTGTGCTTCCTCCTCCATGGCCTCCCCCTAGATGGGGAAAGGTTCTCCCTCTGGTCCTTGGCCTCCATGGTGATGATGGCCCCCTCCGGGATCCTCCTCCATGGTCTCCAGTGATGATGGCCCCCTACGGCAGGGTGCCGGAGAGGGCCTAGATTGATTTTTCGTTGCTACAGAGGCTTGCGGTGGCCGAACTCCCGATTTATGTTTCATTCTGGAGTTTCCTCGATTTATAGGAGCTTTTGGCGTCTGGGTCAAGTCAAGGGGGTCCACAAGGCGGTGACAAGACAGGGGGCACGCCCCTACCCTTGTGGTTGCCCGGGGACTCTTCTCTGGTATCTTTTTGCTCCTGTATTTTTTATATTTTCCAAAAATATTCTCCATAAATTTGTAGCCCATTTTGAGAACTTCTATTTCTACACAGAAAACGACACCACGGTAGTTCTGCTGAAAACAGCGTCAGTCCGGGTTAGTTCTAATCAAATCATACTAAAATCATATGGAATTGTTGTAAACATGGCATGAATACTTCATAAATTATAGATACACAAAGACGTATCACTAGCCTAGCTCTTGTTACTGCTTTCTTCAGCAAGTCCATCTTCAAATGTGAGGAAAATGGCAACTCCAACTCTGCTGATGATCGTGATGATGACTTTGCTCCCACCTATTGCTTCATGGCAAAAGGTTCCAAGGTACTCAAATATCCCTCCTCTGAATCGAGTGAACATGAATCTGATGAAAACCTCAAACCTAGCTATTCCAAGCTTGCTAATATTGCCATGAAACAACAAAAAGCTTTGGAAAGGGTTCAAAATTTGCTAGATAAAAGCGATGACATGTTGGGTGAGGAAATGAATCAAACTCAAACCCTTAATGATAATCTTTAATGACTACAGTCTAAGTTTGGTAATCTTCAAGGTCATCATGAAACACTCTTAGCCGATCATGAGAAGCTTTCTTATGAATTTATTCAAAGAAAGCAAGATCTTGAGAAACTAAGGGTGTGTCATGAAGATCTTCAAAAGGAAAATGATTCTTTGCTTGCTCAACAGATCAGTCCCGCTCAGGAAGACTTCATTCCACCATGTTTGAAATGCATTGAGCATGAATCTGCTAATTTCTTCACCTGAATGTTCAAATGCTTCTATTGCTGCAAATTCTTCAAATATTTCTGTGGTCACAAATTCCTCATCCGAGGATACCACAAGTATCTCTGACAATAATGCAGGGTTGAAGGAATTGTATGTGATAGACATGTACAAAAGCCTCAAAGGGCATCAGGCTCTTTGTAATGTGCTCAAAAAGCAGATCTTGAACAAGAACCCTAGGAAAGAGGGTATTGCCTTTGTAAGGAAACTCAATGTTGATGGGACCTACTGGAAACCTGAGTAGTATCCCAAAACCTCATGGGTTGCTGCAAAAGGACCTCCCGTAGATCCATCTACTTTATCTGGCTTTACATGTGAACCTTCATATTCATTTGATGAGTCATATGACTCCAACTATAAGATGTTCAAAAACCAAAATGGTGAAGTATTTTCTAGATATGTTGAAACTAACTGCAGGAACGGCCCCCCCTATGAAGAAAATCAGGGTTCCTAAAAGGTGCCTTGAAAGTCTTCAGGTGAATGTCCTCATGACACCCTGTGAAGAATAGGAACCCTAGATAAAATTCTTCATATGGACCAAAGTCTTCATATGGATCCAAGTCCTCATATGGACAAAATTCCTCACATCGATCAAATTCCTCATATGGATCCAAATCCTTGTATGAACATCTTCATGCTAATGCTTCTGTTTTGCGGGAAAAATCTAAGAGTTATGAATATGTGCACTATTCTTCAAATCTAGGGATGGCAATGGGTCGGGTTTGGGGCAGGTGGAGCTGGTCCAAATCCAACCCATGACCCATCTTCCTACCCTCTGCCCATCCACCAAATTATCCATGGGCACAACTTGTGCCCATGCCCAAACCCGTTGGATACCCACATACCCATGGAGCTCCATGGGCATAGAAAAGTCAGCATGAAGCCTTCCCAAATGTCAAATCAACTCATCATCATTCACTCACAAATAACAACATAAGTTACATGCATAAGTAGGTAACAAGTAATACGATGAGTCCTTAAGTGTGACATACCAGAGGTTGATTCTATAGCATATAGCTCATGGCACAAGTTGCATATTTCCTGCCATCTCCCATTGATTCGCTCTTTCTACTGTCACTAGCATTTGGCCCCACATGTCATACGGGTATCCATTGGATATCCATGGTGCACAAACTATAAACATGCCCAACCCGTCTGTTCGTGGGTATCCATATCCACGGACCCATGGACAGAAATGTGCTCCATACCCTTGCCCAACCGGGTCGGGTATCCATGGGTATCCAGATCCATGGATAAAATTGCCATCCCTATTCAAATCATTATGTTCATAAGTCCTCTAAGAATTTCTCTTCTTATTCATATGCATACTCTAACCCATCTACTGTGAAACGAAGTGCACTGGCTTCAATGCCACCATTCTCTTATGGATCTCACAGAATGATGAAATCTTTGCCACCCCTCCAGGTGTGGGTGGTGAAGAAAAAGAACTAATCTCTTATGCAGGGTTAGGTCTCCAGACGAACTTGAACGTCTAAAGAATTTGCTGGAGACCTGAGAGTGCTTGAAAGGACGCAAGCTAATCATGAAGAAATGAATTGCTCATTTCTCACGTCCTTATGCTACTATATCTACTGCACTACTTGATGAAATTCGATCTGATGGATTTGATGTCATATTCTTCACTATGAAGTATATGAGTGTGTAAGATACCACTAATTCATCTGCATGATGAATCTCTCAAAGCTACTGAGTGGGTCCTCGATAGTGGATGTACAAATCACATGACTGGTGACAAGAACTTATTGATGGACTCTGCTTTATCTCCGTCGCATCTGAAGCATATCACCTACACTGACAAAGGAGAAATCAAGGTATTGGGTCTAGGTAGGGTTGCAATCTCAAAGGATCGACACATGGACAAAGTCATGCTTGTCAAGTCCCTCAGATTCAACCTCATGTCTGTCTTAATGCTTTGTGATCTTGATATGGTTGTCATCTTTGTCAAATATCGCTGCATAGTGCTCATGGAATCTGACAATTCCAAAGTCTTCGAAGGCTTTAGGAGAGGAGACTTGTATATTGTTGATTTCTTTGCAGGACCACAACATGTCACATGTATACTTGCAAAAGCTTCAGAAGGCTGGCTATGGCATCGACGACTAAGTCATTTTGGGATGAGGAACTTGCACACACTGGCAAAGAAGAAGCACGTCATTGGCATCGAGGGTGTCAAATTCCTCAAGGACCATCTTTGCGGGGCTTGTGAGGATGGAAAGATGACCAGATCCAAGCATCCCTCGAAGACTATCATGACTACCACTCCTCCGTTTGAATTGCTTCACATGGATCTCTTTGGCCCCACTCATTATGCCACACTAACAAATGCAGCATCTCTATATGGCTTTGTTATTATTGATGATTATTCTCGTTACACCTGGGTGCATATCATCACTTACAAAACTGAGTGCAGGAAGTCTTCAAACGGTTTTCCTCAAGGGCCTCGATGAATTTCGGTGTGAAGATCAAGCATATTAGGAGTGACAATGGGACCGAGTTCAAAAACACTGGCCTTGATGATTATCTTGATGAACTTGGTATTACTCATGAGTTATCTGCCCCATACACTCCTCAGCAAAATGGCGTCATGGAGCGCAAGAACGGGACTCTTATTGAGATGGCTCGCACTATGCTTGATGAATACAAGATGCCTCATCGCTTCTGACCTGAGGCTATTGATACTGCGTGCCACATCATCAACAGAGTATATCTTCACAAATTCTTCAATAAGACCTCATATGAGCTCCTCACTAATAACCCAATGTGAGTTATTTCAAAGTCTTTGGTGCTAAATGTTGGATTAGATATCCTCATCACAATTCTAAATTTGCACCGAAAGCACATGAGGGTTTTATGCTTGGTTACGGAAAGGACTTGCACACCTACAGAGTCTTCAACGCCAATCACCACAAGGTTGTTGAAATTGTAGATGTGCGGTTCGATGAGACTAACGGCTCGCAAAGAGAACACCTACCTCCTGTGCTAGATGAAGTGCCTCCTAAATAATCCATTAAGCTCAAGGCCACTGAGGATGTCGTACCCACTAAAGAACCTGCTGAAGAAGTTATTCTAGATCGTAAAGACAATCATACCGGTGCACCTTAGGAAAGTGGCTCTGAAGATAATGTTGATCCCAATAAAAGTCATCAACCTGCTCATTCTCGTGTGGCAAATGAAGTGCAGATTGACAAAATCCTCAACGATATTAATGCACCAGGTCCTCTCACACACTCAAAAGCTTCATACTTGTCTAACTTTTGTGGGCACTTTGCTTTTGTCTCTATCACAGAGCCCACCAAAGTTGATGTGGCATTTGTGGAGCCTGAGTGGATTCAAGCTATGCAAGAGGAATTGCATCAATTCGAGATCAACAATGTGTGCGAGCTTGTGAAGCGACCAGATCCTTGCAAGCACAATATCATAGGTACCAAGTGGATCTACCGCAGCATGCAAGATGAAAATGGCCAAGTGGTGAGGAATAAGGCTTGTCTTATAGCTCAGGGCTACACACAGGTTGAAGGAATTGACTTCGATGAAAATTTTGCACCTGTTGCTAGATTTGAAGCTATTGCATATTGCTTGCTTATGCTAACCATCATAATATCATCTTATATCAAATGGATGTGAAAAGTGCATTCCTTAATGGTAAGCTTGAGGAAGAAGTATATGTTGCTCAACCCCCAGGTTTTGAAGATCCTAAGCATCTTGACGAAGTCTTCAGAGTCAACAAGGCCCTCTATGGCCTCAAGCAGGCCCCTCGGGCGTGGTATGATACACTGAAGGAATTCCTCATGAAGAAAGGCTTCAAACCCAGTTCACTTGACCCAACTCTTTCACCAAAACTTATGATGATGAATTATTCGTGTGCCAAATATATGTGGATGATATTATCTTTGGTTGTACTAACCAACGTAACAATGATGAATTTGCCTATATGATGAGTGAAGAATATCAAATGTCTATGATGGGAGAATTTAAACTCTTATTAGGTCTTCAAATTAGTCAACAACGCAATGACATCTTCATATCTCAAGAGAAATACCGATGTACTAAGGAAATTCGGCATGCAAGATTGCAAAGATGTCAAAATCCCTATGCCCACAAATGCCCATCTATGCACCGATGATAATGGTAAAGACTTCGATCAAAAGTTATACCGCTCCATGATTGGCTCTTTATTGTATCTATGTGCATCTAGGCCAGCTATTATGCTTAATGTTTGCATGTGTGCCCATTTTCAAGCTACACCGAATGAATCACACAACAAGGCTGTGAAACATATTCTTCGATATCTAGCTCACACTCCAACACTTGGATTATGGTATCCCAAGGGCTCGGCTTTTGATCTCATTGGATATTCTAACTCTCACTATGTTGGTAATCGAGTGGATCGCAAGTCAACATCAGGCACATGCCATTTCCTCGGACGATCCTTAGTATGTTGGTTCTCGAAGAAGCAGAACTGTGTATCACTGTCTACTGCTGAAGCTAAGTACATTGTTGCTGGTTCTTGTCGTGCTCAATTGCTGTGGATGAAGCAAACCATCAAGGACTATGGCATCAACATGAAGAATGTGCCACTCTACTGCGACAACGAGAGCGCCATCAAGATTGCTCAAAACCCAGTTCAACACTTGAAGACTAAGCACATCCAGATTCATCATCATTTTCTTCGAGATCATGCGTTAAAGGGCGACATCTCCATCGACCACGTGAAGATTGAAGAACAGCTGGCACATATCTTCACAAATCCCTTGGATGAGAAGAGATTTAGCAAGTTGCGGTGTGAGATAAATATCTTAGAATCTTCGAATGTTTTTTGAAAGGACACACATCCTAACTAACACTTATGCAAAATTGATGACTTAGATGTGCAACACACAAAGTAACATTTTTCTTCAATCAATGAAGACTAACCCTCTAAGTGTGAAGAAATTAATGAAGAATTTGATTCTCAAAGCCCTACAATAATTATACGCGGTGTCTGAAATCATCATTCTTATACGGTGGGTCACGCCACCAACCAAAGTTGAAAATCTTCAAATTTGAGTTTTTCTTATTTTTGCAAATTCTTCAATTTTCAAATTCCTAAATTTTGCAATTTTCTCAACTTTTCGACTCCTGTTCATCATTGACTATATATATATAGTATATATATATATATATATATAGTATGAGTTTTCAATGTCCTCAACAACATTCACTTATTGCTATTTCTTCAAGTTGATTTTTTCTCTAAGTGAATGTGATCGGACCTGTTCCCCCACTATGCTAAACTCAACCCAGTCTGTTCACAAATTCTTCATGTGTGTTCTATTTGAAACCCGTTCAAAGTCTTCACTGTGTCCTTAACAGCTGAAGAATCTGCGAACGAAACTTCAAATTTTCACATCTGAATTTTTGGTTGTTGCCTCTCAATCCGTTTCGCTTCCCACGATGGATTAAACTACTCATCCACGATCCCCCATGATCTCACCTCTTAGTACGTGGGTCACACATATTGATAGGATAGCAAGGGTCAGGGGCATGTTCTTCCAAAATCTTCGGGCGGGCATTTTTTCACTACGGCTATAAATACCCCTCACCCTCCTCATACCACATTTACTACGCTCGACTGCAACTCTCCTTGCTGGAGCTCTCTAACCTAGCACCACCGCTAACTTCCATCATCACCGACGAGGAAGAGCTTCACTTCCTCGACCTCGTCACTGTCGTACTCGTGCCGGTTGCGGAAATCTTCACTCTGCCATCGCCGTAGCTGTCTCCCGCCACCGAGTTAGGGCGTGGGAGATCTGAACTGACGAACTTCTCCATCTCCACTCCTAGTTCGTCATGTTCTTTGTCAAGGGTAATTAAAATCTAATTTTACTGCACTATGATACGTCCATTTTGCATCATGCTTTTATATCGATATTTATTGCATTATGGGTTGTTATTTCACATTATGTCCCAATACTTATGGCTATTCTCTCTTATTTTACAAGGTTTACATAAGGAGGGAGAATGCCGGCAGCTGGAATTCTGGGCTGGAAAAGGAGCAAATATTAGACCCCTATTATGCACAACTCCAAAAGTCCTGAAACTCCATGGAATACCTTATAATAAATAATGAAAAATCCTCGCCAAAGATGAAGACCAGGGGGCCCACGCCCTGCTCACGAGGGTGCCCCCCCCCTAGGGCGCGCCCCATACCTCGTGGGCCCCCTGGTGGCTCTCCGATGACCATCTTCTCCTATATGAAGTCTTTCGCCGAGAAAAAAATAAGAAGCAACCTTTCAGGATGAAACTCCGCCGCCACGAGGCGGAACCTTGGCGGATCCAATCTAGAGCTCCGGCACAGCTGTTCTGTTGGGGAAACTTCCCTCCCAGAGGGGGGAAATCATCGCCATTGTCATCACCAATGCTCCTCTCATCGGGAGAGGGCAATCTCCATCAACATCTTCATCAGCACCATCTCATCTCAAAACCCTAGTTCATCTCTTGTATCCAATTCTTGTCTCCAAGTCCAGGATTGGTGCTAGTAGGTTGCTAGTAGTGTTAATTACTCCTTGTAGTTGATGCTAGTTGGTTTAATTGGTGGAAGATCATATGTTCAGATCCTTTATGCATATTATGACCCCTCTGATTATGAACATGAATATGCTTTGTGAGTAGTTACGTTTTTTCCTGAGGACAAGGGAGAAGTCTTGCTATTAGTAGTCATGTGAATTTGGTGTTCGTTCGATATTTTGATAAGATGCATGTTGTCTAGCCTCTAGTGGTGTTATGTGAACGTCGACTACATAACACTTCACCATTATTTGGGCCTAGAGGAAGGCATTGGTAAGTAATAAGTAGATGATGGGTTGCTAGAGTGACAGAAGCTTAAACCCTAGTTTATGTGTTGCTTCATAAGGGGCTGATTTGGATCCATATGTTTCATGCTATGGTTAGGTTTACCTTAATACTTTTGTTGTAGTTGCGGATGCTTGCAATAGAGGTTAATCATAAGTGGGATGCTTGTTCAAGTAAGAACAGCACCCAAGCACCGGTCCACCCACATGCCAAATTACCAAAGTACCGAACGCGAATCATATGAACGTGATGAAAACTAGCTTGACGATATTCACATGTGTCCTCGGGAGCGCTTTTCCTTATATAAGAGTTTTTACAGGCTTGTCCTTTGCTACAAAAAGGATTGGGCCACCTTGCTGCATTTTATTTACTTTTGTTACTTGTTGCTCGTTACAAATTATCTCATCACAAAACTATCTGTTACCACTTATTTCAGTACTTGCAGAGAATACCTTGCTGAAAACCGTTTATCATTTCCTTCTGCTCCTCGTTGGGTTCGACACTCTTACTTATCGAAAGGAGTACGATAGATCCCCTATACTTGTGGGTCATCACCCTACTTTGATTCTTATGTTTTTCACAAGATCCTCGAAAGGTGTTTATTCTTCAAATCTACTCCTTAGAACACCTTAATGCTTCTTTCCTTGATTTGTTTCTCTAAGCTCTGATTTTCCTCAAGAGTCGTCAATTGTGTGGATTCTCTAATCTGTATAACTCTGGAACCTGAGTCGAGAACGGTTAGTGAAATTCTTCAAGACATTTATGGTCAAATTCCTGAACTCAATAATTTTTGAAAAAATTCTGAGAACGCATATGACCCCTCCAAATGCTCCGGACCTATACTTTGTTCACAGGTACAAAATGTCTGCTGATGAATCACTAGGTTCTCATCAACTTAACTCATTTGCAACGTTCCTTGAAGAAAATTTGCATACTTCCTCAGAATCATCAAAAGTTCAAAATCCTCAAGTGAGGAAAATGGCAGATGGGAAGAGACCGCAAAAAGGAGGGAAGAGGCCAGAGACGAACACATTATTTGAAATCCCTAAGGATATATATGATGAATATTGCACACCCGATGAAGAAACTCATGGGAAGGAAAACAAGAATTAGCGCAAAGTGCGCATATAGAGGATTGAGAGGAGATGGGCAAAGGAATGGAGGGAATACCACTATGTTACTCCCAAATACATGAAGAAATTCGCTGTAAATTCTCCATGCCCAAGACCACATCTAGCTGCCGGCCAACGTGCCAATCCCACTAGAATCAAGCGTGGTGAGGACTTTCTAAAGGAATGGGCCAAGCGTCAAGCCAAGCTTAAGAAAGTTGCCGCAGAAGCAGTGAGGAAATTCAACGAAGACTCTTAACATGCTGTTGTTGAGGCCTCTGCTAGCGAAGCCGCATGATACGTCTCCAACGTATCTATAATTTTTGATTGTTCCATGCTGTTATATTATCAATCTTTGATGTTTTATAATCATTTTATAGTCATTTTATATCATTTTTTGGTACTAACCTATTAACATAGTGCCAAGTGCCAGTTGTTGTTTTCTGCATGTTTTTTACATCACAGAAAATCAATACCAAATGGAGTCCAAATGAAACGAAACTTTACGAAGATTTTTTATGGACCAGAAGACACCCAATGGGCCAAGGCAGCGCCTGGGGGTGCTCCAAGGGGAGCAAAACCCACCAGGGCGCGCCAGGAGGCCCAGGCGTGCCCTCGTGGGTTGTGCCCACCTCGGGTAACCCCCGGACCGCCTCTTTGCTCTATAAATACCCCAATATTCCAGAAACCCTAGGGGAGTCGACGGAAATCAATTCTAGCCGCCGTAGAGTCCAGAACCACCAGATCCAATCTAGACACCATCACAGAGGGGTTCACCACTTCCATTGGTGCCTCTCCGATGATGCGTGAGTAGTTCTTTGTAGACCTTCGGGTCCGTAGTTGGTAGCTAGATGGTGTCCTCTCTCTCATTTGATTCTCAATACAATGGTCTCTTGAAGGTCCATATGATGTAACTCTTTTGCGGTGTGTTTGTTGGGATCCGATGAACTTTGAGTTTATGATCAGATCTATCTTTTTACATCCATGAAAGTTATTTGAGTTTCTTTGATCTCTAATATGCATGATTGCTTATAGCCTCGTATTTCTTCTCCGATATTTGGGTTTTGTTTGGCTAACTTGATCTATTTATCTTGCAATGGAAGAGGTGCTTTGTAGTGGGTTCGATCTTACGGTGCTTGATCCCAGTGACAGAAGGGGAACCGACACGTATGTATCGTTGCTACTAAGGATAAAACGACGGTGTCTATCTCTACATAGATAGATCTTGTCTACATCATGTCATCATTCTTATTGCATTACTCCATTTCTCCATGAACTTAATACACTAGATGCATGCTGGATAGCGGTCGGTGTGGGGAGTAATAGTAGTAGATGCAGGTAGGAGTCAGTCTACTAATCTTGGATATGATGCCTATATAATGATCATTTCCTGGATATCGTCATGATTATTTGAAGTTCTATCAATTGCCCAACAGTAATTTGTTTACCCACCGTTATCTATTTTTCTCGAGAGAAGCCACTAGTGAAACCTACGGCTCCCAGGTCTCTTTCTCATATTATTTGCCTTTGCGATATACTTTTCCTTTGCTTTTATTTTCAGATCTATTAAACCAAAAATACCTTTCTGCGTTTATTCCTTATTTATTTTATTTGGCGCTCGATCTATCAATCTACTACATTTTATTTCACGCTTGTTTTCCTATCTTGAGGCGCCGCTACCCAAAAGGGATTGACAACCCCTTTTACACGTCGAGTTGCGAGTATTTGTTATTTGTGTGCAGGTGATGTTTATGTTGTGTTGCTTGGTTCTCCTACTGGTTCTATAACCTTGGTATCATAACTAAGGGAAATACCTACCGCCACTATGCTGCATCATCCCTTCCTCTTTGGGGAAATGCCGACGTAGCTTCAAGCCATAATCACCTCACCTAAGAAAGCAATGCAGAAGAAATCTACTTTGAAGTCAAAATATTCAAGCTCAATGCCCTCACGGCCAAGTTCCTCAACAGCAAAGCCCTCAGGGCAAATTCCTCAATGGCAGCACCAATCCCCCCAGTTGCCGCAAAATCCCCAATTGTTGCCGCAAAGTCCTCAAGACCGGTGCATCTTGCAACATGTCAGCGGACTACGGGATTTTCAATTTCCTCAGGGGCACCTGCAACTTCCTCAGCTCAACCACAATCCTCAAGTGGTCCATATTTGCTGAAGGTCAAGTCCACTACTAGATGTGGAAAGAGGCCAAGTCCTCACAAGAAGCAAGTGGCATTCCATGTTCCGTCTGATGATGATGAAGTGATGATGAACTAACTAAAATAATCAAAGACATACTGGAAAGGGCTGCACGAGCCAAGGGTAGTGATGTGCCTCTTATGTTGGATCCGAAAAAGATCCTAGATTTCATTGACATATGGCACAAGGATCCCAACACTCCACTCTTTGACCTGAATCTGACTCCTAGGCAAAGTCACATGCTGAATGCCTTCATAGGCAAAGAAAAGTGGAAATTTGAGAAGGCCATGAGAGTAAAGAAGGATCAGTACAAGAAGGAGCGATTTCTGAGGAACAACGTTCTTACACTATCTCCTGAAGAACTTGTCACTGTTCAGAACGAGATCAGAGACCTCAATGATGAATTTGAAAGATGTCATGCTGATTGGCTCGGTGCCAAGGTTAGATTTGTCAAGATTTCCAAGAACCTCAAGGCAGATGTTGCAGCACCATCGCAACAACAAATTCCTCAGGCTGAAGCTTCTGTTTAGCTTGCTGAAGAAAATGAAAGCGTAGCTGATGAAAATCAGGCTGCTGAAGAAATTCCAGCTCCTAAAGACAATGCCAGGGCAGCCACCAATGTTGCACCTGAAGAACAACTCAGGCCAGCTGAAGAATTTGCTGTGCCTAAAGAAACTGAGAATGCTAGGGCGACTGCATCAGTCGTGCCTGAAGAAAATGCACCAACTTCATCTGGTCCTCCTGCAAAATCTTCAAAGGTGAAGAAAATCACACTTCCTTCTGCATAGGAAGTGAAGAAAAGAAAGGCTGCAGAGAAGGAAGCCGCAAAGAAAAGGAAAGCATCAACTTCTAGAGAGTCCTCAGCTCCCAAGAAAGTGAGGACGTTGACGAGCTATTTCACACAACCAATTGATGTTGTTCCAATCTCAATAGTACCATCAAAGGAGCTCATCTAGTTTGGTGAAGATTATGTCATCCCTGATGATGACTGACGGTGTCCTGGACTAGGGGGTACTCACCACGTCGTCTCCCGATCTATTAGATTGGGCCGAGGCCCCCATGACCATATACTCATGAGCCAGTCCGGACAGCTGCCGCATACAAGGAAGATTCCACAAAGACTTGGCGATCAAGACAAGGACTTCTCCCCACCGGCGTATTCAGCTAGGACTCTTGTTAACCTAGGCCTCTAGTGCATTATATAAACCAGGGCCAGGCTAGTCGATGCAAGATACAACATACACATCAACAATCATACCATAGGCTAGCTTCTAGGGTTTAGCCTCTTCGATCTCGTGGTAGATCTACTCTTGTACTACCCATATCATCAATATTAGTCAAGTAGGACGTAAGGTTTTACCTCCATCAAGAGGGCCCGAACCTGGGTAAAACTTCGTGTCCCCTGCCTCCTATTACCATCCGGCCTAGACACACAGTTCGGGACCCCCTACCCGAGATCCGCCGGTTTTGACACCGATATTGGTGCTTTCATTGAGAGTTCCGCTGTGTGATCGACAAAAGGATCGATAGCTCGCCTGCAGATCAACTGCGACTTCGGCGTCTTCGTCACCAGTTCGACTGGTCACCTTGGTTCGACCAAGAATTGCGCCCCGCGTTCGGATCACCATGTTCGGACGAAGGCCTTCATCAAACATCAACTCCGATCTCTATCAAGATCACGGAGGAATCATCTATGGAGCTCGGGGGCTCAACGTCAACATTGCCCTCAAGCGACCGTGCTGTTTTTTTGGACAGCGAACTCGTATCTGCCGCCACCACCTCCTTGAGTATCGCTTTGACGATCGCTTTCATGGAATTGTGTGGAATTGAGTCTATAACAACCCTGGAAAATTTCTTCGAGTTCCGATGGAGGAATCTCTGGCAATCCATGATATATCGGAGCCCTGTCAAATCTGGATGGGAATTTGGATGAGTTTAGGGCGTGGTGTCCAGCTTCTAGCTCGGGCGTCCTTTGGAAGATCCAACCGTTGATCGGCTACGGAATTCCTATATCTACCACCTCTCAAAATTTCAGCTCGATCCGACCGTAAAAACTCCGGGAACCTTCCGATTAGTGCATCACTTTTCGGATCTATTTTCTGCGCGAAAATGAATCCGACCCGAGTTCATCTTTTTTATGAACGGGGTTTCGAACATCCCTTTTGAAGGAAGTTTTGTATGGGGTATTGTGTTTTGTTTCCGAACACATCCCACTAACTTTAAGATCTTTTGAACATGATCTTCAACATCATGCTGGTGTCAAACCAGTCCGGCAATATTACTCCACGGTTGCCGACCTGCACTAGACACGTCGTCACTTTGTTGAGCCGAGCTCAACTTATTCGGATCACCTTCTCGGCAAGCCGAACAAGAGTCCGGAATCGCGAAGGATAAATCATCATCAACATCGCCGCCCCACGGATTACACGGAGCGGGCATACCAGCATCACCGCACGGTCGCTTCATCAAGCCGGCATCTACCACGTCACGACCTGCATCGATAGGGCCGCACTATTGCTTCTTCAAGCTGGTGTCCATCACGCCGACCTACTTCGACTCATCGGATGACGTCGAGACTTTGACATCTCGGCTGGATAGGGGGCTTCGCCATATCTTCATCAACCTACTCCGGACACTTCGGCGTCACTAGCCGACCAGCTCCGTCACGTTAGCTGGGCCGAGGGCTTTGCCTCGGTGAGTCAACCTTTACCAGCATTGCCATGCTGTCGTTTTATCGCCCATCAGGCAATGGGTGTGCGGAGCGAGTCCCAATTTTGGGAATCACCTTCCTTCGGATTGCTACAACAAATAAACCAGGTGCTATTAATCCCAGTATTTTTTGTTTGGGTTCATTTTTCCCAAGGAATTATTACGTTGGTTTGTCCATGATATGTACACAGGTCTATCAAATGGTGACCGCATTAACGACGGTCGCGTGGTGGTTCGATCAGTTTCCATACATAGTCCGGCGAACACTACATCCGGAGCTCGGACCGACCTGTGAATTCAGGCTTTGCCACGCCTTTACTACATCACGCCGACGCCCTACATCGACATTGACTTCGACGCCAGGCCATATTTCTTCTATTCCTCACTTTGCATAAATTATTCATTATGCAACATTTTTTATTATCATTATTACTATTATCTCTGGTTTGCACTATTTTTTGTGCACAGGAAAATGATCCGGGGACTTCGGCGTCACTCTGCCGGTCTGCATTGATCGTGCTATGTCACCACTTCGGCGTGTCGAGCTCTACGCTCCGCCACCTTGGGACCAGCTTGGGGGATGGAACCTTGCCCCGCATCAAGCTCGGACCGCGTCATCAATACCGAACACATTAACCAGCTAAGTCGCTTTCATGCTCAAAGCTTTAATTTCTAACTTGTGTTCGGTTCGACCAAGCATTATACTTTTTTGGAAAAAAGTTGCTTGTAAAAAATTTCCTTGTCCAAACTTTGTTTGTGACGCATAAATTCAAATACCCAATTCATTTGGGGGCTTCCTTCATGAAGCTTTTCCACTTGCATATGATTATACTTGTACGGCTTCGTTCCTTGTTCGTGTATTACGCCACAATATGCACCATATTGACTTAAGCGATTTGCAAGCTGGGTTGCCTCGCTCTTGTGTTTACCCCTACGTTCCCGATTGTTCGGCTAGGGAGTAAAGGGAGCACCTCTGCGATTGTCACGATCGGGTCGCCCGAGACGGACCTCAGACAAGGTGAAGCCGAAAGCTAGCGCTCTTATAGTTTTCAATGATGGTCGGCACACAACGGAACTCATGAGTACAAAAAATTTATTGCACAAGTCTCATAATAACAATGAGCACCGAAGAAAGGTATCGGTGGGGGTACTATTTTCTTCGAAGATGCTTCTTACACTTCACGGTAATATAACATAAGTTCCCTGAGCGCGCTTTGTCTGTTACAGCCTTATGGCCTTATTGCCTGGTTATTGGAAACACCGTCGATATTCTCGACCGATGGAGTACACAACACTTTTCGGTCCTTGACCGAAGAGGGAGAAGATGTCGGTCGGTTAAGACGCGTTTAAAGTTCGGTTGAACATAGATATGATATAAGTACTTTGGTACATGCAATCATTCTTCTACCCAAGTCACTTGGGGGCTCTTAAGTTTATTTGAGCCGTTTTATAATAAGTGTTCTTCTTCTTAGTCGTTGCAAAGTTTTTTTATTATTATTTATCACTCCTTTTTTCGACACAAGTGTGCGGTCACTAGCCGGGGAGCCTAATTTCTCTCTCAAAACTGCTAGAGTTTAGTTTGCTAAACTGGCCTGATGAGAAGTACTCCGCCCTCGGGATAGGAGGTTGAAGCCATAGGCTGACCCGCTCGAAGTCTTGAGATATGATGTATCATGTTAAAACACGACAGAAGCACTTCTTTTTTCTAAGACCAACTTTCGGATTGGCACCGAACACTTGATATTGTTCGGACGTCATGTTTTTACTGACGTTTCTTGGTTTTCCAAGCTTTTTGGCACTTTTAAACTATTTGTGCTTTTCCAGCATTAGTCTCGCAGTGCAACGCCGGACACCTTTAGGGATTCGGCAAAAACATTCTCAGATATTGCTATATATGCATCGGTTTCGAATTGTGTCTTCGGTCAATAGTTGGGTTGCCCGACTCCTGCACTTGCTTCCTACGTTCCGTTTTGTTCGGCTAGGCATGCAAAGGGAGAACCACTGCGATTGTGCTTCCAGCTCACGTGGTTAAGCACCTCAGTGGAGAAAGCCGAAAACTGACTTTCACAATAAGCGTAAACTGGTCAGCAATCCGATGAATATGTTAAATGATGGGCCGTTCATAACATTGGCCGAAGTGTTTACGGCTTGACCCCGACTGTCGCCGAACACTACCGGGGGCTATTAACTGGCCTCCCAAACTAAATCCTCAATATTTTGCTCTTACATTAGAGCTGAGGTTTAATGATCATGCTTAGCATGACAACCCAAAGAAAGGAACCGATAGCAGGACTATTTTCTTTGGAAGACATTTCTTCTGTTAAACATTAATATAACTCTCTGCGTACCTTTGTTTATAAAACCGTATGGCCAGATTGCCTTGTTTGTTGTAAATCTTTGCCCTCATAAAGGCTTTATAAAGTAGGACAAACACTCCTTGGCTACTGGCCGAGGAGGTGGAAGCCAATGGTCGGTCAACAAAGTTTTGTACAATGCGGATCCGAGCATTAATGACGTAAAGTACTTGGATACAGTCATTACACATAATTTGTGATTTTACTATGGATATTGATCCTTAATTCGGCCACCCGTGCCCGCATTAAGGCTCGGGGGCTACTGGGCTTCGGGCTTATTATTTACAAATATTAAAGGGGCACATTGATCCCCTGATCTGGTGTTACCACCCGACCAGTGTCTCGGGGGCTACTGCATTGCTTGTCCAATGCAGAAAATTTTATGTGCAATATAGTTTCTGAGGAGATTTGATCCTCAGGTTGGTCGGCCGCACCCAACCTGAGTCTCGAGGACTGAGCACGCCGCTTTTAGTGTCCCGAAGTATTCTACCGAGCTTGGACTTGATCATCAGGCCCATTTTATCAACGATCAGCGGTCTTACGTCATCCTTCATGTGTGTCTCGGGTTTTAGACCGATACACACCTTGAGGGCTACTGGCTATATATCTCGGCAAAGAATAAATTGCACCAATAAAAAATATTCACAAAAATCGGCCCACATTCAGGGTGGTGCACCACCTCGGAAGCAGCCCGGCATAAAGCTCGGGCGCTAGTGGCTGGCTCCATAGAGGGCATTTCCAGCATTAAGCTTGGCTAAACTCCTTCAAAATTCTTTGAACCAAGGTGATTTACGACACCTCGGATAGAGTCCAGCGTTGGAGCTCGGATATACGGTCCGGCGTTGGAGCTCGGATACATAGTTCGGCATTGGAGCTCGGATACATTCCGGCCTTAGAGCTGGGAAGCAGTCCGGCATTGGTGCTCAGTTGCAAAAGATACCTCGAATACAATCCGGTGTTGGAGCTCGGACGCAAGAGGACGCTGCCGCCCGGGAACAACTTCAAACCCGATGTGTGGCATTAAAATAATGAGGCATTGGTAAAGGCCGGAAACTTAAAGGGGCTCCTCGGATACCCGACGTGTAAACTCGTCGAATGCATTTCGACGATCCTCAAGATCGAAGATAAAAAAGATTTGTTGAACCAGTTTTTAAGACCGACGACCGAAGATGAAGAACAGTTCAGAAGAATCGAGGAGCGTCCCTAACTTGAAGACCGGTTCAGGGGGCTACTGACGGTGTCCTGGACTAGGGGGTACTCACCACGGCGTCTCCCGATCTATTAGATTGGGCCGAGGCCCCCCATGGCCGTATACTCATGGGCCAGTTCGGACAGCTGCCGCATACAAGGAAGATTCCACAAAGACTTGGCGATCAAGACAAGGACTTCTCCCCACCAACGTATTCGGCTAGGACTCTTGTTAACCTAGGCCTCTAGTGCATTATATAAACTAGGGCCAGGCTAGTCGATACAAGATACAACATACACATCAACAATCATACCACAGGCTAGCTTCTAGGGTTTAGCCTCTTCGATCTCGTGGTAGATCTACTCTTGTACTACCCATATCATCAATATTAATCAAGCAGGACGTAGGGTTTTACCTCCATCAAGAGGGCCCGAACTTGGGTAAAACTTCGTGTCCCCTGCCTCCTGTTACCATCCGGCCTAGACGCACAGTTCGGGACCCCCTACCCGAGATCCGCCGGTTTTGACACCGACAGTGACCTTGATGAAGATAATCCTTCTGCTGCTTCCTCGGAGCAGTTGAATGAAGAAATTGCAGTGGAAGATGTTGTTTCAACACCACTGGTATCATCGCATATGCCTCAGTTCACTGCAGAAGAGGCGGGAGTCGAAGAAATTGATGAGGATGTGGACATTGGCTCTACAACTTGTGTGCTGAATGATGATTATTGGGAAAATCTTCACCCCAATTTCTCCAATTGCCGCACCTCTCCATCAAATTCCTCAGTCCCCTACGTAGACTAAAGAAATATTGACAGGGTCTGAAGGACGTCAAATTTCTCTCTAGTCCATACCTGAAGAAATTCCAGCTGCAACAGTTGAAGAAATGGAGAATCGGACTGCTGGTGAAACTGGTGCTTCAATTCCTCAGCCTAATGTACCAGAAGCTGTGACTCAAGAGGTTGTGAGGCATTCTACTACAAATCTTCAGCCCAAGCCTCAAAATCCTCATTTTGGCACAAAGAAGCTGAAATTCAAGAATGTCGATTTCTTTACTGATGCAAATCCTTATGACTCAGCAAGACTAAGGTGCAAGAGGTTTTGGACAGCGAGTCAGATGAACTTCTATGCATCTGTTCTGTTTGACAAGGACAAGGTTTTTCAGCACCGTCTGATTCCTCATGTGGATATGGAGTCCATTCCATGTTTTCAACCAGTTCTCAATGTTCTTCACGAAGCTGGACTCCTCAATTTCTGTGCTGATATTTGTGATTGTAATGAAGAGCTAATTCTTTAGTTTTATGCAACTTTGCAACTCACTGGAAATGTTGCTGATGTCAATTCATGGGTGCTATATTGGATGACTGAAAACACTCACTATAAAGCCCCGGCCTTTGAATTGCTTCATGCCATCCCAGTCAGTCCTCCTGCAGAAGGCGCATGGCTTATCTATGAAGAACCTAAACTTCAAAATCATCTCATGCAAGTGTTGATGAAGCCTTTGCGACCAGGCCAAGCTCCAAGAACCAGTTTCCTCATGAAAGAATTGATGTATGTGCCAAGGACCATCTACCGCATTATTATTGACCAAAACCCTTAGTCCGATCAAAGGCCACAACTCTAAAGAAGAAGAAGTTGTTGGCATCATGAAGAATCTGTTGTTCAACATCATTCATGGTATTCCCATTAACTATCATGATTTCTTCATGAGGACTTTGGCCAATGTTGCGCTGTCGCCATTTGAATTGAAGCCCTATGCACCTTGGATAAAGAAGTTCATCAGAACCAGGTCTTCGATTCCATACAAGGCTAACTTTCAGAATCACCTCAGCTTTTTGCCTCCTATTGAAGTCCTCAAAAGGACAATTTCCTCAGTTGATGAAATAGGCAAAGCTGCTGTTATTGATGAAGGCACTCGTCCATTGGATGGTCAGTTTCATAAGGAAGCATCTTACTCCACCAATGATGACTCATGCAACCTAGGACTCTGCTGCTAAAGCCACTGAGCGAAATCCTCAAGCCACTACCCCTCGTGTGATGACTGATCGTGACTGTCACAAGAAGGCCGGTCGCAATCATAAGTGGGTCAAGTGTCAATTTGGCTCAATTCTGCAGAACATGACTGCCACTCAGAATACTATGAAGAAGAGTCATTACTATGCGCATGAAATCTTCTATCGCACTTGGGCCATACTTTCTCATCTTTACAATGAGGAAGACCTCAAGCAAATGGACTTTCAACGGAACTTTGAGTGGTCAAATCCTCCCTGGAAGAAATTCAAGAAGGTCAAAGTTCCTCAGTTAATCACAAGTTCGTTTTCTTCATCGCATGAGACGAATGAAGCTGAGGATCTCGACGACACCGCGGCAGGCCCTACTCCAACAAGCAACCCCGACAACACTGGCGCTCCTCCATCGACCTCATGACGATATTCTTCAGGGGCGTTAGTCCTCAAGTTTCGTCCCTTTTGGTCATTTGATGACAAAGGGGGAGAAATTTGAGTTAGTCTTCAAGTGGGTCTTATATATGGGCTGTTTTTTCGTTAAGTTACAACTCTCGCTCTTCTGAAGTGTTTGTTGGTTGAGTTGTAAACTTAAGTCTGATGTTGGTCTGATACTTTTGAACGGCTTTATGCATGCTTATTTCCTCAAGTTACTTAATGCACACATGCTAAATTTCGTCATACCCCATTTTTCACCATGCATTTCAAATTCTTCATACTATATGTTAAATGCGTGTATGGATTACAAGACATAGGTGGAGATCTCCATGATTTTACTCTACAATGTGCATTTGCAATCCAATGCAAATTCCTCAAATATGCACGTCTTCATGGGGAGTTCATCTATATCTTGCAATCAAATTTCTCAATATGAGTATTTACACTTCATATGTTTATCCCCGTTGAAAACTGAACCTATTTGTCATCGATCACCAAAAAGGGGGAGATTGTAAGTGCATCTAGTGCCTCTTAGTGATTTTTGTGTATTGAAGACTTATAGGTTAAGAGACTAATGTGTTTGTGAGTGTACACAGGTCTAATAAGTCTATGAGGAGTTTGATATTTCCAAATAAAGTCGACCCCTAAAAATGAATGTCTTCAGTTGAAGACTTTGGTTTTCTTGAAGACTTTGAAAACAAGGAAATTGGTGTGACCTTTGATACATCTCCAACGTATCTATAATATTTTATTGTTCCATGTTATTATATTATCTGTTTTGGATGTTTAATGGGCTTTAATATGCTCTTTTATATTAAATTTTGGGACTAACCTATTAACCGGAGGCCCAGTGCCAGTTTCTATTTTTTTTGTCTATTTTAGAGTTTCGCAGAAAAGGAATACCAAACGAAATCCAAACGGAATGAAACCTTCACGATGATCTTTCTTGGACCGAAAGAAAACCAGAAGACTTGGAGTTGAAGTCTGGAATGCCACGAGGAGGCCACGAGGCAGGAGGGCGCGCCCCCACCCTTGTGGGCCCCTCGTAGCTCCATCGACGTACTTCTTCCACCTATATATACTCCTATACCCTAGATCGATCACAGAGAGCCACGAAACCACTTTTCCACCACCGCAACCTTCTGTACCTGTGAGATACCATCTTGGGGCCTTTTCCGGCGATCTGTCGGAGGGGGAATCGATCACGGAGGGCTTCTACATCGACACCATAGCCTCTCCGATGAAGCGTGAGTAGTTTACCATAGACCTTTGGGTCCATAGTTATTAGCTAGATGGCTTCTTCTCTCTCTTTGATTCTCAATACAAAGTTCTCCTCGATGTTCTTGGAGATCTATTCGATGTAATACTCTTTTGTGGTGTGTTTGCCAAGATCCGATGAATTGTGGGTTTATGAACGAGATTATCTATGAATATTATTTGGTTCTTCTCTGAATTCTTATATGCATGATTTCATATCTTTGCATGTCTCTTTGAATTATCGGTTTAGTTTGGCCTACTAGATTGATCTTTCTTGCAATGGGAGAAGTGCTTAACTTTGGATTCAATCTTGCGGTGTCCTTTCCCAGTGACAGTAGGGGCAGCAAGTCACGTATTGTATTGTTGCCATCGAGGATAAAAGGATGGGGTTAATATCATCTTGCTTGAGTTTATTCCTCTACATCATGTCATCTTGCTTAAAGCGTTACTCTGTTCTTATGAACTTAATACTCTAGATGCATGCTGGATAGCGATCGATGTGTGGAGTAATAGTAGTATATATAGAATAGTTTCAATCTACTTGACACGGAAGTGATGCCTATATTCATGATCGTTGCCTTAGATATCTTCATAACTATGCGCTTTTCTATCAATTGCTCGGCAATAATTTCTTCACCCACCGTAATACATGCTATCCTGAGAGAAGCCACTAGTGAAACCTATGGCCCCCGGGTCTCTTTCTTATTATATTGCGTCTCTTTTATTTACATCGCATCTCGTTTACTATTTTGCAATCTTTACTTTCCAATCTATACAACAAAAATACCAAAAATGTTTACTTTACTATCTTTATCAGATCTCACTTTTGCGAGTGACCGTGAAGGGATTGACAACCCCCTTATCGCGTTGGTTGCAAGGTTCTTGATTGTTTGTGCAGGTACTAGGTGACCTGTGCGTTGTCTCCCACTGGATTGATACCTTGGTTCTCAAAAACCGAGGGAAATACTTACGCTACTTTGCTGCATCACCCTTTCCTCTTCAAGGGAAAACCAACACATGCTCAAGAGGTAGCAAGAAGGATTTCTGGCGCTATTGGTGGGGAGATCTACGCCAAGTCAAGACATACCAAGTACCCATCATAAACTCTTCTCCCTTGCATTACATTATTTGCCATTCGCCTCTCGTTTTCCTCTCCCCCACTTCTAAAATGATTTTCGAAAACCTTTAACTTTCTATCTCCATGGCTGAACCAAAAGGGGCTAAGGGTTTTCTCCCGGGTTTTTATACTTTGGATGGTCCCTCTGTCCTTTCTAAGCTCATAAATAATGATGCTATGGAGAGACCTGCCAGGATTATCGATGAGAGTTTGAATAATTTTGATGAAGATGATCCCAGAATTTTTTGTTATTTGCTTGATGAATCTTTGAAAGATGCTTGGGATATGCTATTAAGGATCCGAGCCAGCTATGTGCCCCAATATCAAATTGAGATTTACTTAAAAAGTTTTTATGTTGGCTTACCTTCTTCGTTCAAGCAAGTCCTGCATTTTATTTTTGAAGAAGGTTTTCTTTAGGGGGGATCCCATCGATACCTATGAAAATATGAAAGCCATAGTTGGGCACCCCATGAGTGAAAAGGTTGAATCCACCTCTCTTTTGTGTTTTTATCAGAATGAAATTATCAAAGCGATGAAGGCTAGCTTAGTTGCAAATTTTCGTAGTGTGCTTAATCTTTCTTCTACCATTAATGGCCACGTACTCTCACAAAATAGAAAGATAAGTTCTTTAGATAAGAAATTCTCTCTTTATCACAAAAAGGGAGAAGATGGCAATACCTAGATCTATTCTTGGTTTTATGCCTAGCTAGGGGCGTTAAACGATAGCGCTTGTTGGGAGGCAACCCAATTTTATTTTTGTTCTTTGATTTTTGTTTCTGTTTAGTAATAAATAATTCTTCTAGAATCTGTTATGATTGTGTTTTTATGTTTTAATTAGTGTTTGTGCCAAGTAAAGCCTTTAGGATCTTCTTCGGTGATTGTTGTTTGATCTTGCTGATAAAAACAGAAAGTATGCGCTCACGAAAATAATTTTCTTTTTTTACCAGAGAGAGATAAAATACCAATTCCAACTGCAGTGTATCAATATACAAATTATCCTGGTCTTACTAATTTTTAAGAATTTTTGGAGTTACATAAGTATTCGAAACCTACAGATTTCTACACACTATTTTGTTTTTGACAGATTTTGTTTTTCGTGTGTTGTTTGCTTATTTTGATGCTTCTATGGCTAGTATCGGGGGGTATGAACCATAGAGAAGTTGGAATACAGTAGGTTTAACACCAATATAAATAAAGAATGAGTTCATTACAATACCTTAAAGTGGTGGTTTATTTTCTTATACTAACGGAGCTCATGAGATTTTCTGTTGAAGTTTTGTGTTGTGAAGTTTTCAAGTTTTTGGGTAAAGATTTGATGGATTTTGGAATAAGGAGTGGCAAGAGCCTAAGCTTGGGGATGCACAAGGCACCCCAAGGTAAAATTCAAGGACAACCAAAAGCCTAAGCCTGGGATGCCCCGGAAGGCATCCCCTCTTTCATCTTCGTCTATCGGTAACTTTACTTGAGGCTATATTTTTATTCACCACATGATATGTGTTTTGCTTGGAGCATCTTGTATGATCTGAGTCTTTGCTTTTTAGTTTACCACAATCATCCTTGCTGTACACACCTTTTAGGAGAGACACGCATGAATCGGAATTTATTAGAATACTCTGTGTGCTTAACTTATATCTTTTGAGCTAGATAATTTTGCTCTAGTGCTTCTCTTATATCTTTTTAGAGCACGGTGGTGGTTTTATTTTATAGAAATTATTGATCTCCCATGCTTCACTTATATTATTTTGAGAGTCTTTTAGAACAGCATGGTAATTTGCTTTGGCTATAAAATTAGTCCTAATATGATGGGCATCCAAGATGGGTGTAATAAAAACTTTCATATAAAGTGCATTGAATACTATGAGAAGTTTGATTCCTTATGATTGTTTTGAGATATGAAGATGGTGATATTAGAGCCATGCTAGTTGAGTGGTTTTGAATTTGAGAGATACTTGTGTTAAAGTTTGTGATTCCCGTAGCATGCACGTATGGTGAACCGTTATGTGATGAAGTCGGAGCATGATTTATTTTTTGATTGTCTTCCTTATGAGTAGCGGTCGGGGACGAGCGATAGTCTTTTCCTACTAATCTATCCCCCTAGGAGCATGCGCGTAGTACTTCGTTTCAATAACTAATAGATTTTTGCAATAAGTATGTGAGTTCTTTATGACTAATGTTGAGTCCATGGATTATACGCACTCTCACCCTTTCACCATTGCTAGCCTCTCTAGTACCGCGCAACTTTCGGCTGTACCATAAACCCACCATTTACCTTCCTCAAAACAGCCACCATACCTACCTATTATGGCATTTCCATAGCCATTCCGAGATATATTGCCATGCAACTTTCCACTGTTCTGTTTATTATGACACGCTCCATCATTGTCATATTGCTTTGCATGATCATGAAGTTGACATCGTATTTGTGGCAAAGCCACCATTCATAATTTTTCATACATGTCACTCTTAATTCATTGCACATCCCGGTACACCGCCGGAGGCATTCACATAGAGTCATATTTTGTTCTAAGTATTGAGTTGTAATTCTTGAGTTGTAAGTAAATAAAAGTGTGATGATCATCATTATTAGATCATTGTCCCATGCGAGGAAAGGATTATGGAGACTATGATTCCCCCACAAGTCGGGATGAGACTCCGGATGAAAAAAAGGGGAGGCCATAAAAAAAGAGAAAAGGACCAAATAAAAAAATATGAGAGAAAAAGAGAGAAGGGGCAATGCTACTATCCTTTTTCCACACTTGTGCTTCAAAGTAACACCATGATCTTCATGATAGAGAGTCTCCTATTTTGTCACTATCATATACTAGTGGGAATTTTTCATTATAGAACTTGGCTTGTATATTCCAATGATGGGCTTCCTCAAAATGCCCTAGGTCTTCGTGAGCAAGCGAGTTGGATGCACACCCACTTAGTTTCTTTTTGAGCTTTCATACACTTATAGCTCTAGTGCATCGGTTGCATGGCAATCGCTACTCACTCACATTGATATCTATTGATGGGCATCTCCATAGCCGCTGATATGCCTAGTTGATGTGAGACTATCTTATCCTTTTTGTCTTCTCCACAACCACCATTCTATTCCACCTATAGTGCTATGTCCATGGCTCACGCTCATGTATTGCATGAAGATTGAAAAAGTTTGAGAACATCAAAAGTATGAAACAATTGCTTGGCTTGTCATCGGGGTTGTGCATGATTTAAATATTTTGTGATGAAGATAGAGCATAGCCAGACTATATGATTTTGTAGGGATAGCTTTCTTTGGCCATGTTGTTTTGAGAAGACATGATTACTTTGTTAGTGTCCTTGAAGTGTTATTATTTTTATGTCCATATTAAACTTTTGTTTTGAATCTTTCGGATATGAAAATTCATGCCACAATAAAGAAAATTACATTGATAATTATATTAGGTAGCATCCCACATCAAAAATTCTGTTTTTTTCATTTACCAACTCGAGGACGAGCAGGAATATAGCTTGGAGATGCTTGATACGTCTCCAACGTATCTATAATTTTTGATTGTTCCATGCTATTATATTAGCTGTTTTGGATGTTTAATGGGCTTTAATATGCTCTTTTATATTATTTTTTGGGACTAACCTATTAACCGGAGGCCCAGTGTGAGTTTCTGTTTTTTTGGCCTATTTTAGAGTTTCGTAGAAAAGGGATACCAAACAGAATCCAAACGGAATGAAACCTTCACGATGATCTTTCTTGGACCGAAAGCAAACCAGAAGACTTGGAGTTGAAGTCTGGAACGCCACGAGGCAGGAGGGTGCGCCCAGGGGGGTAGGCGCACCCCCACCCTCGTGGGCCCCTCATAGCTCCACCAACATACTTCTTCCACCTATATATACTCTTATACCCTAGATCGATCGCAGAGAGCCACGAAACCACTTTTCCACCGCTGCAACCTTCTGTACCCGTGAGATCCCATCTTGGGGCCTTTTCCGGCGATCTGCCGGAGGGGGAATCGATCACGGAGGGCTTCTACATCAACACCATAGCCTCTCCGATGAAGCAAGAGTAGTTTACCACAGACCTTCGGGTCCATAGTTATTAGCTAGATGGCTTCTTCTTCTCTCTCTCTCTTTGATTCTCAATATAAAGTTCTCCTCGATGTTCTTGGAGATCTATTCGATGTAATACTCTTTTGTGGTGTGTTTGCCGAGATCCGATGAATTGTGGGTTTATGAACGAGATTATCTATGAATATTATTTGGTTCTTCTCTGAATTCTTATATGCATGATTTGGTATCTTTGCAAGTCTCTTCGAATTATCGGTTTAGTTTGGCCTACTAGATTGATCTTTGATGCAATGGGAGAAGTGCTTAGCTTTGGGTTCAATCTTGCGGTGTCCTTTCCCAGTGACAGTAGGGACAACAAGGCATGTATTGTATTGTTGCCATCGAGGATAAAAATATGGGGTTTATATCATATTGCTTGATTATCCCTCTACATCATGTCATCTTGCTTAAAGCGTTACTCTGTTCTTATGAACTTAATACTCTAGATGCATGTTGGATAGCGATCGATGTGTGGTGTAATAGTAGTAGATGCAGAATCGTTTCGATCTACTTGACACGGACGTGATGCCTATATTCATGATCATTGCCTTGCATATCTTCATAACTATGCGCTTTTCTATCAATTGCTCGGCGGTAATTTGTTCACCCACCGTAATACATGTTATCCTAAGAGAAGCCACCAGTAAAACATATAGCCCCCGGGTCTCTTTCTTATTATATTGCATCTCTTTTATTTACACGCATCTCGTTTACTATTTTGCAATCTTTACTTTCCAATCTATACAACAAAAATACCAAAAATATTTACTTTACTATCTTTATCAGTTCTCACTTTTGCGAGTGACCGTGAAGGGATTGACAACCCCTTTAACGCGTTGGTTGCAAGGTTCTTGATTATTTCTGCAGGTACTAGGTGACTTGTGTTGTCTCCTACTGGATTGATACCTTGGTTCTCAAAAACTGAGGGAAATACTTACGCTACTTTGCTGCATCATCCTTTCCTCTTCAAGGGAAAACCAACGCATGCTCAAGAGGTAGCAACCTTGAAGATATTGATATTGATGCAAGGACTATGAAGCGTGAAGACTTTTGTTTTCATACTTCCATTTTCCTTTCTTGAGTCATAGGAAACACCGTACTATTAAAGGGGATCGAGGTAATACTAAGGAAAATTTTCCAAGTGATGCTGCTCATCTCAAAGCCTACACATACCCTATCCATCGAGTGAAACCTTTGGAAATCTCATACAGTTCAGTCAATTTCTTAAGTGATAGAGACGAATATCTTCTAGTCTCTGAGGAATTTGTTCAAACTGAGGAGTTAGGAATTCGTCAGTGCGGATTGCCTAAAAGTGAGGAACATGATAGCCCTGAGGAATTTGAGAGCTCAAATTTCCGACCATTGTTGTGCTATGCGCCAATTGTCCAAATATCTTATCCACCTAAAAGTCATATCATTAGGGGCATTTATGTCTGATCATGTCGGTCTGCTCCTCGGCTATAAATAGTTGTCCCCTCAACCACTAGCTGGTTGGCTGCTCCAAGAGAAACTAACACTTGCCATTTAGAGCATCCCATCCTCCGAGGACTTTGAGAGAAAAATCATCAGTGAGGAAAACCCCAAAACCCCAACACCTAATACCCAAAGTGATTGAGCATCACTAAAGATATTATTCTTGTGTGGAACCGACGCTTGTTACCTTTGAAGATTGTGCATCTTCTAGGCGGTTAGGTATCATGGTCTAGAGCATCCAAGAGGAATGTTGGATCATCGGGTGACCAAGTCTATGAAGGTTTGGAAGTCACCTTGAAGACTTACCGCGAGTGATTGGGTGAGGTCTGTGTGTCCTTTGGTTTTAAAACCAAGCTGCTCCAACCAGATGTACAACTGTCACAGCAGTCGGAACTGGCCTACCAAATCATTGACTTCATTGAGCTATTGGTTATATTTCCTCAACCTTTCATTTCCTCACACATGTGTTGATGAAATTGATCGTTACTATTTGAAGACTTTGACCGAAGACTATCTCAATTTCCTCAATCCTATTTCTTCAGTCATCTTGTCTTCTATCTGCTTATCCTATTTACATGCTACATGTGTTGTATGTTTCATTTCATCATGATGACTATGCTACTGTCTTGTTATGCATGCACCTGAGTACATATTCCGTTGCTTGTATTTTGTCAGTTAGCAAATTCAACAAGTAGAAATTCTGCAGTGATGAATTTGTAAAAATCGCCTATTCACACCCCCTCTAGTCGACATAACGCACTTTCAGAGAGGCATGAGCTAACATACTTTCCGTACTTGGATTACATGCACTTATGATTGGACCTCTAGCAAGCATCCGCAACGACTAGAGATCATTAAGGTAAAACCCAACCGTAGCATTAATTAACAAGTCCTCTTTACTCCCATACGTAACAATCCGCTTACTCGGGTATAAGGTTCTATCACTCTCGTCACCCACTATAAGCGAATTATGAACGTATTGCAACACCCTACGGCTGGAATCCCACACGCTTGCGCAACACAGAGGGCACCATACGACATCACCAAAATAAAACATACAACTCAAACCAATCACGACCATCAATCAACCCATAGGACAAAACGAATCTACTCAAACATCATAGGATGGCCATACATAATTGGATAATAACGTATAGCATTAAGCACCATGTTTAAGTAGAGATTACAACGGGGAGAAGAGGTGTTACACTGCTGCACAGAGGGGGGAGAGTTGGTGATGATGGCGGCAATGTTGTTGGTGTAGATCGCCGTCATGATGATTGCCCCAGCGGCGTTCCGGCGCCACCGGGAGAGAGGGAGAGAGAACCCCTTCCTTCTTATTATTCCTTGGCATCCCCCCTAGATGGGAGGAGAGTTTCCCCACTGGTCCATGATCTCCATGGTGGCGGAGGGGCAGGAGCCCCTCCGATATTGGATCTCTCTCTCTCTCTGTTCTCTTCTATTTCGCATTCTTGTTTTCCGGCCGAAACCCGTTTTTTAAATTCCTGGAGATCCGTAACTCCGATTGGGTTGAAATTTTAACACATTTTTTCTGGTTATTATATTTCTTGTGGCAAAATAAGGGGGTCAACCGACTTACGAGGGGCTCACGAGGCACCAGGGCGTGCCCTACCCCTTGGGCACACCCTGGTGCCTCGTGGGACCCATGAGCATCGTCTTGCGCTGATTCTTCTTCCCAAAAAATAACATATATTCCAAAACAAATCATCATAAATTTTTATCGCGTTTGGACTTTGTTTGATATGGATATTCAAAAAATAATAAAATGTTGCCAAAAGTATATGAAAGTTGTAGAATAATGGCATGATACAATCAAAAATTATAGATATGACGAAGACGTATCAACATCCCCAAGCTTAATTCCTGCTCGTCCTCGAGTAGGTAAATGATAAAAAAGACATTTTTGATGTGGAATGCTACCTAGTATAATCTTGATCATGTAATCTAATCATGGCATGAATATTAAGACACGGATGATTTAAAGCGATAGTCTATAATTTGATATAAATACACCAATACTTAGGCATCCCAACAAACAATCATGTCTTTCAGAATAAAAAATGCTAAAAATGTTATTCCTACAAAATCATATAGCCTTGTAATGCTCCATCTTCTTAAATCAAAGTATTTATCATACACAACCCCGATGACAAGCCGAGCAATTGGTTCATACTTTTTAACGTGCTTCAACTTTCTTAACCCCCATGCAATACATGATTGCAAGCCATGCATATAGCACTATGGGTGGAATAGAATATTGTGGTAGAGATTAATATGGAGAAGACAAAAAAGGAAGAAAGTCTCACATTGACGCGACTAATCAACGGGCTATGGAGATGCCCATCAACTGATATCAATGTGAGGAGTAGGGATTGCCATGCAACGGATTGATAACCGACAAGTATAGGGGATCATTTGTAGCCTTTTTGATAAATAAGAGTGTCGAACCCAACGAGGAGCTAAAGCTAGGACAAATATTCCCTCAAGTTCTATCGACCACCGATACAACTCTATGCACACTTAACGTTTTCTTTAGCTAGAACAAGTATAAAACTAGAAGTACTTTGCGAGAATAAAACTATGAGTAATTTGCAAGATAATAAAAGTTAGTTGTTTAGTAGAAAGATTTTGTCACACAAGAAAGTTATTTGTCCCTAGGCGATTGATAACTAAATAGGTAATCATTATTGCAATTTTATATGAGGGAGAGGCATGAGCTACCATACTTTTCGTACTTGGATCATATGCACTTATGATTGGAACTCTAGAAAGCATTCGCAACTACCAAAGATCATTAAGGTAAAACCGAACCATAACATTAAGTATCAAGTCCTCTTTACTCCCATACGCAACAACCCCCTTACTCGGGTGTAAGCTTCTATCACTCTAGCCACCCACCATAAGCGAATCATGAATGTAATGCAACACCCTACAGCAGGGATCCCTCGTGTTTTCGCGACACAGAGGGCACCATAGGACAACACCAAAATAAAATATACAACTCAAACCAATCACGATCTTCAATCAACCCATAGGACAAAACAAATCTACTCAAACATCATTGGATAACCACATATCATTGGATAATAATATATAGTGTTGAGCACCATGTTTAAGTAGAGAATTGCAGAGAGAATAGAAAGGTTACACCGCTGCATAGAGGGGGGGAAAGTTGGTGCTGATGGTACCAAGGTTGTTGATGTAGATCGCCGCCACGATCCTTGCCCCGGCGGCACTCCGGCGCCACCAGGAGAGAGGGGAGAGAGCCCCCTCCTTCTTCTTCTTCCTTGGCCTCCCCCTAGATGGGAGGAGGGTTTACCCTCTGGTCCATGGCCTCCATGGTCGCGGAGGGGCGAGAGCCCATCCGAGGTTGGATCTCTCTCTCTCTATTCTCTTCTGTTTCCGTTACTGTTTTCTGGCCTTTCACCGTTTCTTAAATATCTGGAGATCCGTAACTCCGATTGCGCTGAAATTTTAACACAATTTTTTTTCTGGATATAAGCTTCCTTGCGCCTGAAGAAGAGCCCCAACCGACTTATGTAGTGCCCACTAGGCACCACCGCATGCCAGGGCAGGCGCGCCCTGGTGGTTAGTGGAGGCCATGGGCCTCCTTTTGCGTTGATTCCACCTTCCAAAAATCACGTATGTTCCAAAATAATTCTCCGTAAATTTTTTATCATGTTTGGACTTTGTTTGATATGGATATTCTGTGAAACAAAAAACATGCAACAAACAGGATCTGGCACTGGGCACTAGATCAATATGTTAGTCCCAAAACATAATATAAAATGTTGTTAAAAGTATATAAAAGTTGTATAATATTGGCATGGAACAATAAAAAATTATAGATATGACGGAGACGTATCACGGATGCACTAAGAGCTATAAGTGTATGAAAGCTCAACATGAAACTAAGTGGGTGTGCATCCAACTTGCTTGCTTAAAGACCTCGAGCATTTGAGGAAGCCCATTATCGGAATATACAAGCCAAGTTTATAATGAAAAATTCCCACTAGTATATGAAAGTGACAACATAGACGGCTCTCTATATGGAAAACATGGTGCTAATTTAAAGCACAAGTGTGGAGTAACATTGCCCCTCTCTCTTTTTCTCTCATTTTCATCATTTTTTGTTTTCTTTTTTTGTTGGGATCTTTTTGGCCTATTTTTCTTTTATTTTCGTCCGGAGTCTCATCCCTACTTGCGGGGGAATCATAGTCTCCATCATTATTTCCTCACTGGGACAATGCTCTAATAATGATGATCATCACACTTCTATTTACTTACAACTCAATATTACAAGTGGATAGAACAATATGACTCTATATGAATGCCTCTGGGAGTGTACCATGATGTGCAATGATCTAGCATAGCAAACATATCAAAAAACGAAAAAGCACTACTCCAGGATGGTCCAAATGCGACAGTCCAATCAGAGACCCTTCGATGAAACTATGTGCGATGCGTTAATTGCAAACGATGGTGTAAGAAAACCGTCAAAAAAGAGATAAATTATTTGCGATGGCGCATACATCAAACATGATTCAGATCAGAGTTGCATGTGCGATGAATGGTATACAGTTAATCCATACAAACTGTTTGCGATGATCCAGAACAACAGAAACGATCAACCAGATGAGGACGTGTGTGATATACGGCATACAATTCACTAGGATGAACTGTGTGCGATTAGAAAACAGAATAGAAACAATCAGCCAGATCAAGGTGTATGTGATGGAGGGCATACCGTTCACTCGAATGAACTGTTTGCGATGAGCTAAGACAACAGAAACAATTCAACTGAATAAGATGTGTGATACGCGGCAAACATGTTTGTAATCCAAAATGTGTGCGAAGACCGATAATAACACAGACGTTTGCTGCTAATAAGCCATGTGATTTGCTCTTTCAGTAGAAGAACAACATATATATAACTGAAATAAACATCCAATTACATAAGTGACTATACAGATCATTAGCACACACCTCAATAATTCCATGCATTCTAAACTAGGAGAAGCGATCATCTAGTCATCTACTTCTTGCGACGCTCCCGCCACTGCTCTGTGGCTTTATCCATCGTCTGGGGCAGGATGAAGACACCTCCTCATGTCATCGATCTGTCTGTACATCTCGTAGCTTGTGTACGCGTCCTTGGCCGCGTACTTGACGTGTTCTTCATCCATTCGCTGATGCCAGGCGTTCTTGTCCTTCTTGCTCTCATCCTTCATCTTCATATAGTAGGGATCGATGATGGTTGAGGCGAGGTCAACCATGGAATTCTATTTGTTGTTATCGCTTCCCCAGACCTTGTAGTGGTCACGGATGTTAACAAGATTCTAGCAGGTCAAGCCCGAAACCTTGAGCACTTTTAGATCGTTGGTGGTGTCCACCATAGCAAAACTGTTGTTAGAGTTGTTGATAAACCTGGAGAAATGCTCGCAAGGCCTTCTGGCCAGGTGGTAGTGGTAGACGAGGACGTCATGTCGCATGCACAACTGGGTGGCGGCAACCTTCTGATCTTGCCTAGCACGACCGCCGGTGAACTTGAGGTCGAAGCCGGCCACTTGGTACTTGTCCTCAGCAAGCAAATTATCCATAGTTTGGATGGAGCTCTCCACCGAGATCGGCTCATTCGTGTACACTACCGAGAGGTCCTTCCCCCTCACGTGGGTGTCCACTATGTGATGCGTGGTGAACTGCCCCCCATTGTCGTCGTCGACCACTGGGAGCACCATTGGAGCCACGGGGAGGGCCACTGGAACCGCTGGATGTCCTCTTTGTATGTGTCATCATGGGTGTGCTTATTGTGTCGTGTGGCACGAGAGATGAAAGGTCAATAGCTGCAGGAATAAATGGGGACCGACCGGCCTGGAATCTCGGCACGTCCACAGGCAGTTTTTTTCTTGGCTAACTGCATCGTGGCGTCGCGCTCAGCGCAACCACATGCATAATGGCAGCACGAACGTACATGATCATCCACTGGCCCCAAATACTGGCAGCGCATGTGGAGGGACGCAAGCAAAGTGTGTCACGGCCGCCTAGCTCAACCACGAGCAACCACATGCATAGAGCAGTTGAACACGCAGGAAAATGGTCGTCTACAAGCAGGCCGACAGTTGCGATCCGGTGGCATGATGTGAAACTATGTCGCGTTCCACATCACACAGTGGTCGAACAAACATTCGCGGCGCTGTGTAGAGAGCGGCCGTGTGCTACTACCTCTGTCTTGGTCTATTAGTCCCCTTTTATATTTTGTGCCATATTTTGACGTTAAATTTAACTAATAAAATGTTAATGCATGTTAAAAATAATATAATTGGAAATATGTTCAAATACGAATCCAACAATATAATCTTTGGCGACATGCATTCATATTTTATTAGTTAAATCTCTAGTCAAAATTTGGCACAAAAATACAAAGAGGACTTATAAACCAGGACGGGGTAGTAGGTAATTAAATTGCAAACTTTTTTATTAACCGTATGTGTACATGCCATTTCAGCCCCCTCTCGCACGACTTGTCACGCTGCTGTCGCAGACGGCTTCGAGCGCAAGCTTAAGCAGCGCATGGGCGTTCTTTTGGGCCAAATGATGGCTCGAAGTGGCGCCAATGAATCTTTAGTGAGCCCATTCCCGCGCAAGTTCCCGTGCATAGCTGCGCAAGCTTCCTGCCTGACTCGGCGAAATCCCCCAAAATCCCAATGCTTACCGGCCTGCTATAAAAACCCTCACGGTCGGCGAGTCCTGCGTCACATTTCCCCCTCCCTCCCGTAGCTTATCTTGTCTGCTTCTGCCACAATCGCCAATGGCACTGGTCTGTCGTCATCGCTCAGCCATTGTGTCGTCCTCAGAGGACAGCTCCGGCTGGGAGGCTACACTGCGGTAGCGGCGTAGTCCCCGGCGTAGTGTACATTCAGAGAGAAAAATGCAAGTTCGTTCAAACCATATCTTTCATTCAGTCACACTACAAATTTATATTCATACCATCGAGATACAGTATTAAACCCCAAAAACTAATTCCAGCGGCGGTGGAGGTGGTGTGTCGCGCCGGCGTTGTCATCGTCGTCCTCCGGGATGCCATTGTTGAAGTCTTCAAGGCATCAACATCCTGTCGTCGCGCGATCAACGAGCGGGGCGCGGGAGGATGACAACTCGCAGTGCTACGAGGTAGCGGTCGACAGCGGCGTCCCATGCCGCTGAGGGGGGCGCGCGCATAGGCACAGACGCTGCAGGTGCAGGCAAACGCACGGGGACCGGCGCCATGGTGGGTGCAGGGGCGTGCACGGGCATGGGCACTAGCATGTACACGAGCTCGCATGGGTCGATGAAGACCTCGCTGATGCCCGAAGCTTCCAACTCTGTGATAGTGCTCGGCTACCAGCCCGTCATTGCTATAGGGATGGTCACTAGCGCGGGCACGGGGATGGCAGCTGGGACGGGCGCGGGGGCAGTAACAGCCGCGGCCAGCTCGTTCAGGGCCATATCCATGAGGCCCCATTCCTCCTTATTTTCTATCTTGTTCGGCCCGGAATCGACTTCACCAAACTGAAGGACTAGTGGCAGATGATCCTTCTGCGCCATGGCATTGGTGGAGGTCTGCGGGAGGGGAATGGGATGCAAAGAATAAGGCTGCCCATATTAAACAGCGGCTCGGGCGCCATTAATGGAGAGGATGCGAGCAAGGCAGGCAGCCATGGAAGTCAAAGGGCTTGCTTCCTAGTGAGCGTACATAGCATACAGCTCACACACTTCCGGTGAGCCTGCGCATTTGAGGACAGCTTGCACGCCTCTGGTCAGCCTGCGCGGCGGACCGCACTCGCACGCCTCCCATCTACTCAAGTAGTTGTCCGCATGACACCTCCTAGCCATTAAAATTTTGACGCATGGCATCACGTGAATGGTTAACAAAACACACATGATTTAAATTATACAAACGTTTGAGATGTTAAAGTGGCAGCTCTTTGTTTCAAACTGCCTTTGTTGGTTGTTATTCGAGTACGCCTTCTCTCAAAATGGACACAAAAAATACCACAACATTTCGGGTGCTACTCCATGATAGCATGTCAAGTTTCATGAATTTCAGATGAGTTTTGAATTTATTAAAATTTAAAAACAAAGTATCTCAACGTTTTGCCGGCAAGCAATTGTGCCCTGGTGTTTGAAATTCATTCCCATTTCTTGCATGAGACCTAAGCATGCACCCAAGGACACACATTTGATTTGTCAACCCATTTTTCTGCATTGGAGCTGATACGTCTCCAACGTATCTATATTTTTTTATTGTTCCATGCTATTATATTATCTGTTTTGGATGTTCTATATGCATTAATATGCTATTTATATTATTTTTGGGACTAACCTATTAACCTAGAGCCTAGTGCCAGTTTCTGTTTTTCCTTGTTTTTGAGTTTTACAGAAAAGGAATATCAAACTGAGTCCAAATGATATGAAAATTTACGGTGATTTTTTATGGACCAGAAGAGACCCACGGAGCATCGGAGTTGGGCCAGAAGAGTCCCGAGGCGACCACAAGCCTAGGGGTGCCCCCCTAGGACGCGCCCCCATGGCTTGTGGGCCCCTCGGGCACCCCCTTACTTGTTTCCAATGCCAAAAATTCTTATAAATAACCCGAGATCGGAAATTCCGCCGCCGTAAGCCTCTGTAGCCACGAAAAACCAATCAGAAGCCTATTCCAGCACCCTGCCGGAGGGGGAAACCATCACCGGGGGCCATCTTCATCATCCCGGCAACCTTCATGACGAGGAGGAAGTAGTTCACCCTCGGGGCTGAAGGTATGTACTAGTAGCTATGTGTTTGATCTCTGTCTCTCTTGTTCTTGATTTGGCACGATCTTCATGTATCGCGAGCTTTGTTACTATAGTTAGATCATATGGTGTTTCTCCCTCTCTACCTTCTTGTGATGAATTGAGTCTTGCTCTTTGAGGTTTTGTTATGTTGGATTGAGTATTGGATTTGAGAACACTTGATGTGTGTCTTGTGATGGGATATCTATGGTGACAATGAGATGTTCTATTGATTCACTTGATGTATGTTTTGGCACTCAACTCACGGATTCCCGAGGTGACATTAGGGTAATCTATGCATAGGGGTTGATGCATGTTTTCGTCCTATGTTCTTCGATAGAAACTTTGGAGTGATTCTTTGTCGCACGTTGAGGGATTGCCATATGATTTAATTATGTTATCATTATTGAGAGACTTTGCACTAGTAAAAGTATGAACCCTAGGCCTTGTTTTCAAGCATTTCAACACCATTTTTGCTCACTTTTGTTACTAGTTACCTTGCTGTTTTTATATTTTCATATTACAAAAACCTATATATATATATATATATACTATCCATATTACACTGGTATCACCATCTCTTCGCCGAACTAGTGCACCTATACAATTTATCATTGTATCGGGTGTGTTGGGGACATAAGAGACTCTTTGTTATTTGGCTGCAGGGTTGTTTGAGAGAGACCATCTTCATCCTACGCCTCCCACAGATTGATAAACCTTAGGTCATCCACTTGATGGAAAAATTGCTACTGTCCTACAAAACTCTCCACTTGGAGGCCCAACACGAGTCTACAAGAAGAAGGTTGCGTAGTAGACATCAAGCTCTTTCTGGCGCCGTTGCCGGGGAGGTGAGTGCTTGAAGGTATATCTTTAGATCTTGCAATTGAATCTTTTAGTTTCTTATTTTATCACAAGTTTGGTCTATAAAAGAAAACTACAAAAATGGAATTTAGGTTTCCTCATATGCTTCATCTTTTTAATGTCTTTCATGAAAATGATGGAAAGGAAAATTGTGCTTAAGTGTTAGAAGAAGAAGTTCATAAAATGTTTGGCACTAAATCTTTGAATGATGAGCATGATTGCAATATTGTTAGTATGCTTGCTATGAATATCCATGATGCTAATGATATACAAAGTCATAAGCTTGGGGATGCTATGTTTGATCAAGATGATACTTTTTGTCCCCAAGTTTTGATGAGAAAAAGTTATTATGATGATAGAATGCCTCCTATTTTTGATGATTATGTTGATGAAAGTGGGTTTGGAAGAGTGTCAACTCTAGGAAATAATGATCCCACTATCTTGGAGGGTGTTGAATCTTATTATAATGATAAAAGTGGATTTGGAGAGGTCATGACTTTATTTAGTGATGAATCCACTATTTTGGAAGAGGTTCCAATTGATTATGAGAACAAAGTTGCTATCTATGATGACTATTGTGATGACATGTATGCTATAAAGAATAATGAGGTGTCATGCATGTATCCTACCAACATGGATTTAGTACAGGAATGAAAAAGACGAAACCCAGTTCAACACCTTCCTCAACCATTTATCTGTAAGTATGGTTATGTATGGAAATTAGTAATATTGTCTTGGTTTGTCCCATACTTTCTAGATTGCTGGTAATTGATGTCTACTATACAACCTTCTTCTTGTAGACGTTGTTGGGCCTCCAAGTGCAGAGGTTTGTAGGACAGTAGCAAATTTCCCTCAAGTGGATGACCTAAGGTTTATCAATCCGTGGGAGGCGTAGGATGAAGATGGTCTCTCTCAAACAACCCTTCAACCAAATAACAAAGAGTCTCTTGTGTCCCCAACACACCCAATACAATGGTAAATTGTATAGGTGCACTAGTTCGGCGAAGAGATGGTGATACAAGTGCAATATGGATGGTAGATATAGGTTTTTCTAATCTGAAAATATAAAAACAGCAAGGTAACTAATGATAAAAGTGAGCACAAACGGTATTGCAATGCGTTGAAATAAGGCCTGGGGTTCATACTTTCACTAGTGCAAGTTCTCTCAACAATAATAACATAACTGGATCATATAACTATCCCTAAACATGCAACAAAGAGTCACTCCAAAGTCACTAATAGCGGAGAACAAACAAAGAGATTATTGTAGGGTACGAAACCACCTCAAAGTTATCCTTTCTGATCGATCTATTCAAGAGTCCATAGTAAAATAACACGAAGCTATTCTTTCCGCTCGATCTATCCTAGAGTTCATACTAGAATAACACCTTAAGACACAAATCAACCAAAACCCTAATGTCACCTAGATACTCCAATGTCACCTCAAGTATCCGTGGGTATAATTATATGATATGCATCACAGAATCTCAGATTCATCTATTCAACCAACACAAAGAACTTCAAAGAGTGCCCCAAAGTTTCTACCAGAGAGTCAAGATGAAAAAGTGTGCGAACCCCTATGCATAAGTTCACAAGGTCACAGAACTCGCAAGTTGATCACTGAAACGTACATCAAGTGGATCATGTGAATATCCTATTGTCACCACAGATAAGCAAATGCAAGATATACATCAAGTGTTCTCAAATCCTTAAAGACTCAATTTGATAAGATAACTTCAAAGGGAAAACTCAACCCATTACAAGAGAGTAGAGGGGGAGAAACATCATGAGATCCAACTATAATAGCAAAGCTCGTGATACATCAAGATCGTGCCAAATCAAGAACATGAGAGAGAGATCAAACACATAGCTACTGGTACATACCCTTAGCCACGAGGGTGAACTACTCCCTCCTTGTCATGGAGAGAACCGGGATGATGAAGATGGCCTCCGGTGATGGTTTCCCCCTCCGGCAGGGTGCCAGAATGGGCTCTCGATTGGTTTTTCGTGGCTATAGAGGCTTGCGGTGGCGGAACTCCCGATCTAGGTTCTTTTCGGGGGTTTCTGTATTTATAGGAATTTTTAGCATCGGTCTCACGTTAGGGGGGTCTCTGAGTCATCCACGAGATAGGGGGCGAGCCCGGGGGGTAGGGCGCGCCCTCCACCCTCGTGGATGCCTCGGGACTCTTCCAGCCCAACTCTTTTACTTCAGGGGCTTCTTTTGGTCCATAAAAAATCATCAAAAATTGGCACGTCAATTGGACTCTGTTTTGTATTGCTTTTCTGTAAAACTCAAAAACAAGGAAAAAACATAAACTGGCACTAGGCTCTAGGTTAATAGGTTAGTCCCAAAAATCATATAAAATAGCATATAAATGCATATAAAACATCCAAGATAGATAATATAATAGCATAGAACAATAAAAAATTATAGATACATTGGAGATGTATTAGTAATGAGACTCCCATAATTTTCAACATATGAGGTTCAAGTTGTATAGCCAAGATGATGCAACCAGACAAGTATGCACCCATGTTTTCAAGTCTGCTCTGCGACAATATCGGTATAACTTGAGGAAAACTCACTTTGAAGACAAGGCTAACAGTGAACTTGCCCAAACATCTCCTGTGGAAAATATATCGGATGAAGACTGGAGAGTCCTCATTAAATACTGCCCTGATCCAAAGTATCAAGTACGTTATATATATGTGATCATATCATATGTTGAACTCCTATTTACGCATGTGCCTCGCAAATATATCTTCTTGTAGGTGAACGGTTCAAAGAACAACGCCAACCGTACGAAAGTGAAATTCCAACAGACGACAGGATCTCGTAGCTATATTGCACACTACGAGGCTCTTGTAATTAGCTGACATTTCACTCTTTTCATTGTGCCATATTATAGATCTATATTAACTTGTTCCAAATGCATAGGAAAGCCTGCAAAGACCAAAAAAATACCTAAACCAAATGATATGGAAATGTTCAAGGATTGTCACACCAGCAAGACGAAGGGGATAACTACACTAGTCAAAGCCGTTGTTGTAAGTCCTTAATCATCATGCATTTTAACTACTACTTACTTTGACTTGTGCATTGAACTACACGGTTTGCAGCCAATGTCTATTACTCTTTTTAATTTTATACACAATTGTCTTAGCGTATCATTGCACCTTACAAGTTTAAAGAGAGGAGTGATGTTCCTTTGATCTTGATCTGTAATCTAGTATCGTGCTGGACTTGTCTACACAATGTTACAATTGCTTGTTTGTCTGTTCTTAGTTGTTTGTGATATGGATGACGTCATACTATGCTTACCGTATTATAAACGTTGTCTCTTTATCCTTAGTTGTCAATACACAATGTGAAGAAATAGAGAATACATTAGCCATGGTACATGGTCATATGTTTGGAACCTGGTTTTATTATGTACTTTGTAGTAAAATACAACTAATATTTTACACGGGTTCACCAGAATAAGTTCTGTATATAGTCCAAAAGTTATTTTGTTTGGTTTTGTTGCCTCCTTAATATCTTCTGTTCTGGTACTACTAATGAAAAAGCTCGACTTTTCAACAAGCTACGGAACAAATGGTGGAACCGCCTGAAGGAAATATGCCCTAGAGGCAATAATAAAGTTGTTATTTATATTTCCTTATATCATGATAAATATTTATTATTCATGCTAGAATTGTATTAACCAGAAACTTAGTACATGTGTGAATACATAGACAAAACAGAGTGTCCCTAGTGTGTCTCTACTTGACTAGCTCGTTAATCAAAGATGGTTAAGTTTCCTTACCATAGACATGTGTTGTCATTTGATGAACGGGATCACATCATTAGAGAATGATGTAATGGACAAGACTCATCCGTTAGCTTAGCATAATGATCATTTAGTTTTATTGCTATTGCTTTCTTCATGACTTATACATATTCCTCTACTATGAGATTATGCAAATCCCGAATACTGGAGGAACACCTTGTGTGCTATCAAACATCACAACATAACTGTGTGATTATAAATATGCTCTGCAGGTGTCTCCGAAGGTGTTTGTTGGGTTGGCATAGATCAAGATTAGGATTTGTCACTCCGTGTATTGGAGAGGTATCTCTGGGCCCTCTCAGTAATGCACATCATTATAAGCCTTGCAAGCAATGTGACTAATGAGGTAGTTGCGGGATGATGCATTATGGAATGAGTAAAGAGACTTGCTAGTAATGAGATTGAACTAGGTATGATGATACCGACGATTGAATCTTGGGCAAGTAACATATCGATGACAAAGGGAATGATGTATGTTGTTATGAGGTTTGACCAATAAAGATCTTCTAAGAATATGTAAGAACCAATATGAGCATCCAGGTTCCGCTATTGGTTATTGACCGGATATGTGTCTCGGTCATGTCTACATAGTTCTCGAACCCGTAGGGTCCGCACGCTTAACGTTCGATGATGATTTGTATTATGAGTTATGTGTTTTGGTGACCGAAGTTTGTTCGGAGTCCCGAATGAGATCACGGACATGACGAGAAGTCTTGAAATGGTCGAGAGGTAAAGATTGATATATTGTAAGGTTATATACGGACACCGGAATGGTTCCAAAGAGGTTCGGGTATTTTTTGGAGTACCGGGAGGTTACTGGAAACCCCCGGGAAAGTTAATGGGACGCATGGGCCATAGTGGAGAGAGGGCGGAAGGCCACAAGAGGAGGCACGCGCCTCCCCCTGCCCAATCCGAATTGGACAAGGGGTGGGGGCGCCCCCCTTTCCTTCTCCCTCTCCCCTCTTTCCCCTTTCCCCACTCCGTTGGAAGGAAGGGGGCGAATCCTACTAGGAGTGGAGCCCAAGTAGGACTCCCCCCATGGCGCGCCACCCCTAAGGCCAGCCACCTCCTCCTCCCCTCCTTTATATACAGGGGAAGGGGGCATCCCAAAGGCACATAAATTGTTCTCTTAGCCGTGTGTGGTGCCCCCCTCCATAGTTTACTCCCCCAGTCATAGCGTCGTAGTGCTTAGGCGAAGCCCTACGTGGATCACATCACCATCAGCGTCACCATGCCGCCGTGCTGACGGAACTCTCCCTTGACCCTCTGTTGTATCAAGAGTTCGAGGGACTTCATCGAACTAAACGTGTGCTGAACAGGAGGTGTCGTACGTCTGGTACTTGGATCGGTAGGATCATGAAGATGTTCGGCTACATTAGCCGCGTTAACCTAATGCTTTTGCTTTCGGTCTACGAGGGTACATGGACACACTCTCCCTCTCTCGTTGCTATGCATCTCCGAGATAGATCTTGCATGATCATAGGATTTTTTTAAAAAAAATTGCATGCTACGTTCCCCAATAGTGGCATCCGAGCCAGGTCTATGCGTAGATGATATGCACGAGTAGAACACAAAGAGTTGTGGGCGATAATAGTCAGACAGTTTACCACCAACGTCTTACTTTGATTCAGCAGTATTGTTGGATGAAGCGGCCCGGACCAACATTACATGACCATGTTCATGAGACCGGTTCTACCGACGTGCTTTGCACACAGGTGGCTGGCGGGTGTCTGTTTCTCCAACTTTAGTTGAATCGAGTTTGACCACGGCCGGTCCTTTTGTTGAAGGTTAAAATAACAGACTTGACGAAAAATTGTTGTGGTTTTGATGCGTAGGTAAGAACGGTTCTTGCTAGAAGCCCGTAGCAGCCACGTAAAACTTGCAACAACAAAGTAGAGGATATCTAACTTGTTTTTGCAGGACATGTTGTGATGTGATATGGTCAAGACATGATGAGATATAAATTGTTGTATGAGATGATCATGTTTTGTAAAGTTATCAGCAACTGGCAGGAGCCTTCTGGTTGTCGCTTTATTGTATGAAATACAATCGCGATGTAATTGCTTTACTTTATCACTAAGCGGTAGCGATAGTCGTAGAAGCAATAGTTGGCGAGACGACAACGATGCTACGATGGAGATCAAGGTGTCAAGCCGGTGACGATGGAGATCATGATGGTGCTTTGGAGATGGAGATTAAAGGAACAAGATGATGATGGCCATATCATGTCACATATTTTGATTGCATGTGATGGTTATCTTTTATGCATCTTATTTTGCTTAGTACGACAGTAGCATTATAAGATGATCCCTCACTAAATTTCAAGGTATAAGTGTTCTCCCTGACCATATGGATCGTTGCGATAGTTCGTCATGCCGAGACACCACGTGATTATCGGGTGTGATAAGCTCTACGTTCACATACAACGGGTGCAAGCCAGTTTTGCACGTGCAGAATACTCAGATTAAACTTGACGAGCCTAGCATATGCAGATATGGCCTCGGAACATTGAGACCGAAAGGTCGAACGTGAATCATATAGTAGATATGATCAACATAGAGATGTTCACCATTGAAAACTACTCCATCTCACGTGATGATAGGACATGGTTTAGTTGATACGGATCACGTGATCATTTAGATGACTAGAGGGATGTCTATCTAAGTGGGAGTTCTTTAGTAATATGATTAATTGAACTTTAATTTATCATGAACTTAGTCCTGATAGTTTTTGCATATCTATGTTGTTGTAGACCAATGGCCCGTGCTACAGTTCCCTTGAATTTTAATGTGTTCCTAGAGAAAGCTAAGTTGAAAGATGATGGTAGCAACTACACGGAATGGGTCCATAACTTGAGGATTATCCTCATTGCTGCATAGAAAAATTACGTCCTGGAAGCACCGCTAGGTGCAAGACCCGCTGCAGGAGCAACTCCGGATGTTATGAACATCTGGCACAGCATGGCAGATGACTACTCGATAGTTTAGTGTGACATGCTTTACGGCTTAGAATCGGGACTTCAAAGACGTTTTGAACATCATGGAGCATATGAGATGTTCCAGGAGTTGAAATTAATATTTTAAGCAAATGCCCGAGTTGAGAGATATGAAGTCTCCAACAAGTTCTACAGCTGCAAAATGGAGGAGAATAGTTCTGTCAGTGAACACATACTCAGAATGCCTGGGTACCATAACCACTTGACTCAGCTGGGAGTTAATCTTCCGGATGATAGTGTCATTGATAGAGTTCTTCAATCACTACCACCAAGCTATAAAGGCTCGTGATGAACTATAATATGCAAGGGATGGAAAAGACAATTCCCGAGCTATTCGCAATGTTAAAGGCTGCAAATGTAGAAATCAAGGAGAATCAAGTGTTGATGGTTAACAAGACCACTAGTTTCAAGAAAAAGGGCAAAGGGAAGAAGGGAACTTCAAGTAGAATAGCAAGCAAGTGCTGCTCAAGGGAAAAATCGCAAGTCTGGACCTAAGCCTGAAACTGAGTGCTTCTACTGCAAAGGGACTGGCACTAGAAGCAGAACTGCCCCAAGTATTTGGCGGATAAGAAGGATGGCAAAGTGAAAGGTATATTAGATATACATGTTATTGATGTGTACATTACTAATGCTTGTAGTAGCGCCTGGGTATTTTAAACTGATTCTGTTGCTCATATTTGCAACTTGAAACAGGGGCTACGGATTAAACGAAGATTAGCTAAGGACGAGGTGACGATGCGTGTCGGAAATGGTTCCAAGGTTGATGTGATCGTCGTCAGCATGCTACCTCTACATCTACCATCGGGATTAGTTTTAGACCTGAAAAATTGTTATTTGGTGCCAGCGTTGAGCATGAATATTATATCTGGATCTTGTTTGATGCGAGACGGTTATTCATTTAAATCAGAGAATAATGGTTGTTTTTGTTGAATCTCAATTGTAGTGATACACATATTCTTAATATTGAAGCCAAAAGATATAAGTTTAATAATGATAGTGCAACTTATTTGTGGCACTGCCGTTTAAGTCATATTGGTGTAAAGCGCATGAAGAAACTCCATGATGATGGACTTTTGGAATCACTTGATTATGAATCACTTGATGCTTGAGAACCATGCCTCATGGGAAAGATGACTAAGACTCCATTCTCCAGAACAATGGAGCGAGCCACAGACTTATTGGAAATAATACATACTGATGTATGCGGTCCGATGAGTGTTGAGGCTCGCGACGGGTATCGTTATTTTCTGACCTTCACAGATGATTTGAGCAGATATGGGTATATCTACTTAATGAAACATAAGTCTGAAACATTCGAGAACTTCAAAGAATTCCATAGTGAAGTGGAAAATCATCGTAACAAGAAAATAAAGTTTTTACGATCTGATCGTGGGGGTGAATATTTGAATTATGAGTTTGGTATTCATTTGAAACAATGTGGAATAGTTTCGCAACTCACGCCACCTGGAACACCATAGCGTAATGGTGTGTCCGAACGTTGTAACTGTACTTTATTAGATATGGTGCGATCTATGATGTCTCTTGCCGATTTACCGCTATCATTTTGGGGTTATGCTTTAGAGACGGCTGCATTCACGTTAAATAGGGCACCATCTAAATCCGTTGAGACGACACCATATGGACTATGGTTTGGCAAGAAGCCTAAGTTGTCGTTTCTTAAAGTTTGGGGCTGCGATGCTTATGTGAAAAAGCTTCAACCTGATAAGCTCGAACCCAAATCGGAGAAATGTGTCTTCATAGGATACCCAAAGGAAACTGTTGGGTACTCCTTCTATCACAAATCAGAAGGCAAGATATTCATTGCTAAGAATAGATCCTTTCTAGAGAAGTAGTTTCTCTCGAAAGAAGTGAGTGGGAGGAAAGTAGAACTTGATGAGGTAATTGTACCTTCTCCAGAATTGGAAAGTAGTTCATCACAGAAATCAGTTCCAGTGATGACATAATTCTAACAAGTCATGACATAATTTTGGCTCTCTCAAATAGGTGTGTCCAACAAGGATTGATGACTTAAAACACAAAATAAAACAAGTAAAGACTCATATCATACAAGACGCTCCAAGCAAAACACATATCATGTGACGAATGAAAATATAGTTTTGAGTAAAATACCGATGGTCGTTGGGAGAAAGCGGGGATGCCACTCGGGGGCATCCCCAAGCTTAGTTGGTTGCTCATTTTTGGATAATAGCTTGGGATGCCGAGGCATCCCCAAGCTTAGGCTCTTCTATCCTTTCTTCATCCATCGCAAGATAACCCAAAACTTGAAAACTTCAATCACACAAAACTCAACAAAACCTTCGTGAGATCCGTTAGTATAAGAATAATAAATCACTACTATAAGTGTTGTATCAAACCAATTAATGTTTTGTTTTTGTATTATATTTACTATATTACAACTTTTCTATGGAAAAAACTCATCAAAGAAAACCATAGAACCATCAAAATAAGCACACAACACAAAGAAAACAGAATCTATCAAAACAGAACAGTCTGTTGCAATCTGACTATTTCGAATACTTCTGTAACTCAAAAAAATCTGAAAAATTAGGGAGACCTGAGAAATTTGTATATTGATCTACTGCAAGTGGAATGGGTATTTTATCGCTCTCTGGTGAAAAACTAAAATTGTTTTCGTGAGCGCAAAAGTTTCTGTTTTTCAGCAAGATCAAACAACTATCACCCAAGAAAACCCTAAAGGCTTTACTTGGCAGAAACACTAATTAAAACATAAAAAACACAATCATAACAGTAGCATAATTTTGCTAACACTCAATAACAGGAAGCAAAAATCAAAAAATAATATTATTCGTTGGGTTGCCTCCCAACAAGCGCTGTAGTTTTGCGCCCTTAGCTAGGCATAAAATTTCAACGATGCTCACACAAAAGATAATAATTGAAAAACAAGGAGAGAATCAAGAAACATGTGACAAACATATTTAAGTATAACATACTTCCTATGCATAGGAATTTTATAGGAAAACAAATTATCAAGACAAAAAATATCTAGCATATGCAAAGGAGAGGAATAAAACATTGACAATCTCAACACAATGAGAGGAAATTTAATAACATGAAAATTTCTACAACCATATTTTCCTCTCTCATAATAATTATATGTAGGATCATAATCAAATTCAATAATATAACTATCATATACAATTTTCTCTTTATGATCCACATGCATGCAAAGTTGACACTCTTCCAAAATAGTGGGATCATCAAATAAAGTCATGACCTCTCCAAACCCACTTTCATCAAAAATTTCATAAGATTGAACACTCTCCAAATATGTAGGATTATTTTTAGCTAAAGTTGACACTCTTCCAAACCCACTTTCAATATTATCGCAAACATATTCATCATGAGGCTTAAATAAATTTTCAAGATCATAAGAAACATTATCACCCCAATCATGATCATTGCAATAAGTAGCGGACATAACAAAACAAGCATCCCCAATATTGGGGTGTTGCATATTATTAGCACAATTGAAATTAATAGAATTTATATTAAAATTATTGCAATCATGCTTTTCATTCAAGGAGCTATCATGAATCACTTCATAAATTTCTTCATCACAATTTTCAGATTCACGAATCTCAAGCAAAACTTCATAAAGTTAATCTAGTGCACTCAACTCACTAGCAATTGGTTCATCATGCTTGGATCTTGTAAAAAGATTAGCAAGTGGATGGGGATCCATATTAATAGATTTTTAGCAAGCAAAGATGCAAGCATATAGAAGGCACATGGCAACACAAGCAAACAAAAGATCTGGCGAGAAAAAGGCGAACGAAAAGAGGGCGAATAAAACGACAATTTTTTGTGAAGTGGGGGAGAGGAAAACGAGAGGTGAATGGCAAATAATGTAAATTGCAAGGAGATGAGATTTGTGATTAGGAACCTGGTATATGTTGAAGATCCTCCCGGCAACGGCCCCAGAAATTCCTTTTGATGTTGCTTGAAGCTACGTCGGTATTTCCCCAAAGAGGAAGGGATGATGCAGCACAACGACGGTAGGTATTTCCCTCAGATATGAAACCAAGGTTATCGAACCAGTAGGAGAACCAAGCAACATAACGTAAACAACCCTACATAGATAATAAATCCTCACACCCCGATGTGTTAAAGAGGTCGTCAATCCCTTTCGGGGTACGACACCTCAAGTGGCAAACGGATGTGAGATAAATTTGTTGTAAATTGATAGATCGAACGCTAAATAAAATAAATAAATAAAAATTGCAGCAAGGTATTTTTTGGGTTTTTTGGTTTAATAGATCTGAAAATAATTGCAAGAGAAAAGTAGATCACAAAGGCAAATATATGAGAAAGAAGACACGGGGGCCGTAGGTTTCACTAGTGGCTTCTCTCAAGAAAAATAGCAAACGATGGGTAAAAAAATTACGGTTGGGCAATTGATAGCACCTCAAATAATTATGACGATATCCAGGCAATGATCATTATATAGGCATCACGTCCAAGATTAGTAGACCGACTCCTGCCTGCATCTACTATTATTACTCCACACATCGACTGCTATCCAGCATGCATCTAGTGTATTAAGTTCATGGAGAAATGGAGTAATTCAATAAGAACGATGACATGATGTAGACAAGATCTATCTATGTAGAGATAGACCCCATCGTTTTATCCTTAGTAGCAACGATACATACGTGTCATTTCCCTTTCTGTCACTGGGATCAAGAACCGTAAGATCGAACCCACTACAAAGCACCTCTTCCCATTACAAGATAAATAGATCAACTTGGACAAACAAAACCCAAATATCGGAGAAGAAATACGAGGCTATAAGCAATCATGCATATAAGAGATCAAAGAAATTCAAATAACTTTCATGGATATAAAAGGATAGATTTGATCATAAAGTCAAAGTTCATCGGATCCCAACAAACACACCGCAAAAGAGTTACATCATATGGATCTCCAAGAGAACATTGTATTGAGAATCAAGAGAGAGAGAGATGAAGCCATCTAGCTACTAACTACGGACTCGAAGGTATACAAAGAACTACTCACGCATCATCGGAGAGGCACCAATGGAGGTGGTGAACCCCATCCGAGATGGTGTCTAGATTGGATCTGGTGGTTCTGGACTCTGCGGCGGCTGGATGAATATTTCGTCGACTCCCCTAGGGTTCTAGGATTTTGGGGGTATTTATAGAGCAAAGAGGCGGTCCGGGAGGCACCCGAGGTGGGCACAACCTACCAGGCGCAGCCAGGGCCCGTTGTGTTCCTTTTGGCCCATAAAAATTCTCCATAAAGTTTCGTGGCATTTGGACTCCGTCTGATATTGATTTCCTGCGATGTAAAAAACACGGAAAAACAGGAATTGGCACTATGTCAATAGGTTAGTACCAAAAAATGATATAAAATGATTATAAAACATCCAAGATTGATAATATAATAGCATGGAACAATCAAAAATTATAGATACGTTGGAGACGTATCATCCCTTTGCTGGATCAAGAGTTCGAGGGACATCATCGAGTTGAACGTGTGCTGAACACGGAGGTGTCGTACGTTCGGTACTTGGATCGGTTGGATCATGAAGACGTTCGACTACATCAACTGTGTTAACCTAACGCTTCCGCTTTCGGTCTACGAGGTACGAGGACACACTCTCCCCCTCTCGTTGCTATGCATCTCCTAGATAGATCTTGCGTGATCGTAGGTATTTTTTTGAAGTTGCATGCTACGTTCCCCAACACCGCCACCTTCTGAAGGTGACGAGGCAACTATAACCGCAATGTCACCTCTTGTTGCAGTGGGTCAGTACCTATCCATTAACAGTGCCAAAAGCATGTTCCTGCGTAATACTGGGTTGGTCGTTAAGGCAATCTCGTCCAAACTGCCTCATGATCGAGATATGCAAGATCAAAACAATGTTATATTTGTGCTTCAAACACAAGTCCATTCCCTAACAAAGACCCTTTGTGAAACAAGGACAACCATTGTTCGATGTCGTCAAGATATGCATGGTTTTGAAACTTGACTATCAGACATTTGGTATGTTGTCCAGGAGCCTAGGAGAAATGAAGGCGAAGGTTATGGTGCTCCATCGGACAGTACACATGAAAACATAAAAGTCAGGTCAAATGAACTGAGCTTCTGAACTTCTGGTGGTGCATTTATCTGCCGGACTGTTAACTTTTATGTCAACCTTCCTTTTGTTTTATGGTTGTAATTTGCTTTGTTGCGATACAAAATTTGTTCTTAACATGCAATGATTGGCTGAAGAAAACATCAAACCATTTTTGTATTGTGTAGGGTGTTCCCTATATTTGCACTGATGGCGAACTTTGATGCCCAGTGGATGTAATCTGTGCAATCGTCTTAATAGCCTAGCGTTAGTTTCTGGCTTATTTATTTCCCTAGTCTTCTTTTTCCTTGATTTGCTAGTGGCCACAACAACCATGGGCCATATACGGACCGTGGTAACCTTGAGCCTGCTATGGGCCGTAGGACCCATGGGCCTCCAACGGCCTGTTGATTCAGTGGGCCTCGGGCCGTCGAATAAATGGGCCCACATGGGCCATAAACGGGCGTAATTAGCATTGGGCCAACATGGTAACGAGCCATTAACAGGCCGGAAGACAGCAAAGGCTTAATTCTGTCACAGGCATAACAGGTCGTTAATGGGCCAGAGTATAGGACGGGCTGGAAACGACGCAACGGGTTAACAGGACACAAACGGGCCGATTCTAAACACGGGCCGAATCTAGCCCATTAGGGGAACATGCCAGAAGTAATCGAGGGCCGGGAAGGAGCCCGAGAATGTATGGGTCGTCAGTAGGCCGAAAGCTAACACGGGCTGGAAATGGCCCATGTGAATCATGGGCCGTTATTGGGCATAAAGAAATTTACTATTTATTATGGGCCAGAGTCACCGCGGCCCATTAAAGGGCCCAAAGATACGAAAGGCCTCGTATGGGCCGAAAGACGTCATGGGTGATATGTGGGACGAAAATGAAATGGGTTGGTATTATACTAGACGGCCCACATGACGCTGTTGGGCTGATTTCGGGAATGCTATAACGGGTTGTGAGTTACCAGGCCATAAAATGGTCTATATGCGAACATACCATTAACATGCTTTTCATGGGACGACCCTCTATCTTTTGACCAAGTCAAATGGGCCGGCCTTTGTAAGCTAAATGGGCCAGTGTTGGGTCGTCACACGTGTTGACATATCATAGGCGTGTATCTGACCCAATGAGGAGCTGGCACGTGTTTCCTCCGGCCAGTGAGAATTTTACACGTGGAAAACTGCCATTAGTCGTTGCTGTTAACGGGTTATCGGATCCAAAACTGGACCCGATAGATAAACGGCGACCCATTATGGTGAATGCCACGTGTCGGTTACCCTTGACGAAAGCACTTCCATGACGCGTCATTTATCGTCATGGAAGTGAACACTTTCGTGATGATAATTTTGGTATTGTCATGGAACACTTCTACGACAGCACAGGTATGACTATCTTGATTCTGTCATAAAATCGTCATGGATGTACATGCATGACAGAAAATGTGACCTACTATGACAAACATGTATCACCACGGAAGTGTAATTTTTGTAGCATCTAACAGTTGCATCTACATGCATCTTTGCATGTGGAAGCGATGGACCTGGCGATACTAAGGACGTGTTTGGTAGCCTGCATTAGACCCAGCCAGGCCCGCGTGGGATGTTTTTGGACTGTTTTGGATGCATGTGTTTACTGTTTGGCCCGCATAGCACGAACCTCAAAGCACCCCTCATCCTGGCCAGCTAGGAACGGCCGAATCGGCCGTTTCAGCGAGCCGGGCTCGAGGAATGCAGGGAAAGGGAATGTCGCGCCGCGCCGAGCAGGGGAGGGAGATGGCGGGAGCGATGGCGCATCTACGAAAAAGATGGTACAAATTCGACTCACCGCCCGCCGATTCGGTCGCCCTATATATCGAGGGTCACCGTCGCGACAAAACTCCTCCCACCATTTCCCCCCTCTCGAGCTTTCCCTCCGGCACAGATCCACTTCTACGACGAGGTAAGCGGCGCATCTACTCCGGCGACCGGGTGATACGTCTCCAACGTATCTACTTTTCCAAACACTTTTGCCCTTGTTTTGGACTCTAACTTGCATGATTTGAATGGAACTAACCCGGACTGACGTTGTTTTCAGCAGAATTGCCATGGTGTTATTTCTGTGTAGAAATAGAAGTCCTCGTTTTGACCTGAAAATCAACGAAGAATATTTTTGGAATATATAAAAATACTGGCGAAAGAAACAAGGCCAGGGGGCCCACACCCTGTCCATGAGGGTGGGGGCGCGCCTACCCCTTGCCTCATGGGCCCCCCTGGTGCTCCACCGACCTCAACTCCAACTCTATATATTCACGTTCGGGGAGAAAAAAATCAAGGAGAAGGATTCATTGCATTTTATGATACGGAGCCGGTGCCAAGCCCTAATCTCTCTCGGGAGGGCTGATCTGGAGTCTGTTCGGGGCTCCAAAGAGGGGAATCTGTCGCCATCGTCATCATCAACCTTCCTCCATCACCAATTTCATGATGCTCACCATCGTGCGTGAGTAATTCCATCGTAGGCTTGCTGGACGGTGATGGGCTGGATGAGATTTATCATGTAATTGAGTTAGTTTTGTTAGGGTTTGATCCCTAGTATCCATTATGTTCTGAGATCGATGTTGCTATGACTTTGCTATGCTTAATGCTTGTCACTAGGGCCCGAGTGCCATGATTCTAGGTCTGAACCTATTATGTTTTCATGAATATATGTGAGTTATTGATCCTATCTTGCAAGTCTATAGTCACCTATTATGTGTTATGATCTGTTAACCCCGAAGTGACAATAATCGGGATACTTACCAGTGATGACCGTAGTTTGAGGAGTTCATGTATTCACTAAGTGTTAATGCTTTGGTCCGATACTCTATTAAAAGGAGGCCTTAATATCCCTGGTTTCCAATAGGACCCCGCTGCCACGGGAGGGTAGGACAAAAGATGGCATGCAAGTTCTTTTCCATAAGCACGTATGACTATATTCGAAATACATGCCTACATTACATTGATGAACTGGAGCTAGTTCTGTGTCACCCTATGTTATAACTGTTGCATGAGGAATCGCATCCGACATAATTATCCATCACTGATCCATTGGCTATGAACTTTTCATACATTGATCTTTGCTTAGTTACTTTTCTGTTGCCACTGTTACAATCACTACAAAACTGCTACTGTTACTTTTGCTACCGTTACCACTACTATCATATTACTTTGCTACTAAATACTTTGCTGCAGATATTAAGTCTTTCAAGTGCGGTTGAATTTACAACTCAACTATTAATACTTGAGAATATTCTTTGGCTCCCCTTGTGTCGAATCAATAAATTTGGGTTGAATACTCTACCCTCGAAAACTGTTGCGATCCCCTATACTTGTGGGTTATCAAGAATATTTTCTGGCGACGTTGCCGGGGAGTATAGCTCTATTCTTTGAGTCACTTGGGATTTATACCTTCTGATCACTATGAAGAACTTGAAAGATAAAAGAACCAAGATTTTTCCCTCAATTACGAGGGGAGGTAAGGAACTGCCATCTAGCTCTGCACTTGATTCACCTTTTGTTTTGAGTAAACTTGCGACACCTACACATGCTATTGATTCTCATAGGTCGCATGTTATTGATGATGCTACTTTTGCTTTGCATGATACTTATGATGAAACTACTACTATGCTTGATAATACTGTGCCACTAGGTGAATTTCTTGATGAACAACTTGCTAGGGTTAGAGAGAATGAAATTATTGAAACTGATAATATTGATGAAAGTGATGATGAAGATGCTCCCCCTAGATATGAATTGCATGTAGTGCCTGAGGATTATGTTATGGATGAAGAAACTGCTAGAGACTTTTTAGCTTGCAATGATAGATCTGATCTTAAGAAATTATTAGCTAAGCTGAAAGAAAAGTCTTTGAATGCTAGAATGAAATATGACCCTGCTTTTGCTACTTCACCTATCTTTATTTCCGATAAGGATTATGATTTCTCTATCGATCCTGAGTTAATTACTTTGGTTGAATCTGATCCTTTTTATGGCTATGAATCTAAAACTGTTGTGGCACATCTTACTAAATTAAATGATATAGCCACCCTATTCACTAATGACGAGAAAACTCGCTATTACTTTATCCTTAAGTTATTTCCATTCTCATGAAAGGGTGATGCTAAAACATGGTTTAATTCTCTTGATCCAGGTTGTGTGCGTAGTCCCCGGGATATGATTTATTACTTCTCTACTAAATATTTCCCTGCTCATAAGAAACAAGCTGCCTTGAGGGAAATATATAATTATGTGCAAAATGAAGAAGAGAACCTCCCGCAAGCTTGGGGGAGGCTTCTCCGATTACTTAATGCTTTGCCTGATCATCCTCTCAAGAAAAATTAAATACTTGATATCTTTTATAATGGACTAATCGATGCTTCCAGAGACCACCTGGATAGTTGTGCTGGTTGTGTTTTCAGGGAAGAACTGTTGATCAAGCTGAATTGCTATGAATAATATGTTGAGTAATGAAAATGATTGGACACTTCCTGAACCAACTCCTAAGCCAACTCCGAAGAAAAGGGGTATTCTATTTCTAAGTCCCGAAGATATGCAAGAGGCAAATAAATCTATGAAAAAATGGTATTAAAGCTGAAGATGTTAAGAATTCACCTCCTATTGAAGAAATGCATGGTCTTGATAACCCGACACATGTAGTAAAGGTAAATTCTCTCTATAGATTTTATGAACGTGATATTCCTCATAATAAGTCTACTAGCCAATGCTTAGATGAGTTTGATAATTTTATTGTTAAACAAGAAAACTTCAATGCTTATGTTGGTAGACAATTGAAACGCAATGCTTATATGATTGAACACTTGAGTGATTATATGTCTAGAGTTAAAGGCGAACTTAAACTTATTAGTAAACATGCTTCTATGGTTACCACTCAAGTAGAACAAGTGCTTAAAGCTCGGAATGATTTGCTCAATGAATTAAATAATAAGAAAAATGATAATGTTGTTAGAGTTATGACTAGTGGGGGTAAAATGACTCAGGAACCCTTGTATCATGAAGGCCACCCTAAGAGAATTGAGCAAGATTCTCAGAGAACTAATGTTGATGCACCTAGTTCTTCTAAGAAGAAGAAAATGAAAAATGATAGGACTTTGCATACTTGTAGTGAACCTATTGTTGACACACCTGAGAATCCCAATGATATTTCTATTTCTGATGCTGAAACACAATCTGGTAATGAACATGAACCTAGTGATAATATTAATGATGATGTTCATGTTGATGCTCAACCTAGCAACGACAATGATGTAGAGATTGAACCTGGTGTTGATCTTGATAACCCACAATCAAAGAATCAACGTTATGATAAGAGAGACTTTGTTGCTAGAAAGCACGGTAAAGAAAGAGAACCATGGGTTCAGAAACCCATGCCTTTTCCTCCTAAACCATCCAAGAATAAGGATGATGAGGATTTTGAGCGCTTTGCTGAAATGATTAGACCTATCTTTTTGCGTATGCGTTTGACTGATATGCTTAAAATGAATCCTTATGCTAAGTACATGAAGGATATTGTTACTAATAAAACAAAGATACCGGAAGCTGAAATTTCCACCATGCTTGCCAATTATACTTTTAAAGGTGGAATACCAAAGAAACTAGGAGATCCAGGAGTACCAACTATACCATGCTCCATTAAAAGAAACTATGTTATAACTGCTTTATGTGATCTTGGAGCCGGTGTTAGTGTTATGCCTCTTTCTTTATATCGTAGACTTGATTTGAATAAGTTGACACCTACTGAAATATCTTTGCAAATGGTCGATAAATCAACTGCTATACCTGTCGGTATTTGTGAGGATGTGCCTGTTGTGGTTGCAAACGTTACTATTTTAACAGACTTTGTTATTCTTGATATTCCCGAGGGCGATAGTATGTCTATTATTCTTGGTAGACCCTTTCTGAATACTGCAGGGGTTGTTATTGATTGCAACAAAGGCAATGTCACTTTTCATGTTAATGGTAATGAGCATACAGTACACTTTTCGAGGAAACAACCTCAAGTCCACAGTATCAATTCTATTGGAAAAATTTCAACGATTACATTGGAGGTTTTGAATTTCCTCTTCTTACTGTCAAGAAGAAATATGATATTCTTATTGTTGGGGATGTGCATATCCCCGTTGAGGTAACCTAGTGTTATTCGAAATTTCTCCGGTTTCATGCGATTCAGAATGAGTTTGTTAACAAGACTTGATCGACCATGTTAGTGGATTCCTTTTGATGAGCATGAGATGGATGAAGTTAGAAAGCACAACTCTCTGTACCCTCCTTTTACTTTCTGTTATTTAGATTAAATAAAGTAAAATTAGTATTTTCTATCTGTTTTCTGAATTATCCATGCAATAATAAATACCCCGAAAATAAAAGTTCCCCAAACACCCTGAAAATTCAATATGATTTTTTCTAGAATATTTAAGTATTATTGGCACTGAGAACACACCAGGGGGCCTCACCATGTGCCCACGAGAGTGGAGGGCGCACCCACCCCCTGGGCGCGCCCCCTACCTCGTGGACCCCACGTGGGTCCCCTTCATTTATTCCTGCACCCACACACTTCGTCTTCCTCCAGAAAAAATCATCCACTAGCTCAAACCCGAGTTCTAGCTCATCTTGCTGCCATTTTCGATCTCCTTGCTCAAAGCTCCACTCACAAAACTGCTTTGGGGGATCATTTTTCGGTATGTGACTCCTCCAATGGTCCAATTAGTTTTTGTTCTAGTGCTTTATTTATTGCAAATTTTTGCTGCTTAGGTGACCCTGTTCTTGAGCTTGCATGTCAAATTTATGTGGTCAAAAGTAGTTCTAATGCATGATATGGCTTCTAGGCACTTGTAGGAGTAGTTGCTATCAATCTTGTTGAGTTTGGTTCACTTCTATTTTGAGTCACTAAAAATTTGAGAAATTTTCAGAAAAAGATGAAGAGATTTTTGAGGGGCTCTTCAAGCCGAAGCTCGAAGGATAAGCAACGTGAAGAAAATAAGAAGCCCAAATATAATCTCTCTCACACTGCGGAAGTTTAGCCGTGTGAATGGCCTTGTGATGAATTCTTGAGAGAAGCCGGGATTTATGAAGATTTTTATTATTTGGCTGAGAATGCAGGCCTCACCGACTTCCTCCACGACCAGCGTGAACAGTATCTCCTACTCACCTATATTTTTGTCAAAAATTTTGATTTCCATGCTAGGAGATCGCCACCTTCGGTGGAATTTTATTTATACGATGAGCATAAGGAGATGTCACTTTATGATTTTTGTCGGGTTTGTAGGATACCCTTTGAGGGCAGCATAGAGGAACCACATCGTAATGATGTGGAAGGATTTATTGATATGATTGTTGTAGGGGAAACGAGGAAGGTGTCTGATGCAAGAATTACTAGCATACATTTTCCTATTCTACGTTACTTCGCAATATTTGCTAGTAGATGCTTAATTGGTCGTGGGAACTGTGGAAATCTTAGTGCCCCTGATATTGTTATTTTGCGCCATGCTTTGTTTCGTGATACCACTTTTAGTTTAGGTGCTATTGTTGCTAAACGGTTAAATCTGAAGCGTACAAAGGGTCCCATCTTAGGAGGCATCTTCGCCTCGCGCCTTGCTGCACACTTTAACATACCTATTAGGCATTGTGAGAAAGAGGAAAAGTTGCTGCCTCATATTTTTCTAGATTATAAGAGTATGGTAGCACATGATTTTATTGTTAAGAATAAGAAGAAGATGCTTAACTATAGACTGATATTTGATAAGAATTACTTTGAGACTATTACCTTGCCTGCTCCCTCTTTGTTCAACATATTTTCAGGCACGCTCCTTGTTTTGCCGGAGGCCGTTCAGGCATACCAGAGCCTGATATCAGCTTCAGAGCCGGAGCCACTATCTGATTCTCACCGTGAGTCTGTTTATCAGTGGGATCCAGAGGAGATCACCAACCAGTGGCACCCCGAGGACCCTCCTCAGTACACCGGAGAGGGCAGCATTGATCCGTGGCCATAGACCAACTTAGGCCAAAAGCGTAAGCTTGGGGGAGTACGTATTCCTCACCGACATTATATTCATGTTCACACACTCATGCCAGTTGTCGGTGCTTATACTTTTTCATTGTATCATCCATGCTAGTTTAATTTATTTTTAAGCTTTCTTCTTGTATGTTTGAAAATCCTTAATAAAAACCAAAAAGATAGTTGTATCCTTTAGCTAGTTTACTTTCCATACCTGTAGTAGTAGAAATTAAAAAGAAAACCCCAAAAGATTTCTCGTTCTTCTTTTGTTTGTTGGGAGCTTTCCCGTGTAAATAGTTTTGCTTCTTTTCTTTTCTTTGGGGGTCGAGAGGAGAAGATCATGATGAAAATGTTGAGTGGCTCTCATATGCATTATTGTTGATCTAACAAAGAGCCCATATTACCTTGTCTTCTCCCATGTATTGAATGCTTGCGGATTCCATCTTAGTCCAATGCACACGCACTATTATTATTATCCACACCATTTGGTTGTGCAAGTGAAAGGCAATAATGACGATATATGATGAACTGATTGAGATGAGAGAAGTTGGTATGAACTCGACCTCTCTTGTTTTTGTAAATATGATTAGTTCATCGTTCCTGATTTAGCCTATTATGAATGAAACATGTTTGCAATGACAATTAGAGATTATAGTTGCTCATGCCATGCTTAATTTGCTAGGAGTTTATAATGGTTTACCTTGCGTGCCAACATGCTATTAAAATGGTTGTGATGTGGTATGATAGGGTGGTATCCTCCTTTGAACGATTCGAGTGGCTTGAATTGGCACATGTTTACGCATGTTGTTGAAACAAAATCAACATAGCCTCCACGATATTTATGTTCATGGTGAATTATATCCTACTCATGCTTGCACTCAGTGTTGATTAATTTTAATGCATGTTCATGACTGTTGTCGCTCCCCAATCTCTTTCTAGCCTTCACTCGTACTAAGCGGGAATACTGCTTGTGCATCCAATTCCATAAACCCCAAAAGTTATTCCATATGAGTCCACCATACCTTCATATATGCGGTATCTACCTGCCGTTTCAAGTAAATTTGTATGTGCCAAACTCTAAACCTTCAAATAAAAATTATGTTTTGTATGCTCGAATAGCTCATGTATCAACTAGGGTTGTATGTATCTTCCATGCTAGGTGGGTTATTCTCAAGAGGAGTGGACTCCGCTCCTCACTCACGAGAAAATGGCTCGTCACCGGGATGCCCAGTCCCATGCTCAAATAAATCAAAATAATTGCAAACAGAACTCCCCCAAGATTGTTGTTAGTTGGAGGCACCCATTGTTTTGGGCAAGCCATGGATTGATGTTTGTTGGTGGTAGGGGGAGTATAAACTTTACCATTCTGCTTGGGAACCGCCTATAATGTGTGTAGCATGGAAGATATCGAGATCTCTCAGTTGTTATGTTGACAATGAATGTATACCGCTCAAAATATTATTCATCTCTATTTCAAAACCGAGCTCTGGCACCTCTACAAATCCCCGCTTCCCTCTGCGAAGGGCCTATCTATTTACTTTTATGTTGAGTCATCATCCTCTTATTAAAAAGAACCAGTTGGAGAGCACCACTGTCATTTGCATGTATTATTATTAGTTTACATTGAGTATGACTGTGACTAGATCTCTTTTACCATGAATTACATTCCAGTCAGCTCTTGATCTTCAGAGGTGCTCTGCATTTATGTTTTGCGGTCTCCGAAAGGGCTAGCGAGATACCATCTTGTTATATCATATTATGATTGTTTTGAGAAAGTGTTGTCATCCGAGATTTATTATTATTGCTCTTTAGTTGATTATGCCATTGATATGAGTAAACATGAGACCTAAATGTTACTGTGAATATGGTTAGTTCATAATCTTTGCTGAAAACTTGAATGCTGGCTTTACATATTTGCAACAACAAGAGCAAACAGAGTTTGTAAAAGTTTTTCTTTATCACTTTCAGTTTGTCAACTGAATTGCTTGAGGACAAGCAAAGGTTTAAGCTCAGAGGAGTTGATACGTCTCCAACGCATCTACTTTTCCAAACACTTTTGCCCTTATTTTGGACTCTAACTTGCATGATTTGAATGGAACTAACTCGGACTAACGCTGTTTTCAGCAAAATTGCCATGATGTTATTTTTGTGCAGAAATAAAAGTTCTCGGAATGACATGAAAATCAACGGACAATATTTTTGGAATATATAAAAAATACCGGCGAAAGAATCAAGGCCAGGGGGTCCACACCCTATCCACGGGGCAGGGGGCGCGCCCCCTGCCCCGTGGGCCCCCTGGTGCTCCATCAACCTCAACTCCAGCTCTATATATTCACGTTCGGGGAGAAAAAAATCAGGGAGAAGGATTCATCGCGTTTTACGATACGGAGCCACCGCCAAGCTGAAAGGATCGATATGGTTGACTAGAGGGGGGTGAATAGGCAGCTAACAATTTTTAACTTTTCTTTACCAAATTAAACTTTGCATCAAAGTAGGTTGTCTAAATGTGCAACTAGGTGACCAACATATATGATGCAATAACAACAAACAAACAAGCAAGCAAGAGAAGTAACACTAAAGAGCTTGCACAAGTAAAGGTAAGAAATAACCAAGAGTGGATCCGGTGAAGACGAGGATGTGTTACCGAAGTTCCTTCCTTTTGAGGGGAAGTACATCCCCGTTAGAGCGATGTGGAGGCACAATGCTCCCCAAGAAGCCACTAGGGCCACCGTATTCTCCTCACGCCCTCACACAATGCGAGAAGCCGTGATTCCACTATTGGTGCCCTTGAAGGCGGTGACCGGACCTTTACAAACAAGGTTGGGGCAATCTCCACAACTTAATCGGAGGCTCCCAACAATACCACGAAGCTTCACCACAATGGAATGTGGCTCTGTGGTGACCTCAACCGTCTAGGGTGCTCAAACACCCAACAGTAACAAGATCCGCTAGGGATTGGTGGGGGAATCAAAAATCTCTTGGTGGAAGCGTAGATCGGGGCCTTCTCCACCACTCCCGAGCAAATCAACAAGTTTGATTGGATAGAGAGATAGATCGGGTGAAAATGGAGCTTGGAGCATTAATGGAGCTTGAGAGGGAAGAGGTAGGTCAACGGGGAAGAAGGGGACCCCCTTTTATAGTGGGGGCAACAATCCAACCGTTGCCCCACTAAACAGCCCCGCAGAGGGCGGTAGTACCGCTTGGGGGTGGTACTACCGCTGAGCCAGCGGTACTGCCGTTCCAACTAGCGGTACTGACGCGCAAAGGAGAGAAGCAGGGACCTGGACACAGAGAGCTACTACCGCGGAGGTAGGGGCGGTACTACCTCTGAGAAGCGGTACTACCGCCTCTACTGCCGCAACTGGTGCCGCAAAACTCGACATGAGAAAAAGAGCCCTCGAGTCGAGGCGGTAGGAACCTGGCAAGCCAGCGGTAGTAAAGCTGCGGAGTCACCGGCGGTACTACCGCTGCGGAGCGGTACTGCCGCTTGTGACCCCTTAGCGGTACTACCGCTGGGTAGCACGGTACTACCGCTGGGACCCAGACAAAACACACAAGTAGAGAGAAGATCTCTCCATTGAAGCGGAAGAGCTCTAAGGTGAGAAGCGGAAGTGTACGTGTTGATTCCATCCAAGCAATACCACAGCAGACCCCCTCTTGATAGTATGGTGCCCTCTATGCAACTAGACCACCGAAAGAGAAACGAAAGAGGTACACCGTCTTGAATGACACTCCGAGGGGAGGAAATCGTCTCGTGCCAAGGATGAATCTCTGAAATGCTCAAAGCACACGATTAGTCCGCAAACACGTCATCAATCACCAAAACCACATCGAGAGAGATATGCCTCAACAATCTCCTCCTTTTTGGTGGATTGATGACAACAAGGGATTTGCACAAGGAAAAGATATAGAAGTAAGAATACTTAGAACTACAAAATATAGACGGCCCCCCCCTGAATTTGTGCACCTAGTTAGTGGAGCCTTTGGAATGCAAGACACACACATTCGGATCAACACTCCCCTATATTTTATAGTCCAACAATTCTAAGCACAGGATATATGAGAGAAGGGTATAAAACAGGATAAGCATGCAACTCATAAGATACTACAGTACTGAAATACATAAGTAATAAGGTAGAGATAGGGAGCATATGTCTCACACCATATGTCTAGAACTTAGGTCTCACTGGCACCAAACCAAACCAAGCAAAGACAACTAGAAAACACACGAGAACGCAAGACACAAAGACACGCTCGCAACATAGCAACAACCCAAATCCCTAAACTCTCTCCCCCTTTGGCATCGAGACACCAAAAGGGCAAAGAGTGTTGCTACGGCTCTAGGTGATGGCAAGCTGAGGATCTCGAACATCACATCTCAGTGTGATCTTCTGCATCTCTGTCGTTGGTCGGAAACTGCTCGGCATTTGCATTAGTCCAAGGGCAATGCTGGTGAATCCATTCCTCCTCTTCAGTGATCTGTCCCTCAGAACCGCTGACAACGGTCGCACCTAGGTGACGCATGAGCTCCTTGTGGCGCACCCTGGCCTGCTTCTCAGCCACATGAGTCATGTACTGACCATGAGACTCCATGCAGAAAAGTTTCTTCATCTTGCGTTTAAGCTTCTTTGCCCAAGAAGGTTCTGCACTGGCGGGCCCAAAGTCCTCCTCGTGATCATCACTTGCAGCCTCACCCTCAGCCTCCAGGGCAGCAGCAGTAGTAGATGGACCCCCGGGTTTAGGCGCTGGGGTGCCCCAATTGTCCTTCTTCCTCAGATGCTTGATCTCATGAGAAACCAAGTCTCCAGTTTCCAACATCACTCTGGGATAAACACGTGCCCAGGCCTTCTCAATGAGCCTCATGATGAATGGACCATATATCAGGCACTTGCGCTCAGAAACGGCAGAGAGAAGTTTAGACCACATAACATGAGAAATGTCCAGGCTCTCTCCAGTGTTTGCCTCCTTCTCATGCTGGCAAAAAAGAAGCATGTCCATGAGATAGGAGTGGACCTGATCCAGATTCCCGATGTGAGGGAAGAGAGTCTCACGAAAGACATGATGAAGAATGTCCAGAAACATAGACAGCTCATAGGTTTCCTTCTTAGTCACTGGGTGAACCTTCACAGTGCAGTAGGGCCAAAGGGCTTGCTTGTGAGTGGAGGTAGCATTGCGGTGAGGGCGGAAGCCTACTGGAGTCTCAAGCCCTTGATCTTCCACATCAAGTAACTCCATGAAGGCCTTCCACTTGACGGAAAGCAACTTGCTATTGGTCATCCAAGTCAGAGTCCTGTCGGCATCAGTTCCAAGATGAACGGTAGCAAAGAATTGAGCCACCAAATCTGCATCAAAATCCTTGTTGAACTGCATGATCCTGAGAATGTTCAGCTGAGTACACATCTGAAGGGCTTCGCCAAAGTACTCAGGGTCCTTCTCCATGGCATCAGTGTCGATGGAACGAACATCAACATAGAGATTCTTCTTGGCCTTGATCACATCAAAATAGACAGCAAACTGAAAGCGGTTCCAGAATGGGCGGTTGACCAAAGTGGGATCTTGGTCCGCCTCATAGGGGTTGCGGCGATGTCAGGACCCCGATTCTAAGTCACACCGATCTAGCCTGTAACACCTCATATCACTTTGCGGCCTCACGCATGGTATGCCCACGGGTGTCGCCTTACCACGGCCCGGGACCGTTTGCGCCTTTTGGCTCACGTATATGATAGTGTCGCTAGCATTCATATGACAGAGAACCCGGGCCGACATGACTAGTCGTGAACCCAAAATGGCACTAACTTACGGGGACAGGCATACATGAATCAACATCGAGCATGTCGGTCAGCAGCGTGTGAATCCGGGCTGTAGCACTGGGCTAACATGACTCCGGGAACCCGGGCTATAGCAGGCTAGGCAGGACTCCGGATGTCACCGTGTGACATTTCCCCGAAGGGACAGACACAGGAACGAAGTGAAACACATGCCGGCCTGTCAAGTGTCCTGAGTAGTAGTGCTGGGCTAGCAGGACTCTGGTGAACCGGGTTGTAGCGGACTACTATGGCTCATGGAAGCACAAGACTACATTTCCCCATAAGAGAGGCTACCAAGGATAAACCACTAGGTTGTCGGATCCCACACATACCAAGCATTTCAATCATACACACAATATCCTCAATATGTGCAATACAACATGGCATCACAACAAGACTCTACGACTCAGAGTATTATTCATTAGGCTCCGATGAGCGAGATATTACAAACATGGGTCTCATGACCCAACATTCAGAGCATACAAGTCAAAGCACAAGCGGAAGCTTAACTTGTCTGAGTACAGACAACTACAAAAGAAGAAGGCTCAGAAGCCTGACTATCTACCCGATCCTGTCGAGGGCACAAGATCGTAGCTGAGGTATCAAGCTAAACGTCGAAGTCCACGTGGTACTACTAGCGAGACTGAAGTCTCTCTGCAAAACATATATTAAGCAAACGTGAGTACAATTGTACCCAGCAAGACTTAAATCAGAACTAACTACATATGCATCGGTATCAACAAGGGGTAGTGGAGTTTAACTACAGCAAGCCAGCTTTGACTCAGTGGCTAACCTGAACTACGACAGCAAGCAACTCTTTGAGGTGGCGCACACGAGTCCACATATTCACCATTCAATACACCACTATGGATCCGCTCCCGTCTCCCTACGAGAAGGCCATCCATAGCACTCACACTTATCTTGCGAGTTTTAGAGTATCCACTTTCACTTGTCTATGAACTATTATAGGCAACCCAGAAGTCCATTACCGCGGACACGGCTATTCGAATAGATGATGTTAACCCTGCAGGGGTGTACTTCTTCACACACGCTCTCACCACTTACCGCCGTTTACACGACATGTACTCGGCAACCTTCAAGCGGAAGCCCAACGAGGGTGTCGGCCATGGCCTACCTAAACACTCAAGTCTCTAGTCCAGGTTTATCGCCTATCCAAGTTCCATCCGCAGGGAGTCCGGCCGAGGTTTCCACATACGGCCCCGAACGATGTGAACAGGGTTCCCGGGACACCAAACGGGCGCCCGGTACACCGTGCCACGGTGTATCTACCGCATCATAGTCCACCCCTAGGGTCAGCGCTACGCACGGCCACCAACACATATCCTATAAACACCAGAAACTAGTTGCAACTCCTGGACAGAGGACAAGGGTGATCAAGAAGCCGAGAGGGTCCATTGGTTTCGGGCCCAATGCATGGTAGTAACTGTTTCATGGATCACAAACACAGAACTCAGTTCCTAAGAACGGTTTCAATGAGACAACCCACCATGTACTCCTACATGGCCTCTCACCGCTACCTTTACCAAATCGTGTTCACACACTTGGCTCACACATTGTAGGACATGTTTACACACCTCCGGTTCATCCCCGATGGACCAGACCTGACACGACTCTATGCAATAGCAGGCATGACAAACAAGCATGAATGGGTAGGCACATCAGGGCTCAAACAACTCCTACTCATGCTAGTGGGTTTCATCTATTTATTGTGGCAATGACAGGTCATGCAGAGGATAAGGGGTTCAACTACCGCAACAAGTAACAGATGAATCGTTGTTGTCCTAATACAGTAAAAGAGAGCAGGAGCGAGAGAGTGCGCTTGTATCAAAATGAACAAGGGGGTTGTGCTTGCCTGGCACTTCTGAAGATAACATTGAGTCTCCATCAGTGTCAACGATCACAGCGCCGGAGCAGCGTCTACCGAGAGGGGACAATTACCGGCAAACAAGGAAGAACACAATCAATGTGATGCAACAATCTGATGCATGATCATGACATGGCAATATGCTGTTGATTGAGCTAATGCAACTAGTTATGATTTAAATGAAGTTTGTTTGAATACAAGATTCAAATTCCAACTCCATATATGATTATTTAAATGCCCTTTATTTGTTTTGTCCAAAACAGAGGACAAACATTGTTCAAACATGCATGAAAATGGTACAGATGGATTCCTTGAATTTTTCTGATAATTTTTCATATATAATTTATTTCATTTGGAGTTATAGATTATTTTCTATGATTTTTAGAAGTTTTGGCTATTTTCTGGAATTTCCTGTAAAAGAATAAATCCAATAAATGCTTTATTGCGTCAGCAGTGCATCAGCGTGACGTCAGCTGGTCAATAGGAGCTGGTCCGGGTCAAACCTGACCAGTGGGGTCCACTGGTCAGTGTCTAACTAAACTAACCTAGTTTAATTAGCACTAACCTAGGTTAAACTAATTAAATTTAAACCTAAACTAGATTAATTAGTCGGGCGGAGCCCGCATGTCATAGACTAGTGGGTCAAACAGGGCCCACCCAGGTCAACTCGGTCAGCGGGGGGGTCAAACCTGCCGGCGACTTGACGTCGACGAGGCCAGTCGCGGCGGCGAGCCTCGGGTTTGCGTCTCCGGTGACAAAACGGGCGGCCGAGGCCATCTACGGGGAGCTGGAGCTCACCCGCATCCAGTGTTGCATGTGGCGGCAGCAGGGACGACCGGAGCTCGCCGGAAACGAGCTCGGGGCGGCGCCGGAGTTCGGGTGATTGCGGGGTTGGTGCTACGGTGCACGCCGGAGCGAGTGAGTGTGTGCCTTAGGCTCCTGGGGGCTTCCTGAGCATGGTGACACGCTCCGTTGTGAGCTTGCGCGGCTGTGTCCACGGCTACGCCATGGCCGGCGGCGAGATGCTCTCGGCCGCGGTGGGAAATGGAGCTAGGGGATGAGCGCGAGCACGAGAGAAGAGGGGAAAGGAAGAGGGTCTCACGGCGAGTCTCTTGGAGCGGACAGCATGGCCGGGGATGGTCTGGACGGAGCCAATCGTCAATGGCGATCTCGGGTGCCCGAGGTAGAAGAAGACGAGGTAGCCAGCGATGCAGGGCATGCGGCGTAGCTTGGCTCTGAGTAGGTGATGAGGGCGACGCTGCGGACCCTCTGGACTGGTCGGCGAGGCAAGGGAGGGCCAGTGGCCGCGGTGGCAGTGGATGGTGGCGACGAGCTCGTTCGGCCGAGCTCGAGATCGAGCGGGGAGAAGGGGGGAGTGACCAGAGGAGAAGGGGGTCGGTTCGGGGCTTCATCCACGTCTCCTGGCGTCGCGAGAAGGGCTGGGAAAGGAGGAAGAAGACAGGGAGGTGGCCACGGCGATCGCGTGCACGTCGACATGCCTCTGCCAGTAGGCAGAGGTTGAAGACAGCGGTGCCCCTGGTGGGCTGGGCCGCCAAGTGGACATGCCAGGTGGGCTGCACAAGTGAGCTGCAAGTAAGCCAGGTAACTTTCTCCTTTCTCTATTTTATTTCCTGTTTTATATTTTTCTGCAACTTTGTGGCTTTTCTAAAAATGCTTAGGCACTTTCAAAAATCACCAAACTGCTCATGCCCACTGTTTAGCATATAACCAACATGGAACATTTCAGTTTAGGATTATTTGGACATCTATAATATTGTATAGCATTTAAATGCCCAAATGCAAATAGCATATGATTTAATTCAGTGACCCAATGCTGTCCTAGAAAAATGTGAACCATTTTTGTCAAAGGTTTTAGACCAAGACACAGATGATGAACATTTTTTAAGGGCATTTCAGGATCATTGAAAAAATATTTTAGTAACCCTAGTTGGATTAAGTGGTGCTGGGGGTTTCTACCATCCCCATTTCAACTTTCTGAGGGAAAGTAAACATGATGCATGGAGGTTATGCAAGGATAGGCAAGACTAAGCTAGGGCTGTGATAGCTCACCCCCACTAAACAAGAATCTCATCTCGAGATTCAAGTCGTGAGGTAAGAAGACATAGGGGACACACGACCAACACAATCTTCACGATCCAGGTTGCACTTGATATGAACGTTGATCCGATCACCATCATTGTCTTGATGTCTTGCCCCGAGAACTCCAACTAACATGACAACGAGAGGGAAAAGAAACTCTAGAAGGATCGCTCTTCTCAAAGATCGAGCAGCTCAGGATTAACTCTCGGAATGAGACATAGATACATCTCACGAGCTGAGACGCGAATCACACACTAGGAGTGATGGAAAAAGGTAGATGACAAGGTTTTACTGGGTAGGCAGAAATCTCACGCTGAAGAGGGTGGGGAAAAATCTCAAGATAGTGATGAAATAATTGCCATGATTTCATAATGGGGCCCCTTAGGGAAGGTGACTCGTAGAATTTTCCTTTAAGTGGCAAAAGAATTACTTTTGATATCTAGATCATTGAAACTCTTTATACCAGCCTAAGGCGATCACCATCGATCGTTTGGCGAAGTTCAAAGGAATGGCATATCCGGATCCGAATGGATGATGTGGACTACCTTGTTGAAGACAAAGCAATGGATGATTTTTGCTTATCACCGAAAATGGACGGGACCCATGACAAGTCCACTTATGAAGATGATATTGGACAGCAACTACCGAGAAGGGCAACCCATGGGGGATTGGCACAATGGCGGTGCAAGCTAGGAACAAAATGCAAATGCTAGGAATGATTCTAGTAACTCGGGAGAAACCCAACAGTAAAGAGAGATTCCACTGTTTGAAAGGTTATGGCATAATCGAAGAAACTGAGAAAGGATCCCAATTAATGCCGACGATAAATCCTAGTGCTTGCGCATGCTCTCAAGAACTTGAGCATTTCCGTATTCATCAAGGTTCTGCCAATATCCGTGTCAAGGATCTTGGCAACAAAACATGCTACCATGATGAATAATGGTGGAAGATGCAGATGCAAAGAAAGATAACACTTTCTCAGATTTCACCTTAGCGAGGACAAGGGATCAGAATCTGGATGATCGACTGAGAGACATTTAGCACTCCGCCTCTAATGTTCTCCTTGATGTGCTAGCGTAATCCATTCATAGATATGGTTTGATATCTAGAACATCAAGTAAAAGGTCAGACTTCGGAAGCTCAAGAATCCATAAGGAATAACTACGAAGGCAGATCCTGCGAGATCCTTATGGGGAGGTGACTAACTTCTTCAACCAGGATACTACAATAATAGGCCTTCCGGTTAGGTGTGTTGGCCACGACATCCACGTTACCGGTTACAGAGGGACCAACAATATAGTTCTTGGAGTACATCCCAACCATCATATCTGCCCGAGATTCAGATCTGGTTGGTGTTAGGATATTCCAGACTCATCGAGTCTAGAAAGAAAATGAAAGTTTGCAACACAAATCGACGAGATGTCATTGCGAGATTCTCAGGAAATGGACTATGGTAGTAAGCTCCAAAACATGAGCCGGTTTTGCCACAAACATGTGAACACGCTGTCCCAGACAAGCATGACCACATAGTAGTCTTATAATAAAACACTACCGAGTCTAGATGGGGAACCATCATCGAGGATATCGAAGTCCTTGCGTAAGTCTAGCTCTTAAGAAGAAACTTCTTCTCCTTGAACAAAACAATCAGTGGCTTGGTGTGCTAGGGATTCATATAGAATGAAGGTTGCAAGTCTCCAGACCACAGAATACTTTGCACGTATGCATGACTGACTTGGGATGATTCCAGAGAAGGCGAGACAAACTTTCCCAAATTCATGGCGGCAACTTACTTCAAATGCACGTGAACTAAAGGAAGTCACTTCTTATACCAAACATATGCTTCATGAGCTAGCATGAAGAAATGCTTTCAAAGTTTCCAAAACTAGCTTAATGTTCAACATGAATCATAGATAAGATGAAAATATTGTCGATGGGCTCAACAATAGGTCATCCAGATTTCCATGAAGATGGAATTCCATAATTAGGTGAACAAGGTGATAGCATTGGTCAGACTCAAAAGATATAACGGTGTATGCTCGAGGAAACAACCACGAGTAAGACAACATTATGAACATCGTTTGTTCTCATTTGACTTGATGATAGCCCACATTCAAATCAAGGTTTTGACAAGACAATAGATTCAACAACCGATCCCGAGGAACAATCGATGAAAATATCATATTTCTTCAACACACACACACACACACACAAGGATATCCCTTTGGAATGAACTAAGTCGGACAAGCTTTCATCTTCCAACTCTCCAAGTTGTTGTTTAGCTTAACCAACTAGCTCAGGGTATCCAACACAGATTCTTGGAGAAGGGGTGGTTTACAAGAAACCAACTTGATCACGAGCTCAACATAACAGTCAGGGGGCAACCTGGTGATACTTCCAAGGAAATAATCAGAAAATCACGAACCACCGATATGTTTCTAAGCTCGGGAACAATCTTGATTTTCAGAGTAAGACGATATGATCAAGAGAGCGAGGGGCTGACACAATCCTAACTCATTGATCGAAGAGTGCACCAGGGAAAATGGACTAGGTAGCACGATCAATCTTAGGATGATGATTCAATAACCAACACGCTAAGAAAGAAATTATTGTCCATTAGCTACCTAGCAACTAGTTGCTAGGAGTATTGATTTCACACATCATGGTTCACTTGCCGGCATTCCGGTTGCGACAACACGGGACCGAGGAATGAAGAATGATGGTAAGAAGTATCACTGCGTCTAGAATTCATGAGAGAGGGTGCAGTTCTCATGACAATCCTGACATAAAGGGGGTAATACTCCAGGGTAGAACAGAGCAAAAGCTGGATTGGCATTTGATCTGCAGAACACAACTACTTTGACCCAATCCTAGATATGGATGAGGTACTGGAGTTTGTTTCTCCTTGTCATTCTGGAATAGAATGGCTTGACGGACCACAAGAATAATAGGCATCGATAACATGAATGCACAGCTATTCTTGACTATCAACTGATAGAAGATGGTCGGAATACAACTGAAGAGGAACAACTCGAGGAACATATAATTTTATGAGTTGTGGATGCATAGATTAGTATGTCAAGCAAAGCTCAACATTTCTTCCGGACAACCCATGCAGATAAGTAGGACTGGCAGATTCACAATGTAGAATGGAGAACTCATTAAGAGCACTCTGGTTGTGATCTTTTGATACAACAAACTTCTGCCATAAGTGGTTCATAATATTTGGAAGAAGGAAATACCACGGACCTCGAGGACTATCGCAAAGGTTACTAATATCCTAAAGGAACTAGCAACACTATCAACATGAGGTAAGTAGGGTGAATCTCGGGTTCAAGAACCCATGAATAGAATACCTACTACTAAATGGCATCACGGGATGCTTTCAAGAATGGTGGCCAGAATCATCACACTCGGAACACAAAACATGGCTAGATTACTAGGTGACTCCCTAAAACACCTAGGGTCATAATAATAGCTCCAACATATATGTCGAGGTAGTAGAGTACCTCAACAGACCGTTAGTGTGCTTAATTTGGCCCAAAAGGACATCGGAAATGGGAAGAAGGGATTTGCAAATGCATCAGACTATTTAGAGACCTGGGATGACTCGGACAGCATAACGGCTGTAAATGCTCAAAATGATTTGAGACATCCTGCAAAATGGTGGCATAACCACTTAACATCACAATATCAAAGTTCTGAGATGAACTGCCAACACACAGAAGTAGTAGGAATCGAACTCGGGCTTAAACTCAACAATCCTAGGCAACTATGGTTTAGTAACATGTCATCCTGATAGATAGATGAGAAGGCCTAGTTCTTAATCCCCGTAGAAAAGAAGAGGTTGACTCAGATCAGAAGGACATAAGGTAAAGGAGTAAAATGAGCCTTACGTTCCCTTCCACAATAAATTCCCTTACATAGCTAAAGCATTTCTAGACTCGACATCGACCAGTTTGGCTTGGTAATCCTACAGGCAGTCAGGCTCTGATACCAAAGCTGTCAGGACCCCGATTCTAAGTCACACCGATCTAGCCTGTAACACCTCATATCACTTTGCGGCCTCACGCACGGTATGCCCACGGGTGTCGCCTTACCACAGCCCGGGACCGTTTGCGCCTTTTGGCTCACGTATATGATAGTGTCGCTAGCATTCATATGACAGAGAACCCGGGCCGACATGACTAGTCGTGAACCCAAACTGGCACTAACTTACGCGGACAGGCATACATGAATCAACATCGAGCATGTCGGTCAGCAGCATGTGAATCCAGGCTGTAGCACTGGGCTAACATGACTCCGGGAACCCAGGCTGTAGCAGGCTAGGCAGGACTCCAGATGTCACGGCGTGACATTTCCCCGAAGGGACAGAAACAAGAACAAAGTGAAACACATGCCGGCCAGTCAAGTGTCCTGAGTAGTAGTGCTGGGCTAGCAGGACTCCGGTGAACCGGGCTGTAGCGGACTACTATGGCTCATGGAAGCACAAGACTACATTTCCCCATAAGAGAGGCTACCAAGGATAAACCACTAGGTTGTCGGATCCCACACATACCAAGCATTTCAATCATACACACAATATGCTCAATATGTGCAATACAACATGGCATCACAACAAGACTCTACGACTCAGAGTATTATTCATTAGGCTCCGAGGAGCGAGATATTACAAACATGGGTCTCATGACCCAACATTCAGAGCATACAAGTCAAAGCACAAGCGGAAGCTTAACTTGTCTGAGTACAGACAACTACAAAAGAAGAAGGCTCAGAAGCCTGACTATCTACCCGATCTTGTCGAGGGCACAAGATCGTAGCTGAGGTATCAAGCTAAACGTCGAAGTCCATGTGGTACTACTAGCGAGAGTGAAGTCTCTCTACAAAACATAAATTAAGCAAACGTGAGTACAATTGTACCCAGCAAGACTTACATCAGAACTAACTACATATGCATCGGTATCAACAAGGGGTAGTGGAGTTTAACTGCAGCAAGCCAACTTTGACTCAGTGGCTAACCTGAACTACGACAGCAAGCAACTCTTTGAGGTGGCGCACACGAATCCACATATTCACCATTCAATACACCACTATGGATCCGCTCCCGTCTCCCTATGAGAAGGCCATCCATAGCACTCACACTTATCTTGCGAGTTTTAGAGTATCCACTTTCACTTGTCTATGAACTGCTATAGGCAACCCAGAAGTCCATTACCGCGGACACGGCTATTCGAATAGATGATGTTAACCCTGTAGGGGTGTACTTATTCACACACGCTCTCACCACTTACCGCCGTTTACACGACATGTACTCGGCAACCTTCAAGCGGAAGCCCAACGAGGGTGTCGACCTCGGCCTACCTAAACACTCAAGTCTCTAGTCCAGGTTTATCGCCTATCCAGGTTCCATCCGCAGGGAGTCCGGCCGAGGTTTCCACATACGGCCCCGAACGATGTGAACAGGGTTCCCGGGACACCAAACGGGCGCCCGATACACCGTGCCACGGTGTATCTACCGCATCATAGCCCACCCCTAGGGTCAGCGCTACGCACGGCCGCCAACACATATCCTATAAACACCAGAAACTAGTTGCAACTCCTGGACAGAGGACAAGGGAGATCAAGAAGCCGAGAGGGTCCATTGGTTTCGGGCCCAATGCGTGGTAGTAACTGTTTCATGGATCACAAACACAGAACTCAATTCCTAAGAACGGTTTCAATGAGACAACCCACCATGTACTCCTACATGGCCTCTCACCGCTACCTTTACCAAATCGTGTTCACACACTTGGCTCACACATTGTAGGACATGTTTACACACCTCCGGTTCATCCCCGATGGACCAGACCTGACACGACTCTATGCAATAGCAGGCATGACAAACAGGCATGAATGGGTAGGCACATCAGGGCTCAAACAACTCCTACTCATGCTAGTGGGTTTCATCTATTTACTGTGGCAATGACAGGTCATGCAGAGGATAAGGGGTTCAACTACCGCAACAAGTAACAGATGAATCGTTGTTGTCCTAATGCAGTAAAAGAGAGCAGGAGCGAGAGAGTGGGCTTGTATCGGAATGAACAAGGGGGTTGTGCTTGCCTGACACTTCTGAAGATAACATTGAGTCTCCATCAGTGTCAACGATCACAGCGTCGGAGCAGCGTCTACCGAGAGGGGACAATACCGGCAAACAAGGAAGAACACAATCAATGTGATGCAACAATATGATGCATGATCATGACATGGCAATATGCTGTTGATTGAGCTAATGCAACTAGTTATGATTTAAATGAAGTTGGTTTGAATACAAGATTCAAATTCCAACTCCATATATGATTATTTAAATGCCCTTTATTTGTTTTGTCCAAAACAGAGGACAAACATTGTTCAAACATGCATGAAAATGGTACAAATGGATTCCTTGAATTTTTCTGATATTTTTTCATATATAATTTATTTCATTTGGAGTTATAGATTATTTTCTATGATTTTTAGAAGTTTTGGCTATTTTCTGGAATTTCATGTAAAAGAATAAATCCAGTAAATGCTTTATTGCGTCAGCAGTGCGTCAGCGTGACGTCAGCTGGTCAACAGGAGCTGGTCCGGGTCAAACCTGACCAGTGGGGTCCACTAGTCAGTGTCTAACTAAACTAACCTAGTTTAATTAGCACTAACCTAGGTTAAACTAATTAAATTTAAACCTAAACTAGATTAATTAGACGGGCGGAGCCCGCATGTCATAGACTAGTGGGTCAAACAGGGCCCACCCAGGTCAACTCGATCAGCGGGGG